>NC_134454.1:53691936-54006963 GCF_030867145.1 Opisthocomus hoazin
TCAAAGGACACGATCCTTCCCATCTATTCAGCACATCTGAAGTCACATCTGGAACACTTTTCCCCAGTACAAGACAGATGCGGAGCTGCTGGAGAGAGTCCAACCAGAGGCCACAAAGATGATTAAGTGACTGGAGCATCTCCCATAGGATGAAACATTGTGAGACTGGAGCAGAGAAGGCTCAAGCAGGAATCTCTCATCAAATCTGTAAGAATCTCTGAAAAGAGGAAGCAAAGAAGATACGGCCAGGCTCTTTCCAGAGGTGCTCAGTGACAGGACCAGAGGCAACGGCCACAAGCTGAAAACCAGGCGGTTCCTCCCGAACATAAGGAGAAACCCTTTCATTGTGAGGGTCACTGAGCACTGGCACAGGATACCAAGTGAGGCTGTGGAGTTTTCATCCTTGGACATATTCCCAGACAACCAGCTCCAGGTGGCCCCGCTCCAGCAGGGGGGGTTGGACAAGATGAGCTCCAGAGGTCCCTTCCAACCTTCACTGTTCTATGATTCTGCTCAGCTAGACTCAATACCTCGTTTATCACCACCACATTAACTTCTTCCCTCTAAATGGCTAAGCAGAAAAAAACAACAGGGTGGCCTAGACCTATCTCACCCTTCTTTCCTATTTTGTGGCAAGGGCAGGGCTTGGCACTGTGTTAAACAAGTATCACAGCCAGCCAGAGAGAAAAGAAAAGGATCATGGTCACAGATCGGGATGTGTCACAGACTATGGTCTCTAGTCCTATACTGACCCTTGAAATCCTTTTACCTGAAAGCTTTTTCTTTCTCTCTTCCAGGCCTAAATGTTGTTTAAGACTAACGTTTCATTAAAGTAGGATAACTTAAATTGCTACGGAAAAGCTACCTGTGGTAGCACCAGATGAAAACTGACTCCGGAAAAAGACGAGAGGGACACAGCTGCACACAAAGTGTTAAAGAGAAAAAGAGAGCATCACCTTCAATAGTGTCCTAATCTCTCACAGCTCAAGCAAGAAGGGTGCTTACATCTGATACAGAGAATGTTTCTTGTATCATTTCTACCTCCTTCACTCTTAACATACTTACCGATTTCTAGGCAGAGTGCGCGTCTTGTTGTCTATTCCTCCAGTCCCCACGTATTTATTTTGGCCACCTGGAAACCCGTAATTCTTGCTCTCACCTATGAACAGTGACTCAGATACCTCCTGGCTGGCACCTTCATCATTTGGGAAGCTCCCATCACTATCAAAGCAATGTCAAGAGACAAGCTTTTAGCCAAGACTCTCCAGCAGATGAACACACTGAGGCATAGTCCTACTCTTACTTCTGTAACAGCCTTCCTAAAGCAGAGCAGTCTATACTTCATTTACAATACAAAGAACAATAACTTTAATTATTAAACAGTATTACAGGCTGTTTGAAATACCAGCAGAGAGCTGAGCATTAAATTTTCTGCCTCCCTTTGTAGTGCAGCACTCTTTCTTCTACAGTTCACTTTTGCAGTCTTAGAACCAGTTTGTCATAACCTAAATGGCAGCAATTTTGGCTTGCTACCCAAGTTCTTTGATTCTCTTTTATTAGAAAGAGACTCTGCCTCTCCAAATGCTTATCCCCCTTTTTTTTCCATCCTTCACTTTCAGCTGCTCAGGAGGAAAATAAAAACTGCCTAAGGAATCACACAATACCAGAAATACCTGGACAAACACAACACTTCTGTTAAAGAGGCAGAAAATTGTGGCGTAAACCAAGCACAGGCTGAATTCAAGTGCAAGCTTTGGCAGCTGTGTCAGTTTACAGCCTTTATAACATCACCTGCACGACTGAAAATAGAACTGGGCCCAAAAATGAAACTATAGCCTTTTGAAAGTATACCTATTCATTTTAATAGATGGATGTGTATTTGCCAAGCTTCTAGGCCAGAAATACCAGAAGTGATTAACATAAAAGTACTCACCTAGCAAATGTCAAACCTATTCCATTGTCTGCAAACCTGAAAGAAAGTTCAGAGCTTTGGTCATATTTTTCTGGATTATCTACAATAAGCTACTGTAAGAGCACATCCTGCTACGCACTGAAGAAAGCCTGAATTTTTCTATTAACGGAATATAGAACCACTACACACTTAACTCTTATAAAAATGTTGCTGTTAAAAAAAGATCGTAATTTTCTATATATTTTAAGCAGGAATATGAGAGCTTCAGTGAAAGCACAGGTACTTGTATAAACTTACCATCTCTACCAACTTTTAGACTTCTTTTTATCACACAGTTGTGTTTTGCCATTTAAGGCAGGTCCTCATCTAATCACATATAAACGTGTTTCATTTAAAGTAGTGGGATGGTGTGAAAGTGGTTCAAGATATTGAGAAGCTCCTCAAGTTAAGCACCAGTCTTCTCTTATAACCCTGTTGTAATGCACTTTCATGAACAAAGCTTCAGGGGAAACTTCTTAACAATATGCAGCTGTTTGCTTCTGGATACCTACCCAGAGTTTTGAATGAGGATATCCCCTCCCCTGACCCAGGCCCCATGATCATTGTTTTTGAAAGAGATTAATCTGTCAATCAGGGCAGCAACTCGGGGCTTTTCAGGGTCTGCATCTTGATGAGGTCGAAACCTGGGACAGACAAAAACCCAAACATTCAGTGTAAGAGTAATGTTTGTTTTACACATCATATATGGTGGGCTGAGAGAGCTTGAAGGATTAACACTCCTGCTCATCTGATAGGTAAAATCCACACTACTTCATATTTGGAACAACAGATGCCAAAACCAGGTGTATCTCTAGCTCTTTATTTCTAGAAAATTGTCTTCAGGGTGTAATGCAACAGGAACATAAAACTTCTCTTTTCCATTAATTCTCACAGGCTTTTGCTCAAGCTCCCTGAGTTTCTTTAGGTGCATCTCACCTCCTTTTAACTCCTTGCTTTTTCTTTTTGCCCTCCCCAAAGTACTGCCTCCCATTTGTACTGCAGCATTGATGTGAAAGTTTGATGGAGGGAATTAAAACTCCTTGGAAGGATACACAGGTCTGAGAGGCACTACACAAGGAAAGGCTGGAGGTTTGTCTAACCGCTCCTTCAAATCTTTCAAAGTCTTCTGACGCTGAGAAGCGCTGCTTCTTTGAGCACACCTAAGATATGTTTCTAGTCCAACCCAGACATTCTGTATTGCTACCAAGCTGGTCTCGTATGGTAAGTTATGGTAGGAATCTATTTTAGACAACAGGAGGAAACAACCTGATTAAAGACTGGTGGAAGCTTGCACTTGATTATCCCCAAGATCCCAGAGAAAGAGTACTACATTTTAAAAAAACATATAAAAACGCATTTTGAATGCATAAAGTTCCAGACCACCTTGTACTCTCATTTGGATCTGCTCTGCCCCTCACCAGGTGAGGAAGGGGAGAACGGGTCAATGTTTGTTTCTGACTCCTGTTAACGTTTAAACCCTTCCAGTTTGGTTCCACATACAATGATCAGTGGCCTCATGTAGTCAGTATGCCTCACTACTTCGCTGGCTGCTGTGAAACACGAACCCCATCTCATGCACCAAGTTTCTCGCATCCTCTGTTGATGCCCTGACAACACACTACAGGTTCTCAACAGGGCATTTTGCCCCTCATACATTCCTCTTGACTACCTGTTATGACTGAGGTAATCCACAAGTGTTATATGGGTTTTCTGTCAAAACTTTGACCTAGTGAGTTCATTTCCAAATCATAAAGTTATCAAAGTATCACCAAAATTGAGAACCTTCCTCTCTGCATCTGCAACTATCACTCAACTATCCTCATCCTAAACACAGGTCAATCAGAAATAATCTTAGTAAGTATATTTTCAGTTTTAATACTTAGTTGTCACAATAAAATGTTGATGCATACAGTTATCCAAAGTTGTCATTTCACCACTACCCCAGGTTATTTTATTTGAAGTTCAGGACAAGACTAACCAGGCACAGTTTAACCCGGAATTTTCCTAGACTCTCCATTATTTTCTCTCACTTTGTAAACTAATGAAAAAGTGGTTATGTGGTACTATCTCTGCAAATAGCCTTCAGTAAAACTGTACCACGTAGCTATGATCTCCAAGTCTAGAAGATATAGCAAGAAGCATTCAGCAGGAGGAAAGGCAAGTGGATGTATTACTTGGCTCTATGAAGCCTTTTTCTAAGAATTATTTAAAACTGAGTCATAAATCAGAAGAGCAGATTTTAAAGACTTTACTTTTTGCAACAATTCCAGAAAATACTTTAAGCATGACAGTAGAGCACGTTTAAAGCGATGTCTTCTAAGAGGCTGAAAACTACCCTGAGCAAGGGCTCAGAAGAAACAGCCAACTCCTTTAGGGCACACCATGCTCCATTGTTCCCAAAACAGATGAACAAAGGGAGGAAAAGAATATATAAGAACTTCATGTTTGGTTATTATTTGTAAATAATTCTATTGTGTTAAAAATGTTTTTCCTCACAAGAACGTAAGAGCAATCTCAGAACTTTGCCCTTTTTCATTCACTTGAAAGACAATATCCTTTACCTGGCATTGTTGTCCAAACAAAGATATTCTCTGGGATCATCAACGCTAGCATTAGTTGTTTTAACACCCTTATCAATGAACAAACCAGCCTGAAAGAAGCACGGAAAGAAAGTTCATACTATACAAAATTAAAGATAGAGTAAACATTAGATTTCTAAAATTTAAACTTTACATTGCATTCAATACATGTACTAGAAACTCTTAGATTTTTCAGTTTGGCCTTAAGTGACATATTGTTTAAGGAAAAATAGCCACTGTCTATGCTAATTTGGTTCTGGGATTAAAAAAAGTTATGGAAAAACATAACAATTCATTTCAGATTTCTTTCACAACATCTAACTATTTGAGGTTTTACACTTATTTTCAGATGCTGTTCTGGAAAATCTGGAAGCCAATCTTGTGGCAAGTTCAAAATATTCTCACAAAGGGGGGGGGGGGGGGAACCACTGAAAAATGCTTTGAATTTCACTTTAAAACTAAACTATCTTCACCACTGAAGCTGCTTTTTGCCCAAGCAATCATCAGCTTGAAACTCAATAATCCAGTATGAAATAATTTCCTTGAGAAAATAGAGGCAGAAGGAAGCATTTGTGTTATTTAAACTGAATTACATACACAAACACCTGCAGCTACTTTCACCTCAGATCCAAATTATGATTACAACTGAGTGCTCCTACACAAGTAGGTCCTCAGATCTGCTAGTGGAGTTTTCTTTTTTAACATGGAATTTTAGCACACAAATTGCTACCCTTATTTAAAGATAATACAAGCCATACAGCTGAAACTTTTTTGTCTACAATGTACTTTTGTATTCAGTATGTTCTAATTCAAACCTGAACAAATGTCCTACAGTCCCAAACACACCGTTAATACAACTTCCATAAAACAGTGCATCATTTCTTGGTAACCCAGACATCCAACTATCAACTAAAATCAGTTTCACTCGGTAAAAAAAAAAATCCAGCAGTGATCCTGAACTTCTAGGTAAACTTCAAACACAAAAAAATATTCAGAGTTACGTGGCTTTGCAAATGTAATTTTATTTTTATTTATACATACACACTCACACACACACAGAGCAGCTAGATTCCAAATGAAGTCACACTGAATGCCTGTATATAGGCAGAGAACTCTAATAAAAAACTGCAGCCGATAGCTGCGCCCCTGAAGGCAATCTTGAAGCTTAATCTCTAATCAGAGCCTGTGCCACCCTGTGCAAACACCTGAGATGCCATACATGACAGACTCAGCAAAACAAGTCACAGCTATTCCAGGAAGCTATTAGATGAATCATAACTGTAAGAAACTTCGATGCTTCAGGGGTCAGCTTTCTTCAGAGTAGAAAACAATGCCATCAATAAGAGTAGCATCTGAAATGCTAATTCTGAGAAAAGCTATTTCATTAGAAGTACTAACCGATTTCAGTTGCTTTTGCCTTATGAGGACACTAAACACAGTGAATACTCCTAATGTGGCAAGAAACTATACACATGGTGACTATACATCGTTCTACAATACCTAGATAGAATCACGCAGTTCAAACAGCGCGAATCCATCACCTAACCTGCTTAAAATGTAAACAGACAAGTCCTAATATAGAATAGTTACAAATAAAGAACGTCAGTATTTTTTTGTAATGATACATAATACATTATAATACATTAATATACTACCTTAAAATTAGAATGAACCCTGTTGTTATAGAAGATTCCTAGGGGTGTGAGCTCTGACTTGGTTTCCATGGCTAAACTATGAGAATCTCCTGTAGCAACCCTGTGGAACAAATACCATATTCCAGCATCCTGCAAGTAAGGAGAGAATGACATTACTTATAAGCATGTGATACTACTATTAGTGCTGATACATCTAATCACAAAGTAAGTGTATGCTAAGATGAACTTTGATATTTTAAGTAACCAAGCGAATAAGAACTTAGATCAAATCAACTGTGCACAAGGGAATACATTTTACAAAATAAAGTTTCCAAACAACACAGTAGTTTGCAAATAAGGCTACAGGCTAGTGAATAACATGCACTAAAATGTGTTTTGCTTCTCAGTGAAGCTGTGTAACACCACACATTTAAGATCTTCTAATACTCCAAAACAGAAAACTGTCAGACAATGCAATTTTTGTATTTCAGTTATATTTCATCACACACACTTGATTTTCCTTTGTTCACTAGTAAACCACACCATTTACAATAATATACTCAAAACCCTTCCTCTTCTCCTTACCATCACAGTCTGACTAAGGTTTGCTCATCTCTGCTCACATCAGAATTTAATGACACAGCCAAAACACCCACAAGAGCTTTCAGAAGCACATCAAGAAGTCTGGCCAGTTTAGTGCACTGTGCCAATAATATGCAGTAATAATTTCAGCATCTGTTCATTTTCTCCACTTCAACATCCCTGCTCTTAAAGAAGCTGGATTTATCTGCTGAGACCCATAAAAGTTTCCCTTTCAACCATATCTGGGTTCACAAGAGGTGGCATTGTGACAGTGCCTGCATAGCAGATACGTACAAATATGAAAACTTTTGCCTGACCACAAGCTCTGTGCCCTTACAAAATAAGAAAATCACTGCATAAGGCACATTAAAGGGTTAAACAGTAGCTAAAGAAACACTATGTACCGAGTGCTCCATCTCATGAAACATAGTCATCATCCTCCTGTTCAAGAAACATGGATAAAGCCAATTCACTCTGGCTTGAAAAGTCTTCATGCATTTTGCTCTGAGAATATACTCATTTTCCAAACAGTCCTGGAAATTCTGCTTCTCAGTAACATATTCCCATCCGTAATGATGACACACTTTTGACATTTCTGGTGATTAACAATTCCAAAGCAAATGTGGATGTTCCATTAATAAAAATACCAGAATCTTACTTCACATATAATTAAATACAGATCTGTGCTTGGCAGACTCAAGTAATTTTTATCCAAAACACATCCTGACGCTTGCAAAAAAAAGTTTAATAAACTTTAAAGCTCCTTAAGCATTCACAAGCATTCAGAAAAATGAAATGGGGTTCCCGCCCCGCCCCCCCCCCCCCCCGTATACAGCTCAAATGAAAGAAACATCTATTGCTGATACAGCCTTACAATAGGCTTCATTGTGTAACAAAGGAGGTGGCGGGGGGGCAATGGTATTATTTTATTTGCTTGTGAATTATTATAGTTTATACCAGCAAAAGCTCAACGGTGCAGAATTTGTACTGACACAGTTGAAGTATTCTGTTTCTGAAGCATAATAAGCTGTAGTCCCTTTATACTAACATGTTTACATCTATGCAAGGGAGGTATATCAGACTGGCCAAACTTCATAACATACACAAATGCTTGCTCTGACCACGCACATTCTGGTAATAAGAGCACGTGACCTTTACTGGGATGCACTACAGAGGCAAAAAAAGACCCTGTACATTTTAAGCACCAGATTAAGGAAGCCATTTCCTTCAACCTAGCCTGCAGTGCTACAACAGGATAAAGGAGTATTGAATAAAGCAGGCAAAACTGAAAGACATTGGGTTGGGAAGAATAATTGGTTTGATTTGATAAGTGTGTCTTCCTCGTGGTAGACAGTCGACTAGAATAGTGTGTCAAAAAAAAAAAAAGACAGACCACAGAAAAAAACAGAACAAAAAACAGAACAATTTATTTTTATACTCTAGATATTTCAACTCATTTAAATATTTTGATCATTTTCCACAAATAACAGTTTATTATGTACCCTGTGCCTAAGAATACTCTGACACACACTCCTATTCTACTTCCATCACTAGAGCCTTTGTAACAACAAAAATTCTTCCTGATTTTCATTCCCACTGATCTCTTCAGAAAAATCCACTCAAAACCATGTACACTGCAGCCTCTCGTGGAATGTAGAACAGACTCCAGCCCCTCCTCCATAACATGTACCGAGTAGTTCAGCTTTACTTCACAAGCAGCTGTGACAAGAGATTTAAACTAATATAAGGTTCACAACAAGTAAAAACATATCAGCAGTCACTGATGAGAAACAAACGACTAGCAACTGACAGTAAAAGTGTTCTAGCTGTTTCCTACACAATGAACACTATTTATAGTCATTTCTCATTCCAGTGACTACAGCTATGAAGACAAATCTTGCAGAGCAGTCACACAGTAAACCCATGACAACCTACAGAAAATACAGAAGCCTTAATATGAAATGCACTAGCTCTTTGGAAATAAAAGGATTTATTTCTACATACACACATTGACACTGTTGTCAGGTCTATTAACTGCAAAGAGGAAGAGATTTTCTCTGTTGCAGCCAGAAAAAAGATTTTTGGCATCTCTTCAAAGCACACTTCAAGAAACACTGCACTTGTTATGCCAGTATGTTGTCAGGCACAAAAACAACATATTCATATACAAAAAAAAAAAGGATGTATTTTTGGCAGTGTAAATGTTACAGGTTTTACAAATACCAGTGGCATGACTAGTTTCAGTTGAATTACATCCATACGCCTCACCTGTGAACCTGCTGCTGCATTATTTATAAGATGATTGTTGGGATGAGAAATCCAGAACGTTGAAACTGCCCTGAAATATTATTCAGAAAGAAGTTATTATGGAAAAGCTCTAGCTCCTACAGAAATATCTCCCCTTTGTAACAAGCACATCAGAAAAAGCTAAACTGATGTCTAAAGTTACTACTTCACATATGAAATAAAAATCACACCCCCTCCTCCCCATTTAGAAGTCAAAAGTGCTTCTTTTTTTTAGTTCAATGCACAGTATTTTATTTGATGTTGTTCAGATACTCCATGCAATAATAAACTGTTTTAATAAGCTTCTACAAGAGATTAGTAGTATGGAAAAACTAGTAGTGACAACCTGAGTGTGTGTACCTTCACACAGAAGTAAAGAGGCAGCCTTAGAAGTCTACAGAACAAATATCACAACTACCTTCCTACAAAACAACTTAGTTTTTCTTTTTAATAAAATACTAAACATTATTTTTTTTTAAATACCACTACCTTATGAGCTACATTTAAGGTGTCTGCATCCATCAAATTATACAAAAAGAAAATGTTCCCTTCTGTATATTTTCAAGAGATCATCAGCAATTTAACTGTTGCAGCTGGTTTGGTTTTATTTTTTCACTACAAGATACTCACATGCAGTCTGTGGCTGGCACTGGGACATAACCTCCATACACTTTATCCCTAATACCAATACACATGCTGCTGTTTCTATCTGTAGGAAGAAGAGTGCCCGGTTTCGTGACTAGCCCAAGGTTGTGGAACAAAGTATTCCTCTGCTCAATGCCATCTTCTGTGAAGAAACAGTGACCTAGTGTGTCATAGCCAATGGTGTCCTTTATCTGCAAAAATAGAAGTTCATTATGTCAGTAGCAATAGCATTTACTGAGATTTATTTGACAAGTACCATTTAATTTTACTGTCTTGGCACAGCTGCAGAGTGAAGCTTCAGTATCAGCAGTTCAGATGATTCAAGCATACATTTTTATTTATCGCTTACAAACACACTACTATGTCTGGAGAGCTTAGCTGCCTGGAATAATCTGAAAAAACAGAATGGTGAGAGCTGTTGAAAAGAAGTTACTGTTTTCACTTGTTCATTTATTCAATGCCAATAAAAAACCACATTGCTGAGCATTAAAC
Source organism: Opisthocomus hoazin (assembly GCF_030867145.1). NCBI lineage: Eukaryota > Metazoa > Chordata > Aves > Opisthocomiformes > Opisthocomidae > Opisthocomus > Opisthocomus hoazin. The sequence continues at coordinate 53,702,106 of NC_134454.1, forward strand.
TTGAGGAAGGGAGGGGGCTATTTTTGCTCCAAATGCTCTTTATAACATTTATTTCAACACACTATGTTTTGCTCTCCTTGCACCTACCAGCAAGCCATTAGTTGCATGAATAGTCACACATCTGGAAAAACAGTGATGAATGGAAAGACCTTCCACATAAGTCTTGAAACTATAGCCTCCCTTTTCATCCACATCCCCACACAGGTGAAAGTGAACGGGGTAACTTCCGATCTGCTGCTGCCCCATCTGCTTCAATTCCACATACGAGAGATGAACAGATGTAAAATTCTTCAAAATCTAAAAATACAATGAGAAGTCCAGAATGAATAACCAACTACTTGCTTTTTATCCAGTGGAAACTGAAGTTAATACATTGCCTGTACCAGATGTACAGAAGTTCGATGTACACAGTTAACGCAGGACAACATAGTAAAAGTTACAACAATCATTACTGTCTTCCTCTTCATCCTGCCTTATCAAACAGTATCCTTTACAAGTAAGTGTAAAAGCTAAATCTTCATGTGGCTAAAACAGAGCAATTTTCACCAGACATGTTGCTACTCTTTACTGTTTGGTCTTTAACAGCTGGCATGTTAAATATTCTTTATATATAACCACGTACTGTCCAAATAAACAGAAGTCATTCACATCAGGGCCTGTCTATACTGAAGCTGCACCAGTGCAACCCACCTGGACAGGATTAATTGAATAAAATCACAGAATAATGCAGGATCATAGGAACCTGTTGAGAAACCTGGTCCAATCGCCAGCTCAGCACAGGGTCAGCTTAAAGACAGCTGCTCAGCACGTTGCCAGAAGAATACCTCCAGCCACAGAGACGCTCGTATGACATCAATTGGTTCTTCCCTTTCATCTTCCCAGTATCTAAGCAGAATTTGCCTTGTTGAAGCTTGGTCCCACTGCCTCCTGCCCTGTGGCTGTGCACCTCCAAGAATTGCTCTGGTGTCTCTGAACTCTTCCCAGTATCTGAAGACAGCAACGAGATCCCTCCTTTTCACCTTCACCACACCAAACAAGCCTTGTTCTCTCAGCTCCTCCTCACTCATCATCACAGACTCCCACACAACACCTTCACTGGACACACCCCAGGGCACCTACATCATCTTTGCAATGGGAACCCAAAACTGGACAGAGAACTCCAGAGGAAATCCTTTATTAAGGAAGATACGAAATTGCCTTCAGAACTACACAACTTCACAGTAACACTACCTAATACAAAGTAAAAACATGATAGGGCTGTACCACAACACTGGAAAGCAAAAGCATCTTCTTCCACCTAAACTGCTACGACAACAGAAACGCAAATGCAACAGCTAAACCGCAAGGAGCTAAGCTGCGAAACAACCCTTTTTTGTTATTTGTTAACTTATCTGTACTGGTTATTTATAAAAAATAACCATTTTCGTATGTACTTTGTCCTCTAAGGAAATTAGTAATACGGACTTTTTTTTCCCCCCTCCTCTAACTGCACTCCTAAGGTTTGTATGCCTGCAATACAGCAGGATGGTCAAAACCAGGCATCCAGGAGATCTCCGACTCTTAACATTTAAAAGCAGTAATGCCATCATGAAATTCCAAAACAATGCCTCTCCTCACTGCCACTAAGCCTCCTTTATGCTGCTGTCCCAGTGACCAGTAGAAAACCCAGGATGATCAAAATCCCTGAGGCCATTAAGATTTGCTAGTGCCTAGGCTCCCTCTGCTTGAGCACGCGAATGCTCAAGCATAAGCCAAAAATGCTTTTAATGCTGAAGTCTAGGTTTGGCAGCAGACACTCAGCTACTCTGAACAGTCTTTTGGGAACAGTTTAACAACTTTGATGACTCAAAAGATTTGTTTTCTGTTCTATCTTCCAGACATCTGAGGGGTCTGCTGTATTTGCGGTATTGTGGCAATCAAGGTCACGCTTTGTAAGACTCACAGATTGTCATTACCATCTTTCATTGCATTATCTTTAACACAAAAGAGTGCCCTGAGCCCACCTACTTCTCTTCCACAAAACAAAAGATGCCACACAGCAGGGAAAGGGCATATTTTCTTTCCCACCATTATAAAACTAAAATCTGCATCCAAATATATCAGAGATTTAAACTGTGACTAGCACATAATGAGCACAAATACATTAGCATTTAAAATACAAGGCCTCAAACTTCTCCAGCATCAGTGAAGAGCTGATACATTGCTGCTCAATCCTTTCATCTAAAAACATAAGTGAAACAAGTTTAAATACTAGTTTCGATAATACTACTTTCCCTCCGCTTTCTTTATATTTATAATAGTACAGGAAATTAGAAGCAATTTCCTTTACACAACCTTAGCACTTTCAATTTTTTAAAAAATCAAAATAAAAAAAACACCATGGTCCAAGCTTGGTTTTTTCCTTCTCCATGCTTCTCTAGCGCCCAGTTTCAGATAAGGCAGATCTCTAGGATTCAATGCTCATCACTTGGGGAGGGAGAAAGGCAGTGAAAGCAGAGGAGACAAAAGGGAGATCAAACTTCATTCTGTTGAGGATGCACATGCATGGACATCACTTGCAAGGTTTAATCCCTCCCATACAACATTACAATATATGCTGGATACTTCTACGAGACTTCATGCATTGATATCCTTTCCTCCAATTCTGGATAGTAAGTCTTGATGAGTTAAATCTCATTTTGGGAAAGCTGAGAACAAAGTCATTTCTATGCAAAGCAACTGTATGTATTGATGTTCTTTAAGTTTCCAAATCCCTCCAAGTTTAGCATTAATCTTTTTGTCCTCAATATCCCTTTACATGACAGAAAGTTACTTTCAAATGTTTTTCAGACCTTGATATGTCCACCAAATGTATCGTAATTGAAGAACTGACACTCCTTTTCATGATAGCAGGTATTTTCTGTCTCCCCCTTGATTAAGATATTCCTCGTAAGAACTCCAACTTCTGCCCTCATGTCCACTCCATCAATAACTTCTCCTACATGAGGAAACTGAGGATTTTCTGTTCAAAAACAGTTTTAAAGGAAAAAAGAGTTGTCATTGATTAAAAACAAAACCAACTTTTTATATAAGCAAGGTAATTGTAGCAACAAGACCCATGCACTCCGACACCTTAACTTATTGTTCTCAGCTTTTCTTATGCTAAGGCAACAGAAAAAGCAGATAATGATTAGATGATAAACATTAACCCAGATAGCACCAAGCAAATTCTCCCCTTCCACACTGTGGTTGACTCAGTGACAGTTAAACGACAAATCAATCGTGCTATTCCACGTTTCCTTCCAAAACAAAGTGCTATCTATGTATTTTTCATTTTAGGAAGACAATTAATCCTAAACAAATCCCAACATTCTAATTGCAAGTGCATCTTAATTTCAGTCCAACAGTTTGTGAACATAATGAATAAAAAAACAAAGAAAAGTTGACAATCCAAAGTATCTAGAAAACTTTTAATGAAACATAGATGCATATTTGATTTGAAAGAAAAAAGACTGGCTGTTTAACCTGTTTCAAAGAAAAATTACGAACTGAAATGAAGCCAAAACACCTTTAGAAAATACTGTATTCACCCCCCTCTCAAAGTAAAAAGGATTTGCTTTCCTAGCTGAATCTGCTCTTTCCTAGATAGCTATTCTGAAGGCACATAAACTAAAGTCATGGAAAACAAGATACTCTGGTTTTACGCTGTTCTTCCAAAGAAACAATCAATTTCTGATTTGTCTATACGAATGAAGAAAATTATCTGGTCCCATAAACCTTAAAAAAATTATTTATTTTTTTAAAGTATTTTTTCCCCCTTGTTGTTGTTTTTTTTTTTTTTTTTTTTTTTTTTTCCTCTATTTGTTGGTTTCCTTAATACAGACTATCACTATCCCTCCAAAGCTTACAAAAGGATACAAGCCTAAACTGGTCATTACCACAACACGAAGCAGAGCCAAGAGTGGTTATTAATTCTATACCCGCTGTTGAGGGTTTAAAAAGACAATATATGTCAGTAAATGGGACTGGACTCCTCGAAGATTTACCTATTGTTTTTCCCCTATATTGGACTAATACATAAATCAAGGGAAGAAAGAGCAACTAGGCCTCCTACAAAATACCTACTACCAAGGAGCAAAAACAGCTAAAAACTTAAAATATAAAATAAATAATTTCAAAAAATGCTGAGTTGTTCAGTATGTCAAGTTTGCTATTCCACAGGATTCTTTGTGGAAGAAATATATAGGATACTTTGGGGATTCTTTAAACAGCATCCATTATCATGACAAAGGAAATACTGGGGGTGAAGAAAAACCCCAAGATGGGCTAGTTCATCTCCTTTAACATCTTTTAAAGATTTATATATAGTTCAGATAGCATTTATTAAAAAAGGCAAAATTTTGTATTTCATGCCATATTGCAAGTCTCCGAATTTTTTTTTTCAAATCCTTTAAAAGCAGCTGCATTTTCACAGCACACGATTTCTGAGACGAAACAGCATTTGCACATAACACTATTCAATGGCAACAAAAACCTTCTTCAACTTTGTACCACAACCTTTAAGTTAAGCTTGCTCTTTACGGTACGGCGCTCAATAACACACACAAACGTGAGACACTTAAGAACAACGCCCACAAAGTGTCATAATGCTCAACAGCACCAAGCCAGCTCTGCGGCTTCATGCACTCTGGCATTCTCCGATTTATGAATGTGAACTTCGATACACTTTTTCCACATCTGGGACTTCGCAATGCAGTAAAACATACCTGTCCCATGCTAACGAGCGCAAACTGCACTGCAAAGCGGACACAGAAACTGGCAGTCCCTTAAGACACGGGGAAACAGGAAGGTTTGAGGGCGTTCACAGAAAAGTTCCGAGAACAGAGAAAGAGAAGAGTGGTTTGAAGAAGAGGAAGTCGCACCGTGCAGAGGTGAATGGGACAAAACCAGATCTTGAGGAGCATCGATGGGCTGCTGCAAGCTAGAACAGCAGAACGACACAAGCCCGTTCCTGCTGCAGGCTGGGCCCGCAGCGAGGGGGAAGCTAAAGGCCCAAGGCTGGGGCACCAGCAGGGATCAGGGCAGAAGGAAAACTCAGACACTGGCAGAGCCAGTCCCACGGGAGGCTCTTGTGAAGCCAAGCAGAATGACTCAGATGACAAAAAAGCAAATGGTCAACACCATGCATGACCACGTTGCGCACATCACGCCCAAAGGAAAGCAGATTGTAACTTCTCAGGGATATCCTGTGTGAGCAGAGGCTTGGAAGTGCAACGTGTTTCACAACCATTTTGATGGTGGGGGGTGGAGGAGTAACTAAGGAAAAAAAAAAAAGACACAGGTTCAAAGACTGCCATTTTCTTTTTTCATCTCTATTTTTTTTCCTTCCTCCTTTTTTAGTAATGGAAAAGTCATAATAATAACACTTCAAAAGAAGGGAAGGGCACTAAAAGCAAAGGAACTGGTAATGACCACAGCCTCCATTCAAGCACTTATAAAGAAAACTAACAAAAAGACAGAAAGGAGGCAAGAAAGCAAACAAGCATAATCCTCTTGGAAGAAAACTAAAGCATTCAAGGAGCCTGGGATGAAAGGAGAACGAAAAGTTAGTATGGCAAGTTGTGAGGCAGACCTGACATTATACAGAGCCATTTTATAGCAAGGAGAAGTACACGTTACTGTATACGACCACAAAGCAACACAGAGACAGGCGAACAGGCTGCTCTTCACTGCTCCCACTGAAAGGGACCGTCCGGCATGTACTGCCATAAACACGTATTTCACACGAATCTTCAAGTGGTGACTGCTCTCATACCTTTGACTTTGATCTGATGCTTGGTACACTCCGGGCAGGGAAGGAGGGTGAATTCTTCTGTCTGATACATCGAATAGTCCGTGCTTGCGACCACAATCCGGTCTCCAGGCTCCCAACTACTAACATCATCCAGAAGATTCAGTATCACTCCACCTACAGCTTCTACCTGGAAGCCTGAAATTGGGACACCTAATTTTAAAAAAAGTAAACAATATAAGATTATATTCACCTTTATATGAAAACATTTCCGACAAGATACTAATAAGAAATGTATGAGCTTTCACAAGCTCTAAAGCCCTCTAAAGCACAATTCTGCTCTGAAAAGTGTCAGCGTGAGATACCATTAAAGCCTGTTAATTTGGTGGATCTCAAATAAAACAAATGGAAGAGACGAAACAAGCAGTGACAGGAAAAAAATCTATGATTTTTTCTTAAGAAAATAAACTATTGTCATATGGCAGCAATTTGTAGGTCCAGCTACCTCTACTTGTTTCAAGTGACATTTTTCTGCGATTTAAAACTCTGCAGATGTAATTAAGGACCAGGCAAAACAAAGTGGGGGGACTCTCCTATTTTAGTCACAACTAATAAAACAGTTTGGCAGGCTAAATTACACACACATTCTATTTCTCTGCCTTGTGATGGATTTGCACAAGTCTGGCAACTCTTGCTTACTCTTGACCCTAACTTTACTGTACAAGCAAGTAAAAGCTGTTTTTTCTGTTTTTTTTGGTAATGTAAGTCTATAAATTTTCATAGGGCTGTAATAAGCAGTAAAGGAGTTGTATCAAATGCAGATTTATTTAAACAAATATCTGACTACCTTAAAAAATTCTTCTGAGGCAAATACAGTATTGCTTAGTAATTCTACAAACAGAAGATGGCTGCCCAAAAGCAAAATCAGATCAAAGATATCTTAAAACACAAAAATGAATGAAGGATAAAAGCAAATGAGTGGTAGGCCTGCCAGGCTCTTTATACCACAGATTCAAGTTGGTATGTGAAAAGCTGCCTAAAGTTCAGCATCAAACAGGAACAGAAGATTGTAACAAGAATGAAACATTTCTCTTGGCTTCTACCAAGTTTTCTTTTCAGTATCATAATCACCATCTCAAAAGCTTAGATTTAAAATATGCATGACTGAAAATTAAAAAAAGAAAAAAGTCTGTTGCAACTGTTTATAAGGCCCCGTATTTCTATTTAAATACATTAAACATGAAGACTCTTAATGTTTTGCTGTTCACATACTGTATCCAAATAGAAAAAGAAAATAGGTTTTACTGAACAACCGTGTCCTCATACTTCATCCACAGCAAGAAAAAAAATCCAACAAAACCCCAAAAACTTACAGCAGCACTCAGAAATTTAAAATGCTACCAACAGTTCTAGTGAAAAAAGCATATACAATATTTCTAACTTCTTCCCCAAGTGCAGGATTTGACAAAATGCTTTCCTACCATCATTCCATTCGCTGTAAGCTCTCACAACAAACTTCTGACCATCCATCGTGAAAAACTCTTTCTGAGCAAGAGCTTTCCCACCAGTGCTGTGATTTTCATAGTTTCTCACCGATTCATTACAAGAAGAATTTCCACCACCTATGACACCAACGAAAGCCCAGGCTTGCCTGTGAAAAACAAAAGTAAATGCTTGAATAAAATGGACCTTAAGTTCTTCACAAACCGGCAAAGGACAAGACAATGAGCACAGAATTCATAAATAATCCTTTTGCCTGCTCTTCCAAACTAAAATGCAACTTCAAAATGCTGAAGTGGGCAGACCTCACTGAAAAGAAACACAGTTTAAAATAACTGGATGTCCTGTCCATAAATTGGTAGATACAAGAGCTCTTAATGGAGAAGACTTTCAGATACATTTTTAGTGCAACGTCCAACAAGGTACACTTTTTCCAAGAGCAAACCGCAACAGATGAGTGACAGAAGCGATACAGCATCCTGCTCCCAGGCAGCCTTACAGGAGCGCAGGCAGTCCAGGAGCTGTGGCCCGGAGTCCCATGAGAAGACCGTGCGCGCATCAGGCTTGGAGGGATTGACACAGCCAGCAGTGGCCACTGGTAATCACTGCAGTGGACGGGCAACACCTTCTTAATATTTCAGAATGCCAAGACACAGAAAAGGAACCGCATGCTGTTACACAATTCTTGCATAAGGATCACTGACGTTTCTGAAGGCTGAGATCAAGGGTATTTGCTTTTCCCCCCCTCAACGGCCCTTCCCTCCGCTGGAGACGTACTTGGCTGAGCACCGGCGTGGAGCAGGGAACTGTCCTGGGTGTAATTCCCCTTCCTACAGCTCTGCTTAATGCATCCTGGTCTTTGGAAATGAAAAAGAAATGGCATGCCACAGAAAGTGGCCACCAAGTTCAAAAAACAAGACTGTTTTGCTGTCCTTTACTGCTCTGTAATGCCATAATTATGTGTGCAGGGGAAGCAGTCAAGATCATCTATTAAAAAGCTGAACAATTTTGCATCATTGAAGTTGAATCATTCACCCCAAATGAAAACAGCGTCAGCTAGCTTGACTGCAGTCTGTTGCTAATGATTGATTCAAAGGCAGATATTAAAAACACCATCAATCCCGTTGCCTTTGTTTCAGTCCCCTCATGATGTTGTTGTTGATTGGGATTAAAAGGCCAAAGGAAACTGTTCTAGTGTCAACCTGTTCATAGGAACAGTACAGACTAGGCCAGCTTTTCAGAAGCAGCACCAAACAAACCGAATGTTTCACACACCAGCATTTAAAATAAATATTGATTATTTTAATACATGCTATTTTGCAGGAAGCAGCAGAAGGGGAGAGGGATATAACGGAGTATTCGCCTCCATGCTGAAATCTCCTTTGTTAGCTCTACAGGTTTAACAAAACAAACCTGCTTTTCCTCACTGAGCACTTGGGGAGAGCGTCTCACTTGTCTTCCACAGCAGAACAAGACAATCTCATGTGCTTAAAGAGCCTCTACCAACTAAAGAAAACAAGCAAGAGCCAGCTCAGCAGAGAAGGAGGAAAGGCCACTTCTTCCCAGCTGCAGGCTGGAGAAGTTCCTCCCTCCAGAGTGGCGTGGAGGTCGCGGGCAAAGGCGAGCACCAGGAGCCCACAGCCCCCAGGCCAGGTCAGGGCCGGCGGCGCAGCGACCTGAGCAGCGGCCGCACAGGCTCCATGGTTTGCCAGAGGCAGGACTCATCACAGGACGCCCAGGTCTCCTCTGACTGAACCGCTCCAGGGGCAGAGCTGCGGGCACCTTCCACCCCGCGGACATGTGCTGACACAGCCGCTGACACAAGCATGCTCCTGACGGGAACCGAGCTCAGGACATGCCATCCTGACCAACAGCCCAGCCCGCCTCTGCCGGAGCAGACAGAGGAAACTAACTGAAACCCTGATGTTGGGGGATAACAAGGTTTAAGAATAGAACAGAAAAATTAAACAACCGATCCCCTGGAAAACAGAAAGAAGTTATCATCATAATGGAAGCTGACGAACAGACTGACAGTTAGTTTGGAGACTTGGCGTCCCTTCTGCTTGTATTGCTCATCCTGTGCTGCACAAAGCCAAATTCGGAACTCGCACTGCAGAAAGTCATCTGCAACAACTAAGTGGATGGCACAGCAGGTTAGGACTCCTGTTTTAACAATTCCTATTACACCTCTTCTACTGGCCCACCATTCAATCCCTGACCAACTGAAAAGAATCTTCAAGCAACACAGAAGCGCCTTACAAGCGTACTTAGTGACACAATATTTTTACAGACCAGTTCCCCTTGCAGAATTGGTGGAAGGGTAACGTCCTTTCGTTTCAACAGTGCACAGGCACAAGTAAGATGCTGTCTGACACACAGGATTAGCATCCCTTTCCTGTGTTCAGTTTCTAGCTTGGCATTCTTTGCTCTTCCAAACATAGTCATACGCATTACAAGTTTCACCTGGCAACTATTTTCTACCTGTGTATTTCAATAAGAAAAAAATTCCTCATCACACCCAGTTTTAATTTCTGTAAAGAACAGCGAAAGAGAGCAATTATGAGTAAAGTCTATCACAGAGATACCTGTAACTATTAGTCTCTGCGTTATCAAAACACTGCACACTGAATACTACTACTGCAGCAGTATGTACAGCACTGAGAATCCTCTGAAGACTTTAAGGACACTGTTAAAGTTTAACGAATCCCCTAAAGGTGGCAGAATCTGTATCTAAGCTTTTCTCAGCACAAAAGGGAAAATAAATTATTTACCTGTAACTCAATCCTCTGACAAACTTACTTCCCAGAAGATTTTGAATAGTCACTCTTGTTTCTTCCAGTAGATTTTTAGCAGCTGAATCTCCTACAGCAATAGCAACAATGCGGCCAGGACTTCCATTTTTCAGTAAGTTCTGGAGCTTCAAGCTTTCTTCTGAAAATTCGTGAGTATCAAACTTCAGCACTTCCAAAATCTCTGCTGTGTCCTGATCGATCACTCTCACATTTAGTCCACGGGAAAAATTCTTTTTAAATGTATAATGACCATAGGCCAGCCCTGAGAAATACACAGTCTTTGACAGAAGAGTCCATGATAACTTCTGGTGCCCATGCAGCTCCAGCGTTCCTTCAGGGCCCACGCCAATAAATTTTCTGCCAAATTCTGGCACATCAGCACCTTCGTTTGACTTCCCATACAAAATAATAGTTGCTTTGGATTTATAGCGGCATTTCTCTGCTCCAACATGAAGCATTCCACCATCCTTTATCAGGATAAATCGAGTTCTCAAGGTAATATTTTTAGAACCTTCTTTATCATCACCAAAAACAAGTAACCCTAAAGGAAAAAAAAAAAGTTCTGTGGTCAAAGCAAAATTCAGACAGACTCAAAGAACACAGTTCTGCAATAAGAACAGGAACATTACAGATTTATTTTCCACAACTATGAATTAAGCTGTTACACTTTCATATACGTTTAAGAATATTTGGGAAAGTAGCTCCTACCAATTGCGATGTATCTTTGTAAGAATTTGTTTGGTTTATTCCTAACTTTTCCTGCCATTTTGGTAGAATTACTAACATACCACAGTCAGCATCAGAAGACAATCAAATCTTGTACAAGGAAGGCTACTACACAAGTCTTGCTTTACTGTGTCCTACAGAAAGCCACGTCAATGCTCCATTGAAAAGACTTTACTGTGTTTATTTCTCTTTTTAATAATATTTCTGGCCTGGTAGCAGGCTAAAAAGTAAAAGCAGGCAAACTGGTTTTATAATAACTATAAGATTATAATTATTATAATAACTTCTTGCTGTTAATAAATAAATAATTTTCTTTTAATATAAAATATTATTTTATATTATAAATATATAAGCTGCAACATAAAATTCAACACATTTTTCATGTAATCACAGAATCATAAACTATGCAGTAAACTGAAGCATGATGTGCATCTTGCCATTCATACCTCCATCCTGTATAACTATGGAGTGTACTGTAGCATCTGAGTTCAGACGAAACAAATCCCCTTTTTTGATAAAAACTCTCTTTTCAGGATCTTTCCCAGGGCTCCAGTTTTTAAGACGAGGATTCTGATCGGGACAATTCTCTGCAATACAATGCAAAATTAAGGTTCAAAAAAAAAAAAAAAAAAACCACCATCATCACATCAATTAAGGCAGCACCAGGATGAAAAGAAGCAAGGCAGAATCAGTCATCCACAAAGGATTCCCACCTCCTTCTGTAGTCACATTACTGCAGCCACTGATGCTAATGTTTGTATTAGAGCAGCCAAAAAGATATCTGAAAGGTTGCTAAACTCACACTGGTGGGAAAGCATTCTTATACCGAATTAAACTGCTGATGACCGCAGACTGAACTGTCAACATGTACTGTTGACAATAAACACTGTCGAACTCCAGCTGAGTTTTCTGAGATTTTCTGCATCACCTGCAGTAGATGAGGAGAGGTAACTGGAAAGCACTCGGATCCATAGCAGTCACACTGAGCACTGGACTTCCTAGGCCAGCTACCTAGACCAACATAGTTGTAAAGCATTTAAATACCCCACCTCTCTCAAGGTCTCTCCCTGTGTGAGAAAGGCTGATCCCTCCTTAAGCACTCCAATCACTTCTTTCAGTATAGGTTTGCAAGTAAGGGACAAAGAGCTACAAGACACCCTTAATATATTTAGCGTAACATCTTACTGGTTAGAGCAGTTTCCTAGGAGACAAGACATTTGAACCTAAACTGACAGTTTGTACTCCTTAGGAAGTCAGCTTAAATATCAGGCTACAAATTACGCGAGAGCAGAGACACATGCAATCCTTGCTGAAGGTCTGGCACTACACAGGCAGTAACACCATACTACGAGGCCAGAAAAGGAGACGCAGCAGCAAGAACTGACAGGACTGTGTGATTTCAGATGAAGATACAGCAATGTAGTACCTACAACATGCACATCTTTAGCATATTAAGCAGCTGAGTAATGCTGCAGCATAGACACACTACAAAAACAGAAAAGGGAAGTATATTCTTTGGAGTTTGTTACAAAAAGAAAAGTCAGACTGAAAATATTTTTCTTAAGCAGAAGACAACCAAAAAGATGCCAAAATAAACAGGTTAGCATCCCAGCTGAAAGTAACTGCTAAAATAGCCTTTTCACATCTTCTCTTCTGGAGAAAAACACCCACACATCTGCAATGCAACTCTGGGGGCAAAAAGCTACTACCAACAGCCCGTTGTTGCAAAATCTAAAAAAGCAAAACCTGCCCACAAGTTTAACACAACCCAGCCTTAGCTTTGCTGGCAGAGATGTTTTTCCTTTGGTGTTACTCTCCACATTTCAAATCCTTTCCAACTCAGGAAACCCACATAAACCAAGATTTGGCTACCAGTGGGAAAAAAATTAGTAGAACTGCGTAAGGGCAAAAGGCATTCAAGTAGTAATATAAGAATAAAGACAAAAGAAAATCTTTTGGGGGATCCTAAAATGACAGCATTTAGAAAATGAAATTCAACATGAGAAAAAGCCAAAAAGCAAGTAGCACTGTGATCAGCAAGACTGCTGAGCACCCAGCGGATAAACACAAGTCTATCGCCTGACTCACACAGAGTCACTAAACCCCTTCCCCCAGACACCACACACGCAAGCACTGTGAAGAAACACATTATTTCCTGGCTCGTAGCAAAGGGCAATGTAAGGAAACCATGAGTCAGCAACCTGATGATTTCTGCTTAGCATGATTCACAGAAGATCTAGTAAATGTAAATTTTTCTGTTGAGTCAGAAAGAAGAGGTATAGCACAATAACTGGGAAAAAAAAAATTCAGTTCTATTGGACATTACAATCCAGCAAGCAAGCCATCAGCATCAGAAATAAGCATTCCTGTAATGCAAGCATGCTTCTGAAGCACAGTGGATGAACTTTTTGGCAAGCAGATCACATGTGCTCAGCAAAAGTGTTTCAAAACTCTTCCTTAGAAATTGCAGTGTGGTGCAGGGAAACATCAAATATTTAGTACTCCACCATATGTTACTTCCAAAATTACTGATTAGATTTTACAGACCACCGTCATTGCCTCTACAGTTAAGGTTAAATGAAAACAGAAGCGTAGAGCAGAACATTTTAGCTAGTTGTGGCCTTGCCAGATTTAACCACTCTTGTTGAAATGTCTTCAAGTCAAGCCTCTGCTTCAGAGCATTTTTGTAAAAATGGTTCAGCTCTCCCTTAAGGTTTAGTTGCTTCCAAGAGAGTTGGGGGCAGGGGGGAAGGAAGTGATATTTTTGCAAACAGTGGAGAAAAAAAAAAAAAACACCCACAAAAACACCCTGCCAAAGAAAAAAAAAAAATAATTCTAGAACTTTCCATGTGGTGGAACAAGGATACGAAATTTGGCAGGAGAAAAGCCAGGAAACAGTTCGCAAGACGTAGTTAAATAGTTGCTTTCTACCTGCTTAGCCACCAAGTCTGGAGTTTTTAAGGCCTCTGGGAAAAAGTTACCAGTGTTATATTATGCTCAGCAGAAGTTTATCACAGTTTGGCAGCTAAATTTTCTAAGGATCCTGTTTACCCTGGGCAAGCTCCAGCTGAGAGCTGCAAAGGCTAAGCAGAACTTTTCCCTGAAAACCTCCCCAGCTTGTCACCCCGACCTTGCACCATAAGCCCCTGGAAATGGGGAAGGAAATTGCATTTCCAGCGCTCTCCCTGATCTCCAGTGTTCAGGACTCCTTAGGAAAAAAAAAAAAAAAAAAGATGATGACAGGAAGATAAAAGCATAGAGGAAAAAACAAAGCAGCTGACAGGCAGGAACACAAATGCAGACAAGTACCATTTTCCCTTTGGGGAAGGTATGCCGGAGGTTAAGGATTTACACGCAATTACCATTAAGTCTCACATTCCCTCCACTGCCTTTTAAACAGACATTAAAAAGTACTGACAGTATGGATTTCCAATTAGCCCTTAAGAAGAACACACCTAGCTGGAACTGGTGTCCTTGGCTGCAGTACCACATGTGCTAGGTTGGAGCTGAGTGTATGAACATTTCAATCTGTTGGGAAACTCTTGGGGAGTTGCTCCAACAACAATACTGCAAGATTAAATCTGCAGCTACAGCCAGACTTTCCTTGGTGCCTGCAGGCGCTTCTCTTGTGTCAGGCTTTCCAAAGGATTCTGTGGGTGCATGTTGCGTTTTTTTAAAAGCATAATGCAGGGCAACTTCAGAAAGACACAATGCAACAATTAATGCTGAAAATGGGCTTGGACTTCTACTGAGAAGCAGTGGGACACAAAAGCAAAGCAGTCATGACCTTGGGTTACTCCTTAGCCATTACGCAAGTCATTACTGTAGACAAAAAAAAAAAGCTCATCTACTAAATCACAGCAACTCTTCCTACAGCATCTTCAGTATCCCTGGTGATCCATCAACCACTTGCTGACCATGCATTCAGTGCAAAAAATGCACACAATTCAACGCCTCTGGAATGAGCTGCTGTGGATGAAGCAAAAACATTCCAAAACCACTTACGCTTTTACAAAAGGCCAGCCATCTCCTTCAAACTATCAGCTTTTAAAGCATAAAGAGACTATTATTTTATGTATCCCGCAGCACACAATAACACCCCACTTCTTCTAAACCCATCAACAGAATCTACAGCTTTTAGTTAATTAAAAGTTAAAGTCTTGATATCAAAGCAGGAAGGTTTTATCCCAGCCAAAAGTACTTCTCAGAGTCAACTAGCTAAGCCACCCTTCAGACTTCTCTTGAACTTGGCAGTAACCAAAGTACTTACTGCAGATACATACCCGCCACCAGTGACCTGGATCACCACACAGCAGTAACTTTCAATTTACTGCTCCCTCAGGTCTTTTTGTTTTCCTTAATAATTATTAGGAAAACTCAGTAACTTCACCCAAGAAGAGATCTCGGCAAGCCACCACCAAGAGCACTCCAGTTAGATGTGTGCATTTTGTACTGTCATCTGAAATCTTCAACTGATCATCTAATTTGTTCAACCTGTTTGGAAACTGAATCTTTTGAGGTACTATGCCAAGAGCCACTGAGGAGTCTAAGTTTGTTGTGTTACAATAGCCAACAGTTTCAACTCAAACCCCTGTTTTTTAGCTTTTAGAAATCTGAATTCTGCCTTAAGAAAAACACCAAACCAAAAGAACTCAGAATGCAAAAAAAAAAAAAAAAACAAAACCAAAACCACCCAAAACCCCTACAAACCAAAACAACCCATGCTCCAAACTATACTGCCAACCATTAGCAACTTCACCTCACAGCAACTCCTAGCAGTATTTGGCCAGAGGGATGTCTACTTAGCAATCAATGGTTAATCACATCACCTTTTCATGCTTTATAATCACCAACACATTTGGGAGGATTTTCAAATTCCATGGAAGTTGCCCAGTTATCTAAGATTAACTGAAAAAATCAGGGCTACTACATCAAAAAGGTCCCTACCCAATTTGTGTATAAACAAAGCAAACGTACTGTTAGTATTAATTCTTGCAGGTTTTTAGATGTTTTTACTTGAATACTCTTTTACTACCTTCCTTAGTTACTGCTTAAACAGGATTTCATTTTGTCTGCAGTTTGTGAACAGACAGCTTCTTCTGCAGACAAAAATAATTACACTCATACAACACCCATGCTGCTTTCCTACTCACCAGCAGTCTTTATTTACTTCTATGCCATTTTGCTTCACGTAAGTAAACCAAATCATGCATAGTAAAAACATACAGAAATGACACTAAAAACAGAAAAAGAAGCTGATCTTAGCCCCCAAACACTGCAACCCTCCATGTTAAAACCGCAGTAAGTGTCCTATTTTTGCACTTAACACTAATGCTGAATAAGCACTGACACTGAATTATTGAATTGCATTCACAGGGACTGTAATGCCTAGGATGATTTTGTTTGCAAAAGAACTTACCATCTGGAGCATATTTTGAAGCTATTCCCAAAAAAATCCCCAGTGCAACAAAAAGTGAAAGGCTAGAAATGGCAAAGCAAATGAGAGTATTTTTATGCCTGCTGGCTTCTGCCTGGTGGCGGTGCTGATTCACTGGTAAGGACGGGAGTCTTGTCCGGGCTTCTTGTCTCGCAGAGGTGAATTCGGCTGCAGCATGGCTCTGCGAAGGCGGTGGGGGACGGAGAGGGGCGATTCTCCCTGGGACGTACCCCGAAGACCTGTGACCGCTCCCGTTCTGAGGCCGGAGGAAAGCAGGGGAGCTCCCCCTGGCATCAGTGTGTTGCATGTTATAAAGTCACTGGAACACACAGGGGGGAAAAACAAGAGATAGGCTTTCAGAACACAGAGTAAAATACATAAAAAAAAAAAAAGAGAGACAAAAGCAATTTTAAGCCACATGCCTTCTCAAGAGCAGCCACTGAAACTGTGGCTGTTCACAAAGTACCAGTCACTCAGTTGCTACTGGTCATTTGCCACGGTATAACAGCTTGAAACAACAG
Organism: Opisthocomus hoazin; assembly: GCF_030867145.1. Lineage (NCBI taxonomy): Eukaryota > Metazoa > Chordata > Aves > Opisthocomiformes > Opisthocomidae > Opisthocomus > Opisthocomus hoazin. The sequence goes on from NC_134454.1 coordinate 53,718,852, forward strand.
TACACATATCTTCAACAATAAAATTAAACTCAAAAGCATCTCCTGCAGGAATGCCGTACCGCACAGACCATTTCTTTGTAGTTCCACCAGGTATTTTTCACAGAGTGTTTTCACAGTTAACAATTATGAAACAAGTTGAACAATGAGAAAGCTAGCAACCCCTTCTTCCCCACAGTTATGCAAAGAATGCCTAAATGTATTTCTTCTGCACACAGAAGCTGAACAAACTCCTCATTGTTTTCCTTTATGGAAAAGGAGCTGAAAGAGACAAGCCTTGCTTCCACACTGGAAGCAGTAAAATGCATTTAAATTTAATATGTAAAATACCAAACAATTTTATTTATATTCATGCTGATGCTACTTAGTCAACACTTTTAATTAGCTGAGGCATATAGAGCCTGCAAACTCCTAGTTTACTTGCAGCGGGATTTGGTTGCTAAGTAAAGGAGCATCAGGAATGGTCCTGTAAGAAAGTCATCTGCATCTTCTTCAGCAAACCTGTGGGTTTTCTTGCTGCTGAGATGCCTGGGTTCAGACACAAAGCCCGGAAGCAACACAACTGCTACAGATCTCTGTACACATCACCAGAAGTGAGTGCTACTTTTATTTTAGTTACTAGTATTGTTTCCATCTTTTTCCAAAGCTACCAGTGAGGAAAGCCTACCTAAAACATCACTGCCCAGCCCATCCTCACCAGCAGTTCTAACCTACCACACTCTTGTGGTTTGTTTTCAGAGATGCAAAACTGTGTTTGACTTTTCTCAGGCTTTCTGGTATACCGTGTTGTACTGTATGGAGTACTCACAAAGCTTGCACGATTTTTTTTTTTTGTTTTAATTAACATTTCTTAGGGATGGGATTTTTTGAGAAGGCTGCTCAAGTTTCAGTTAACTGAAACCCAACTTTCCAAACTAATCCTGAATGGGATTTAGGCGTAAGTCATGTGCATTAAATATAAAAATGAATTATGAAAATAAAAAGTACCAATAACGGAAGAGCATAAAGATAGCCTTTCTCTTCCATTAACAAAGGGAAGTCTGAGCTATGCTCTGAAGTGCCAGGCACGCTGGTGAAGGAGAAACGTGACAACTCTAATCTTATTCTGAGAAGTAGCAAAGGAGCCTTTTGTCTTGCATGCTGCAAAATCTGATACTTCACTGTCTCAAGGCAAAAGAGTTGTTGTTATTGAACAGGCTGGATTACCCTTTCATTGGGGATAATGCCTCTCCAGATGTACGTGCAGTGACAATAAAGGCACTGAAACATTAACTGGAGTAGCCACCCCAAACTGCAAAAATTATGCCAAGTCCTCCAGCATAGTTTTTCACACCTGTTCATTGTAGCAAATTGATTTTCACCATTCTCCTTTCTGTTCTTCGAGAAACTATTTCCCAAACCTAATCCTCTGCTCTCAAACTTAACTGCCCAACGCGTTATGAGCACTGTGAAACAGCTTGCTTTCACCACATGTGCTTCTACACTCAACTAGCCATCTTTCAGCAGTGAAAACTCAATCATTTCTATGTTTTAGAAGTGGCGTTAGCAGAACAGGAATTTTCAGCTAATTCAAAGGCAGTATTTACATATAGCTGAAACAAATACTGAAGTATCTGTGATTAAAAATTTAAAGAAATCTGAGCCAGCATTGAGATTTTTTTTATAGTTTCAACCCCCAACTCCTCAACATGATTAAAAAGTTTTCAGGTATCGCATTTACCTATCACATCGACAAAATGACTACAGAGTGTTCATTATAACATGATAGAAAGAGTTAACAAGTTTATTAATTGCTCAGCTGTATCAACTAAATCCAGAATGGTTATACACAACTCACTTTCACAGAATAATTTTATCACAACTTTGCCTACTAAGACCTCTTAAAGTACTGCTGCCCCTTTAAGGAAAAAAAGTCATTCATTACAACAGACATCGAAAACACTTGTGTCATATTTCAAGCATATTTTGCTTTGTACAACAGATTCCACCTTGTCTGCAAGCCTCAATTCGCAACCTGTAAAAATCTAGTGCAGACACAGGTCACCCCATGGATGGGTGGAAAAGAGACTGCAGAATCAGTGTCTTACCCATTCCAAAATAAAAATAACGAAACAATGCCATAAGGAGATACCTAGCACAATCAAAAGACTTGCTATACAGTTTTCCATTTCAACAGGAGTAACCATTTCAACACTTCCTTCTTTAAGCTAGAGAATTTCAAATAACACAAGAAGAGGGAAGGATCTTTTCTACTCTGTAGAACAGCTACTGGCTTTTTTGTTAAAATTAAGACACATCAACAACCTGATTCAAATTATTGACTTATTTGTATTCTGTTGAAATCCTCAGATAGCGTCACACAAATGCAAGTGCAGTAGTTGGCTATATGGTCAGCTGTGCTGTAGACTGTGCAGTTCTTTGTTTACACAAACACAGTTTGAGTAAAATGCAGGGAAAAAGTAAATCTGAACTGTTTAAATACCACTTTTCCCAAGTTCCATGTATCTGAATTTTTCCATGTAACACTTTTCCTTTCTCCACCTAAGGTCTGCCATTTCCCTTTGACCTGTGCCTATACTGCATTCCTTTAAAAGAAAAAGCAAAAAATGCCAAGATCAAAGAGCCCAGGAGATCATTTGCAATTAAAAACACCAGAGTCACCTGGATCTCCTAAACCCACAGAAGCAGGAGGTCTCCTAAAGGAGCTCAAGATCTGGGCATCCCCTCTTGATGGTGCAGTCCTAGACAAGAACACCACAACTTTTACAATTGTACTACAGTACACAGAGTGATGCAGTATTTTACTCTGCATCTTGCTTCAGAGTGATTTCAGTAAAAGCCAAGTTCTTGCATAATACACAACTGGCTGCCTTACCCAACAGAATTATACAGAATACGATCTGTAAAAATCTGTTACTTGCCATGTCATTCAGGCAGGCTGCTACCTCAGTATTCCCAAGCTTCTCACCCTTCAGCCTTCAACAGGGTATTATGCAAAATCCATTGCTCACCACAGCTTTTAGTCAGTGCCACAGGTAGGCATGTGCTTGCAGCACCAGGGAAGCTTGCAACCCAAGGACTTGTCTAGAGCGTCTCAGATGCTTCAGCCCACTACGCACTCGTTACCACTCATCTGCTGGAAGACTACACTATTTGCATGTCACTCTTCTGCAAGACTAGTGCTACTCCACACAACCTGGGTTTCTGCTTATGCACCCTCTCCAACAAACTCGGTTTGCGGCTGGTTTCCTAGCAAGGAATCAGATTCACTCTCGAGGCAATTCAAAACATCACCTGACACCACCCGAAACGTGAGAAATATACCAAGATACTTCACACTTTTCTGCTGTCAAATGCTCAGTCTAACAAAATATGTCAAATGTGCCAGAAAACTCCTGCACCCTCGCACCTCCTCAAGACACTGTAAACAAGCATGCTTACCTTCATACAGTACAAAGAAATTAATGCTTGCCTTAAAGCGTATTTTAAGGATGCATAGTTCATTAATCCTTAAGAAGCTATCCTTACCAAACAGAAAGCGATGTAAAGCAAGCTCTGAAAGTACGACATGCACACCTTTACAAGCCTCCAAGCTGATCAGCTACAATGGAGACACTGATTTGAGGACAATGTTTCCAGTGCCTTAGAAGTCCCCAGTTCAGCAAATCTTCACCCCACCGTCAAGAAAATTAATGGTTCCCAGCAGACAGATGGGGTGCCCACAGACTTTCCGATCTGGTTCCACATTTTCTTCCACTGCCTTGTTTTGAAATTACACCTATTCACTGTGATAATAGACAGCACGTCTGTAGAAAACCTACTCTTCCACCCGCATGTGCAAAAGCTGGAAAGAATATGTGCACAGTAAAACACATTAACACAGTTAAGTAACTGCTGGAAATCACAAAAACATTTATAACAGCCTGAAAAATCCCAGCTGACTTAAAGTGTGAAAACTCTAGACTTCTACCATATACGCTGTTTGCCGCGTGCCAACACTGAGTTTTCTCCCCTGCCCAGCAGTTTCAGAAGAAAATCAGAGGACAAACAGGAACAGCCATAGAAAAATAACTACAAGCTCTTTTATAAAGATTATAAAACTTTGTCCAAAATAAGTTATATTGCACCATATTTTCTGAATTTCCTGTGTAGCAACTATTAATTTTTCCTGATTTTTTTGGTAGACAGAAAATGCACAAAATTGCATGATACGCAACCACTGGAAACTACTTGAGCTGAGGACTACATCTCCTAGAGCACGTCCTTCCGAAGTACCACAGATAAAAAGACAGCAGTGCAAGCTTGCATAACATTTACAGTATAAGAAAAGGTCTGTAGATAGAAGCAATCTTCACCAGCTGGTCTAATTAAATATTTTGAGCACACAAGTCTCTCTCCAGGTCAGAGGCAAATTTAAAGCCTATATACAAGTAGGAAAAGTTTAATTACACATGTTTAGGTGATATGCAAAACAATTTATTTATTATCTATGGATTAGAAAGGACGCTGGGGCAAGGGGGTGGAGCAGATGGTGAGAAGATCGCTTCCCAAGGGAAGCAGACAGGTAATTTGCAGCATGTGGAATATGAGTTTGTCTGTGGGAACAAGTATGAAATTACAGCATGCAAAGCAAAACCACTCTTGGGTTCACGGCTTATGGCACACAGGAGAGCCATGCATTTAGTTCCTAGCCTCTTCTGAAGGCATTTGGTAGGTCTCTGTTAAGGATGAGGCTGAAAGATCAGTGGCAAAGTCAGCTTTTGTACAAAAAAAATGGTTCCCCTCTCCAGTGACAACCGGGCTTTTCTCATTCATCCGCAGTTTGTGTGAAAGAGCTCTGCAGCAGTCACTTGGTTTCACTTGCCTAAGTGTCAGAAAGCATTTGATCTAGCAGATGAAACACCTGACTTTTCACAAAGTTCATGTACAAAACTTACATATTTTCATAGTTCTGCAGAGACGTATCCTACTATAGAATCTGCAGGGACACACTGGTCTTTTCCAATTCCTGGACACCAAACACTGTCCTGCAAGCATTCTTAACTGACCTCAAGAGACTGCTAGTCTGCTCTGATCTTGCCAATTGAAACAAAGAAACATAAGCCAGAAGCCACAGCATGGACCTGTGGCCTGTGTATCTAAAATGCTGCCTGACGCTTCCAGTGACTGCAATTTCTTCCCTCCTTTGTTTCGTTTTGACATAGTTATTCTTTATAAATCACTTACAAATTGGGGAACTCAATTCTGTTTCTCATTCATTGTTGAAGTAATAGCACGTTCTGCTGGAGGAAGTTACTCAGAAACCATTTGTTTCTTTGCACACAAGTGAACAGACCGATGACTTAAATATGGATAACCCAAGCGAGCACACTAGGAAATACGGCATGTGTGCTGAAATAGGCACACAAATGGAATAATTTTTACTGTTTCTATCATTTGCAGAAAATTAAAGATTTAGTGACTTGCATAAGAGATCAAGAGTGGAAACTTGCATTTTAATCACGCATCTGCCACTAGCTTGCTGCGTGAGTCACAGCTTATTTGGACTCCAAGCCTGTAACACGAGAAAAAATGTGGTCACTAGCCTCACAGGGACATTGTGAGGGTTAGTTTACAGAACACGGTGGTCTCCCTCAGCGATGCATCTGAGTACCAGCCTGCTTATAAGCAAATAAATAGCTCTGTTTAAGTCAACAGCTTCCACGTGAAAGTAACGGATTTGCAGCATTCACCTTAGAGAACCTGAAGAAAATGGCAGGGGAAAAAAAAAACTAAAAATGGGGCAAAAAGAAATTTTTTTAAACTACATCTTGCATCGATGATAAGAAGAAGTAGTATCTACAGATATCTGCAGTCTCTAGAAGAACACAAATCCCATCCAAAACAGCTACAGCTTAGGACTTCACCACAGAGAAATATTCTATGTAACGGTAATACACTTCAGAGAAGTGAAGTCCAGTTCTGACACTACCTTGAATCACTGATGAAACAGAGTTCCAGCCCACAATTCATTCAAGAGGAAGAAGGTGAGATTAGATATCTATTTCCTTATTATTAAACTAGAAAAGCTCTCACAAATACATTAGAAGCATATATGACAGTACAGAATATAACAGGCAGTAAAGGAAAGAGTAGGATCCCATATCTAGCTTTGGTCAACAGATGTAAGCATAAATACTCCAAGAAACTCCCGAGTGTATCAATAGAATCGCTTAATAACTGGTGGGTTGTCATGTTTAAATTATATTTAAAACATTAGTCGGTAGCATAACATGCTCTCTTCCATATCAGTATACGCATTTCTTTCTTCTTCATCCTGGTTCTTTGTCCTTATCTTGGTTTTCTTCTCAAGGAAACCTCTCCAGTTCTTACAGTTTTTTTTCAGTCCAATTCAAAATTCAGTAAACGACATGCCACCCCTTATACTGCTTACCTGAAGGATTGTCTCTGCAGTTTTTAATCATGCATCAGCCACAAAGAAAGCAATGCTGCTTGAGAAGCTGAACTGCTGTAGCTGCACACCCACATTCTTTTAGAGTTGTCTTGCATTTGTATGAGCCAAGCAAAATGAGTTCGCATCAAAAGATAATTAAGCCAAGAGCTCCAAATCGCATCCACTAAGCAAACAAGCTGTGACATCAGCACCTCTTTGCTGTTTGAACTCCCAAAGGATTCTTCATCCTGGAGAAGGATGACTAAGAGAGACGATACACGACACAGGTCCACACAGTTAGAAGTAGTGCTGAGAATGCAAATGACTGTTCACATCTCTTCCAAGGCGAAGGGAGGAGGGGGGGCAGACAAAGAGGTTTCTGAACCTGCTGTGGACCTGAAGAACAACAACAAGGCTGCAGAAGCGAAGTCAGTCAAGGACTGTCGCACAAATGATACTGCCTCGAGCTCAGAATGCCCTCGCACCGTAGGCTGTCGGAGGCTGGAAGCCGTAGTATCACCATTTCATGCCTCTACCAGACATCTATTACTCACCACTGTTGGACATCAGGTAATTGTCTGGACAGTCACCTTGCCTGACACGATGTGGCCATTCTTCAAGATCTCATTTAACTGTCGTCTTCTGCCCCCACTTTTCCAAAATCACATCCTCCTACAAGGGCCAAATCCCCCCTCAGCTCAGCCATTGCAACCGGTGACACTGGCAGCACAAATCACATCTTTACCTGATGGCTTAAATTAACATGCCAGACCGACATATGGTAGCTGAAACATAGGAACAGTTTTCATTTTGCTGTAGGAACGGTGGCCTCCAGCAGCAGTGCAGGGCACACACCAGCTACATCCATGAGAGCACAAAGCCTTAAAAGTAGCAGTCCTGTGTTTCTACAGCTAAGCTAGCGCAGGATAACTTGACCGTGTGTCTGAATGCCAGCATCCTCTGTGGCCCCAAGGCATCACAGGAGTCACAGAACTAAGCCTGTCAAGAGCCTGCTGAATGATGTACAGTGGTTTAACTTCCACGACGCAAAGCTCTTGTACAATTTTTGAAAACAAAAAACATTCTTCCATCATTTCCCTTTAATAAGAATCACAAACAGCATATTCGGGATCTCTCAAAACAGAAGCAAGTCTTCAAAAAGCAAAACAAAGATTCCTAATCCACCATTAAGTACGCATTCTGCTGAGCTGGTAGCTGCATTCATATTTTGGATTACTGTGGTAAATTCCTTTCTAGGAAACTCCAACAACTCTGCACCCAACAGCCAAGCCTTGCAATATCCTGCCAGGTATAGCTAGACATTTCACATGTCTGCACTACTCTCTTTTTTTTTTCCTTCTCAATCCCTTGCTCCAAAAGGATGGAAGAGCTACTATTACATTCCATTTTGTTAACCTACTTCACAGCAAAGTAGTAAAATCAGTTACAAGTTCCAACGTGCTCATTCTTTAACGTCTTGAATATTTCCTGTCCATATCAGCAAACAAATCGCTCTTCCCTCTCACATCTTTCTTCAAGGTGTATAGTTTTCTACTCCCTCTCCATTTCCTTTCCCAGTATTACCATTCCAAGAGGATACTTCTGTGGATTTCTACGCCCACATCTACAAACAATTCATTCCCATTTGTCTTGCCAAAACCACCTAGATTAAAACAGCAGCGAAATCCTTTTTAGCAAAAATAAGCAAAGAATGGACCAAGTCTAATCATGACTCGATTCCACACAAGAAACTGTAATTTACAAGACAGATTGTAACCACGTATTGATGTATGCTTCAAGTGACTTTATAGAACTGCCTTGCTAATGCAAAGAATGAACTTCACCGATGTAGTTCAGAGTGTGTTCCTATCACCTGATTTTTTAAAACACAGAAAGTGAGATTTACTAGCTGATCGCTTCCCCACTAATTTCTGTCAGCGGTTTTTAAGTCATTGGTGCAAGCACACCAGCAGGTGAAGAACAGAGCTGCCGCAAGCGCGGTGGGACGAGCTCCCTTGCAGACCTGCACGACATAGCCACCCTGCTGCGGAGCCCCCTTAGCTGTGGGGAGGGGGTAGCAGGGGTTTTTCCTGCACAGGGGCAGAGGCTGTAGCCTCAGCCCCCGACAAACACTGGGGAACAGGTTCCCCCTCCTCTCCGGCTCTCCCCCATCTCCTGTGCAAGGCAGAACAAAGAGGAGGTGGAGCTCGGACGCCAGCGTAGAGGGTGGTCGGTGCCCTCCCAGGGGTGAGGAAGCAAAGGGCTCCTTCACACCCAGCAGGTAAGAGGACCGTAACCGAGTCACTGAGCAACACCCTCGACATTTCTAACACCCACCTTTCTTTCCTCACGTGGAGGAGAAACGGCGACCTCCAGAACATTAGTGTTCTGCAAACAAGACTTCCACACCAAGAAGCTGAACAGACTTTCTTCAAAATGCACAAAAAGAGTATGCTAAAACCGTTTAAAGATTTTTCTGCAATGTGCTGCACACATGAAAAAGGAAGTTAATGGCTGTGCTTGGTATTAAAAGCAAATTAAGAAGCTGTCTGTAATTAAAGAGCGTTTCTAGTCCAGATTGTCCGAGGTCTGTAGGCAGCTAATTGCATCTTTGGTGATAAGAATGTTATTTTCGAGTATCTAAATCAGAATGAAAAGTACCTGCCCCACTGTATCCTACCATTACTCAAGGAAATAAAACCTCCTTTCAAGTACAAGGTATTCAAACAGGTATCAATTGAGACTTAAACAAACAAACAAAAATAAAATCATCAAGCCGCAAAACAACTGAGGAAATCCCACAGTTTGTTCTTCAGGCTTCTAGGATTAGCAGATCTCCTTGTGCTGTAACTATTTTTATATTCATGCCTTGGAGGAAATACGAACTTTTTGCTCCCCTGTCCCATCCTCTAGTTTGTCAGCCTTGAAGAAATGTGAACGGCGCCATCAAATGGGAACTCTTCTCTACAGCTGGGAAAACCTGAGTGGATTTTACCCGGCCTGCTGAAAACAACAGTTTTTCCACCCAGGGGTCACCATCCTCCGCTGCTAGCTTAGTGTCTCCACCAGTCAGGAACAAGCCTGACAAACAGATTAAAAGCTTCCAGCCAACCCTCATCACCACCTTCCCCACAAAATACGGTGGGGCTGAAGTGTTAATGTCCATAATTAAAGCCCCTACGGTCCGCCACTGAACAAGTACCTGTCCACATCCCAAAACAGCACACGTCACATCTACCGTCCAGATCAGACGCTGTATTTCAGAAGACACGTTTCTGCAGTCTCGCTTCAGCAAGGACCTCGCAGTGGTCCTCTTGTCTTTCTCCCCCTACCCCTTCTCTTCTTTTCTTTCTCCAGTGTAACTCTTCTGGACACCCTGCTGGATGCTGCATCAGTAGGGAGAGAGCAAGAGGGGCAGGCCCATCAAACCCCATCTGCCAGACGATTCCGCGTAGGCAGGACCCAGCAGACAAAACGCCTCCGACAGCCACAGACCCCCAAGAGCAAAGACGAACCCCAGGAGCAAAGACGACCCACGGGCCATTTCACACCGGCAGCCTACCTGAGCTGTTACAGATCTTTCTCTGCGATTCACCAAAACTTGCCTGATACCACCCAAAAACGGGCAGCTGCGGCGCGGCACAAGCGCAGGGCACCCACCACCGCGCACCTACCCCCTACGAGGGGGGCTCGGCCGCGCAGCTCCCACCCCGCTCTCCCCACGCCCCCGGGCCCACAAAGCCACCCCGCGGCCACGGGACCCCTCCGGCGGCGGCGATGCCCGGAGCCCGGCCGTGCCCCGCGGCGCCACTCCCGGGGCGCCGGCGCAGGCCGCGCAGCCCCGCCGCCGCGGCACCTGCCGCCGAGCCCGCCCGGGGCGCCGAGCCCACGCCGGGCAGCCCCGGGGGGAGGAGGAGGGGGGGCCGCACGCCGCCCCCGCAGCCCGGGACGCGGTCGCACGTCTCCGGGCGGAGCAGGCGGCTCCTCCAGGCAGCCGCGGCTGCGCTCACCGCCGGCCCGGCCCGGCTCTCCCTTCCCCTCCTGCCGGCCCCGGGAACAAAAGAGGCCGGTGCCGCAGCGGCCGGCCGGGCAGCCGCGGCAGGCCGGCCCGCGCCCTGGCGGCTCGCCCGCGCCGGCGGCCCCTCCGCAGCCCCCCGCCGCCGCTCCCCGGCCCCCGTCCGGGCGCGCACTCACCTGGGCCCGGCGCGGCGGCGCGCTCAGGGCGGCGGCATGGCGCTCCCCGCCCCGGACATGGCGGGAGGCCGCCCGGCTGTTCGCCGCCTCCCGCCGCTCCCCGCCCTGGCTGCCGCCCTTACGCAATTGGCAGCGACTGCGGCCCCCCCGCCCCGGGGCGACGATCCCCGGCCTCGAAACGAGGCGGCTGCGCCCCGCCACCGCGGCCCCGCCTCCCACCCACCCGCCGGGGGAGGAGCGGGGCCGCCCCGCCCCGCTCCGCCTGGCGCCGCGCGGCCCGGCCCGGCCCTGCCCCCGGGAGCGGCGGTGACCCCAGACCGGACCGGCGCGGTGTGGCCGCCCCCCGGGGCCGGCGGGAGAGCAGAGGCCCCGGCCCTCCCGCCCGCAGCTGCTCCAGCGCGGAGAACGCCAACCTGGTGCGGAGGCCCCGGGGCTCGCCCCCGGCTGGGGACGCGGAGCTCGGGCGCACCTCCGCCTCCGGGGCGGTCGGCTTTGGCGTGGGTCTGCCCGCTGGTCTCTCCCGAGCTCGGGACCTCCCAGTGCACCGAGGCTGGCCGAGCTCATCGGAAATTTAAGGAAAAAAAAAAAAAGAAATAGAAACGGCGAGGGCGCTGATCATATCCGAGACGGTTTCAGTGAAGCGGTTCGGGAAACACGCGGCCGGCGCTTCCCGGCGTGGTCGTTTCCTGGGGAAAATTCCAGGCGCCTGGAAAGGACGCGGCAGTGACTGGGCCGTGCTCCCCGCGGGGCTCCGCGCCCGGCTGTGGGCCCTTCGCTGCCCGCGAGGACGCTGCTGACCGGGCCGCTGCCTGCCGGCCCGCCGCGCCCGGGGGGCACCCCTCGCCCCCCTCGCCTGGGGTAACACGCAGACACACGGACACACCCACCCCCCGGTGACGGAAAGCCCAGGAGCATAATCCTTCCAAGGCACGTGGATGTAAATCTTTGACTCATTTCGACAAACACACAGCCAGACTGAGTACTGACGTGTGCCAGTGGCTTCGGCGGAAATCGAATTGAAGGAAGTTTGCCTTTGTCTAATGGTTTGGGCCCCTCACTGCAAGAAGGACGTTGAGGTGCTGGAGCGTGTCCAGAGCAGGGCAGCGAGGCTGGTGAAGGATTTGGAGAGCAAGCCTTATGAGGAGTGGCTGAGGAAACTGGGGCTGTCCAGTCTGGAGAAGAGGAGGCTGACGGGGGAACCTTATTGCTCTCTACAACTACCTGAAAGGAGGCTGTAGTGAGGCAGGAGGTGGTCTCTTCTCCGCAGTCACTAGCAATAGAACGAGAAGCAATGGCCTCAAGTTGCGTTAGGGGAGGTTTAGATTGGATATTAGGAAAAACCTTCTTTACTGAAAGAGTGGTCAGACATTGGAACAGGCTGCCCAGGGAGGTGGTTGAGTCCCCATCCCTGGAGGTGTTCAGAAAACGCGTAGATGTGGCACTTCGGGGTATGGCTTAGCAGGCATGGTGGTGTTGGGTTGACAGTTGGACTGGATGATCTTAGAGGTCTTTTTCAACCTATGATTCTACGTGAAATTCAAAGCCAAAGAAAATGCCCAGTTTAAAAAAATGGCACTGGAGATCCATTTTACACATGTAATATGGTGTTTGTCCCTGAAATGCAGGTATCCAATTATTAATTCAGTTGTCTCTTTGGATGGGCAAACTGTGTTCATGTACAGTGAAGCCGTAGCAAAGAAGTAGTAGGTGTACTGTTTTCACTGCATGCACTGTCTTTAGTATGTGCCTGACCTTCTGAAAGTTTTTGTTTTTTTAATATCAAAACACTCTTTCAATTATCCTTCATCATACAATCCTGTATAAAAAATAACAGTGAATTATTCCTCGGGAATGCCAATTGTAACAAAATGTTCATGCAATTTAATTTGTGGAAATCCTGGTATTCCATAAATTGTTTAGGGTTAAGCCTGTCCTCTCCTTTGAAAAAAATACTTTCACTTAATGCATTTTCACTTACTTCCATAAAAAATATCTGTAAAGGTGATTTTGTCAGAGGGGTATGTTTTCTGTGCTCATTACACAATAGAACTATACTCTTCAAATGTGTCATTCTTCAAACGCTTTTGTTTTTCATGAACACAAAGCACTGCTTATCCACCGGAAAACCACGAGTCCAGGAACAGAAACTATTTACTTTTTATACACTTGTATACAGAATGAAGGAACGCAGACTGCTGATCAATGTTCCCAGTCGTAAGCCTGCAAAGAGCTCACTTCAGTGACGCTTGGGTAGATGTTTGCCAGTACTACCACATGGGGCCACAAAGTAGAAACCCTTCTACATACTTGAAGCAGTCTGAAGCTAAATATATTGCAGATACACACACATGCATGCGCGTATTTTAGACAACACATACAATGCCTACCTGTCAGTCTTAAGCAAATCACAAATACCTGTCAGCTGTAAAAGCACTAGATCTCTTACAGAATTGAATTATCACCCAACATCTGTAATTTTTTAAAGTGATGAATAAAACCATCCGTAAGCCCTGTAAGTCTGTGAAAGACTGGGCTTTGAGATGAGCCGGGTATTTGAAATCTCTGCCTCGAACCCACATGTTGCACTAGAGCATTACATCTGCATGGAGCACGACTTCTTTTCTCATACTTCTTTGGGTTTAAGCAGGCAAAACCTTGGCCAAGCGTATAGCCCAAAGTGCAAAAATATCAGCATGTAGACTTGAAAGAGGTCATTGATGCGGTCACTATGGTCTGATGATTTCAAAATAAGCGAGAAGGAAGCCAACTTTCGTTCCTCTGAACAAAAACAGGTACTAGGAGATGGGGAAGGGGGGAGGAAAGTGGTAAGTTTATCCAGTCAGTAGTTAAAATTACATTCTGTTTTCTAAATTTCCATCCAGCTCCTTGTGATTTAGAAAATCTTACTGATGGTCTATCAAGATAAGAGAGCAAACGTACATATTTCTTTCCTTATTTAAGCCTTTCTGGCATATGTCCCAGGCACTCTGTGGTAATACCTTTTCCATATAGTAGCTGTGTTTTAAACTATCATACCAAACACAAGGATTTTTAATTACCTCTCTGGAAGCCTAACACATTGGGTGGCAAAAAAAAGTTAAATTCCTGAAATAATACAAAGGCTGCCTACGCTCAGGGGAGGTTTTCTTTTGGTAAAAGCCTGTTCCTACTTCGACATACTGTGCTCCAACCAAAGTTAGCAGCAGTTAACAAAATATAACAACAGCTTAAGGGAGAAGATAAGAGTTTGAAATGCACAGTGGGGGAATGCAGAGGTAATTTGTAACCAGGTTTTCACAGGGAACAGTTTCAGTGTACCGTCTTCCCCATCGATGCATCGTGCCTTTTTCTTAATGCGTGTCAAAACAAACCCATATACAACTCATTCTCTTTTTGCAGGTCTACAAAAAAGTGTGCAGGGCATTATTAGAGAATTCATTTATTATTACTGAAATTAATCACATTGAAAGCAAACAACAAAAACCTGTGTTATGTGGCAAACGCATTCACTCAGGAGTTCAGAAGTCCGGGTTCAGTCCTTACCTATCTTACACAAAAACTCCTCTAAATCAGTGACAACGACAGCAAGGATGCTGGCAGGAGACACGTGGCCTCAAGACTGCAGTGTCTGCTCTGGGTGCTTCAAGAATTTCAACAACTTCCCTAAAGCTTCCCCTAGCAACTCATTACACAGTTCTGCCTCAATCCCACCTTTCTTTCTCCCCCTCTCACTCTGGCTGTTACCAAAAATTTTACAATGGAGAAAAATGTCAGAATTTCAAAGATTCTGGGTCTTACAGAAAAGAGAAACCGCTGAAACCCAACAACAAAAACTGATATATTTTAATATTTTTTTTTAGATTTTCTCCTCTGTAATGAGACACTGACAGTGAATCAGCAAAATAATTTCAAAATTCCTGTTAATGCAGGGAGTATAGGCTGCACTGAGGTTGAAAGGAGGACTCATAAATTGTTTTTTTTTAAAGAATACTTCAAAATAAATACAAAGAGCAAATGAGAATGGGGGTAATTGTGAGGAACCAGATACACACAGAAGAAAAACATCAAGGCGAGCAGATAATTGATACAAAAGGAAAAAGAAAAAGGAACCCCACAATGCAAATATGGGTAAAAGGAAGCTGTATTTTGCCTTTTATACTCCTCCCAAAGTGGAGTTTGATGAAAGACAAAATACAACAAATTCAGGTTGCATTTATTTTTTATTATCTGAATAAAAGTCACAGTTGCCTACCAAACAAATCCATTCACTTGCTTTAAAGAAATGCAGATAATATTTTCTCGTGTTTACATTTTAGTTCAATGTTATTAAAAACATGTAATTGTAATTGTCTTCCCTATTTAAACACTTTTTCCTTGGGAAGGTTTGCCTTGAAAGACATCCACCTTCCAAGTCACTTCAATATTTATTTTAATGTGAATTGGGATGACATTTATGACAATTTTCATAGCAAATTGTAATAGTAAATTTTGCTTGCATTTAATGGAAATATTGACGGAAACTTATTGCTAAATGAGTTACCAGAAATATAACCATAAGGACTCTTGGCCTTATTTGCATGTTTGGTCAAGAAACAGAAACAACATGTAACCATAGAACTGTTAGGTTAGTCAATGCCACGAGAGCTGAGTTTGGAGTGCCGTCCTCATAAGTCAGAAGCCACAGTCTACAGACCTCTGCACATCTGTCAGAAATTTTTGAGATACAGCAGATTATGAGACAACGTACTATCCATTAGGCAGACTAAAAATTGTTAGACACATTATTTCCTACATATTGCTTGCCAGACTTTAGTTAAGACTATCTGGAATATCTATGATAGTTTGTGTTTCATCTCATGTGCTTGGTGCAATAGCTTGAAAATCATGCACACAGTATTTCTATGCAATAAATTTATGTCCGGATTTTTTTGCTCATTATTTTTATCTCAACGGAGAACGATTTTGGCTGAGACTGTGAAATTTACAAGAGCAGCAGAGCTTAAACCACAGATTTCAGATCTGCATTCACATCAGTACATACATACAAGTAAGCCAGCTACTGGACAAAATTGAGCTGTTTTAGTCTTGGAGAAAGACTGAGTCTGACTTTCACTGTAAAGAAAAGCATTTTAAGTGCTTTGCTTTTACGGTTGTTTATTACATATCTGATTGAAGAGACAATATAAATATATTCAGAAGTAGAAATACTCAGGAATATTAGGTAATTAAAAAGCATTAATAAATACCTCTGGAAAAAGAACAAAGCTACGATTTCTAGACTGTTGCCAAAAACAGATGTGAAAAGCGCTGAAAACCTGTATTTGCCAGTAACTCATTTCCTCCAAGAAGAAACATTGGCAGGTACGAATACTTTTTGTGTCTTTGACAATGTAACAGGTAAATTGCAACCTTAGGATTCCAAGGCAACATTCATTTCCATGATATTAAATCGAAGTTTGAAACAGAACTTTCCATCAAATTCTGCAAGACACATTTCTTGCACAAGGTGATTTGCTAACGCAAATATTTGTACACAGCTTTGGGCTCTGAACTCTGACATACATTCAGACCACAGTCCTCAAAATTATACTCTCTTATAAAAACTTCTCTAAAATTCAGTGAAAACACATTTGACACATTTTTAAGTAGTATTATAGAATAATGTAGTTACACTGCTTACCTTTTTTTGTACCAAAACAATCATACACCTGTGTAAAACTGAAGGGGTTTATTTCCAGCAAAATTTCAATTTTCTGTCAACACAGTATGTCACCAAATGGCTGACTGAACCTTTTTCCTTTTGGGAAAGCACAAATACAAAGGCTAATCACTGTTACAGGAAGAGTTATCTCTTGGGTTCTCTGCATAGGATATCATCCTGACCTTTTGCTTTTTACAAAAAACAGGAATTGAAGTGTCTCATATGAATGACAGCCAAATGTAAAAATAAGAAGTATTTGTTTCCCCGTCAGAAATGAATTGTTTGATTCTCAGAGTGCCTTTGCAATTCTGCAGAACAGGCATCACCTTACACCGCTGGAAATTCAGGTTGATATTCAATGATCCTAAAAATTGTGACACTTTTTCAAAGGCAGCTCCTAAAAAAAGAGCTTGAGGTGTGTTTTGGTTTGGCCTGGATAAATCCCAGAATAAATCCCTGGATAAAACCGCTCTATCGCTTCCCCTCCTCAGCTGGACAGGGGAAAGGGAATATGATGAAAGGCTCGAGACAAGGACAGGGAGAGATCACTCACCAATGCCCTCATGGGCAAAACAGGCTGAACGTGGGGAGAAAATAGAGTTTAATTCATCACCAATCAAATCAGAGTAGGATAATGAGAAATAAAAGCAGATTTTCAAACACCTTCCCCCCACCCCTTCCTTCTTCCCGGGCTCAGCTTCACTCCCGTTTCTCTCCCTTCTCCCCCCGAGCAATGCAGGGGGACAGGGAATGGGGGCTGTGGTCAGTTCATCACACGTTGTCTCTGCCGCTCCTTCCTCTTCAGGGGCAGAAATCCTCACACTCTGCCCCTGCTCCAGTGTGAGGTCCCTCTCATGGGAGACAGTTCTCCACAAACTTCTCCAATGTGAGTCCTTCCCATGGGCTGCACCTCTTCACAAACTGCCCCAGCATGGGTCCCTTCCCACGGGGTGCAGTCCTTCAGGAACAGGCTGCTCCAGCATGGGTCCCCCACGGGGTCACAAGCCCTGCCAGCAAACCTGCTCTGGTGTGGGCTCCTCTCCCCACGGGCCCACAGGTCCTGGCAGGAACCTGCTCCAGCACAGGCTCCCCACAGGGTCACAGCCTCCTTCAGGCATCACCTGCTCCAGTGTGGGGTCCCTTCCACGGGCTACAGGTGGAGATCCGCTCCACCGTGGACATCCATGGACTGCAGGGACACAACCTGCCTCACCATGGTCTTCATCACGGGCTGCAAGGGAAGGCTCTCTGCTCTGGCACCTGGAGCACCTCCTCCCCCTCCTTCTTCACTGACCTTGGTGTCTGCAGAGTTGTTTCTCTCACATCATCTCACACCTCTCTCTGTAACTGCCATCTCTGCAGTTTTTTTTCTTCCCTTTCTTAAATACATTATCCCAGAGGCGCTACCACCATTGCTGGTTGGTGTGGCCTTGGCCAGCAGTGGGTCCGTCTTAGAGCCAGCTGGCACTGGCTGTATCAGACATGGGGGAAGCTTCTCCAGCTTCTCACAGAAGCCACCCCTGTAGGCCCCCCCGCTACCAAAACCTTGCAACACAAACCCGTAACAAGATGAAAGCACAGGGACTATTACTGGCTTTGCAGATCCGTTTCTTTGAAAAAACATAAAGTGGTATTAAAATAGGACTCCCTATACCAGAGCAGAGGTTCGTCTAGCAAAGTAGCCTGTTTCCAAGAGTGGCTGATGGCAAGAGATCACAAGAGTATATAAAAAAAGCTAAGTAAACATACATCACAGAATCACAGAATCACAGAATAGTAGGGGTTGGAAGGGACCTCTGTGGGTCATCTAGTCCAACCCTCCTGCTGAAGCAGGGTCACCTACAGCACGCTGCACAGGACCTTGTCCAGGTGGGTCTCCACAACCTCCCTGGGCAGCCTGTTCCAGTGCTCCGTCACCCTCAGAGGGAAGAAGTTCTTCCTCATGTTCAGACGGAACTTCCTGTGCCTCAGTTTGTGCCCATTGCCCCTTGTCCTGTCACTGGGCACCACTGAAAAGAGCTTGGCCCCATCCTCCTGACACCCACCCTTCAGATATTTATAAGCATTTATTAGGTCCCCTCGCAGCCTTCTCTTCTTCAGGCTGAACAAGCCCAGCTCCCTCAGCCATCATTTCTTGGTGGACTACTTCCCCATCTTCCAGTGATTTGCAGCTCTGTGCTACTGTCGATATACTTCTCTTATACGAGTTTATTTTAAAACAATCTGTTGCTTTCTGAACTCACATAAGTTCCTAGCATCCATGCTGTCCTGTGACAAGGAGTTCTGCAGCATAGCTGCTTCCTGTAAGAAGAAATACCTCTTCCTGTAGGGTTTCGAGCTTCCACTTACTCATTTTATAAGATACCCCATGGGTCTTACGTTGAAGGAAACAGTCATTCACCTTCTCTCCATCACATTCTCCCATACTCATCTCTTTTCCAATCTTAGCAAAACATATTCCTTTGTCCCTTACATGGAAGGTGTTTCCTATCTTGCTGTCCTCATTGTTCTTTTGCCAATTTTGCTGCACCTTTTTTTAAAGGTGACAGAACCAGAATTGCAGTAGACTCCAGAATATGTGCACCTTGGATTAAAAAATGTGCTTTCTTTTTATTCTCTTCTCTCCCCAAATCATGCTGAAAGTCTTCTTGCTTTGTTGGCCACCACTGAATATTAAGCTGAGGTTTGCTTAGCAGTATTCATTGTAATGCCAAGACCTTATTTCTGAACAGTAAATGTTTAGAGCCTGTAATCGTGTGCATAAACTTAAGATTTCCCAACAACTTGTAAGTACCATATGCTACCACAATCAGATCAGTAAGTTTTTAAGAAGGAACTTCCCTTCAGATTAATTGCATGTTCCTTTTCTGTGTCCCTTACAAAATAGGAACAATGCAAAAATGAGAACGTTTGCAGCACACCAGCTCTTTGAAGAAAATCGAACACGACTTCCCTGTTTTCTCCTCAAACATTGTCATTTAATTTTAGATAAACAATGTGGCGGAAAAAAAAAAAAGGAAAAATACCTAATAAAGTATATAATGTGCTCAAGGCAAGACAGCATTCTCACTGCAAGCTTGCCATTCTTCATATGCTTCGGCTAGATACTACTAGATCGGGAAAGTTCTTTTCTGCTAACCCCTTTCTTTTCCTTGAAGTTCTCTTGCTACCAACTTATTGTTTCTCTCTTGCTTTCTGGTTCCACTCCCTTCCCCTATTGCCTATTTTATTGCAGTAGAAGCACATTTACTAAGCAAGCCAGATGTATGTGTTGGACTGGCACCAACTTTTTACAGTTAAGTCCTACCTCCACAAAATTCCATGGAGCAAGCTGCATGGAACAAGAGGACAAAAAAAAAAAAAAAAAAAAAAAAGAGAGAGAGAAGGAAAAACAGAAAAAGACCACAGCTGGGAACACACTTTGTGTTTGTACATAATGCGTCTCAGAGAGCAAAGATTTCTTAGACAATGATTTCTCAGCTGAAATTTCAAGCTGAGCATACAGATAACATAATATCTGTCAAAGCATTTTTCTCCATGTCTCAATTAGACAGAGCACAGACTTTATGGAGGCGAAAAACTTGGCTGTAATTTAAACCAAGTCCTGGGAAAAACAATGCTGCAGTTTGGGGTCTACAAAAAAGCCCACATAACCAAGCTTTTAGGGAATCAGAGGTAATGACTGCACAGCAACAGACATGGAACAGCAGAGGTCCTGCTGGCTTTATGTATCACACAGCCTGTCTACAAGACTCATTCGGCCAACATTTTCCACTTAGCATGGTGTTTCCTACCATACACTTATACTGTTTACAAGCATAAGGAATCACAAAGGTGCCAAGCTAATACAAGTAGACCTTTCCATGGGTTCAGACTAAAACTCAGGCCTAAGCAATGCAGCAACTTCTTATTGGCTTCTGCTGCAGGGATGAGCTTCGTGCAGGCTTTGGACTACGCCTCCATCTGTAGCTGAACCAGATTCATGCTCTAATCCTAAAGAATTAAGAACAGAGGAGTCAAGAGTTAAACTTGGTAAACAAATACTTAAATGCAGAACTGGTGAGAACAAGAAGCTGTCTGAGACCAGAAAAATTTGCATCCTCTCCTTGAAGCACTCAGCAATTGGAACATGAACACTTAGACATGCACAGTCCTGCTAACCAGAAAGGCTAAGAGCGGGACACAGTTGTTTCCCAAACCTACAGACATTTTGAGGTCAAATACCTTGCTGCAAACGAAGGATTGTTTATTACATAGTTACAGAGATTATCAGGATGTTTGTTATTATACTTTATTTCATTTACCTAATGTGTAACACATTGCTGTTTCAACTCATACATCTTTCAGGAGATAAAAACCAAATCCTACATATAAAGTATTGTATTGGGTTTGCATGGCAATGTTTTGGTAGTGGGGTGCTACACGGGTGGCTTCTGTGAGAAGATGCCAGAAGCTTCACCCACATGCAAGAGAGTCAATGCCAGCCAGCTCCAAGACGGACCCGCCGCCAGCCAAAGATGAGCCCATCAGTGACAGTGGTAGCACCTATAAGATAACATATTTAAGAAGGGGAAAAAGCTGCTGCACAATAGCATTTTTCAGCCAGAGAGAGGAGTGAGAAAATGTGAGAGAAACAACTCTGCAGACACCAAGGTCAGTGAAGGAGGTGGAGGAGGTGCTCCAGGCACCGGAGCAGAGATTCCCTTGCAGCCTGTGGAGAAGACCATGGTGAGGCAGGCTGTGCCCCTGTAGCCCATGGAGGTCCATGGTGGAACACATCCACATGCAGCCCGTTGAGGACACCTCGCAAGAGCACAGGGATGCTTGCAGGACCCCGTGGAGAGCCCGCGCTGGAGCGGGCTCCTGCCAGGACCTGTGGACACGGGCAGAGAGCAGCCCATGCTAGAGCAGGTTTGCTGGCAGGACTTGTGACCCTGTGGGGGACCCACGCTGGAGCAGCCTATTCCTGAAGGACTGCAGCCCACAGAAGGGACCAACGCTGGGGCAGTTTGTGGAGAACTGTTTCCTGTGAGAGGGACCTCACAGAGCAGGGGAAGAGAGGAGGAAGAAACGGCAGAGACAATGTGTGATGAACTGACTACAACCCCCATTCCCTGTCCCCCTGCGCTGCTCGAGCAGAGGAGGTAGAGAATTTGGGAGTGAAGTTGAGCCTGGGAAGAAGGGAAGGGTGAGGGGAAGCTTGTTTACAATTGGTTTTATTTCACATTACCCTACTCTGATTTGATTGGTAATAAATCAAATTAATTTCCTCAAGTCAAGTCTGTTTTGCCCATGACGGTAGGGCTGAGTGATCTCCCTGTCCTTACCTTGACCCACCAGCTTTTTGTCATATTTTCTCCCCCTGTCCTGTTAAGGAGGGTTAGTTTGACAGTGGCTGGCACTCAGGTAGCTAGGTATAACTATATAGTAGCTTCATCTTTGTGCTGTGTCATTTTAATTGAGAGAATTTTATAAAGTCTTTTCCCTGTTTATTTTGCATTTTTGGTAACATATGGTCAGCTTCACTATTTGTATTGTCTGTCACAAGCAACCAGGGAAAGAAACACTTTTTCAGAGTTGGAGAAACATAACAATAAACAATAAATTGTTTGAAAGCCAGAAATCACTCTCATTTTTAAAACATCCTCCTCAATGCAAAATGTTGACTTGATGTAGAGATAATGAATTAAACCGAGGTAACAGACATAAATGTCTTTGCATACTGTTATTTCAGATCTCTTCTCATAGAATATCGTTAAATTTGAAGCAGTACTACTTGGTCCATCTATCCTGTAAAGCAAATACTCAGCATGCTGCCAGATACAAGTATAAATGATTATTCACTAGTAATGACCACTTTTGGTTGAAATGTATGGCTTTATTTGGTCTCCAAAGTTTAAGCTTTGGTTTACCACTCCTCTCTCGTCTGCCAAAGAAGGGATCCTACTTTATTTGATGTATTTACAATTCAGTATCTTTAAGTTTCTTGTGAGATACTATAAAAATACATAGTAGTCTTAGGAGTCTTAGCATCTGCCTTGGAAAGCCTGCAGCTCTACAACTAGGTTTCAAAATACAGACTGCATATCAACTTAATGACAGAGATTGCCAACTGGTACAACAAAAGCCATGAGATGTGAACGGCTCCCGTATGTCTTATAGGTGCTAATCCTGAAGGTCAGTAGTCACATTTTAAAGGGAAATATTAGTGATTACTATACTGCTGATGAAAAAAGAAAGTTAGTATGGCTGATAACTCCCCGTCACTCTTGGTTAGTGCCATAGCCCAATCCATACCTGGAGTGGATCAGATACTTGCTTTCTGGAATTGCTTGCCTGGAGAATTGCCTGGAGGTTTCTTCCTTCCTTTAAAAGGATTTCACTTCCACCCTGGTATACATGATGTCCCTTTCACTAGGTAAATTTTCAAATGTTTCCTCAATGAGGAAGGCAGACAGCCACAAGCTTTCTCTTTTTAACTTTGTCAATAAAATGCCGACTTTTTCACACACAGTTGACAACACCTGAAACTTCACAGGAGGCCTGTTCCTTTCTTTGGGCTACTCTTGAGCTAGAACTTAAGTTCGAGAAGTGTTTAAGATCCGAACAGAACTGTCAGGTGAAGGCCATTTTTGTTTCCCTTGGACTTGAACATGGCCAAGGTATAAGAGTGCCGTGGAAAAGACAATGATGATGTCTAGAATTTGCGCAGGAACTGAAGCTTAAGATGAAGTTCCTCACAGCTTAAGGCTCTTCTAAACATTTGTATAATGCTATCAATAGGAGAGTCACATCCTACTACGGACCAGGCAAATCTAGAGCATGGGACCACTACATTTGATATCTGGCTGACACTTAGCAACATATTTAATTTTCCAGTTGCAGCACTGAAATCTCCTCTGGATTACAAATGGCCTGAACTCAGAGAAGTCGTGGAATTACAGAGGCCAAAGCTGTGATCTCCCCTGTCACATACTCCAGGGTACCCATCAGTTATGACCTCGGGCACCTGTCCTTGACCACTCAAGCCCCAGCATGCAGAATCTCAGAACTGGTCCTGCAAGCAGCACCACATAAGCAAAACTGCAAACTCTAGCACATTTGGTGTTGTCAGCTCCCATGTGTCTTTAATTAGCTTGAAGTTTAATTAAATGTTTGCCTTGCAGTCTCTAGACTCTGTATTCTCTCTAGAATGCTATGACTACATAAGAATCTAAGCATTCTTCTAAAAATGAAGTTTTTTTAGCTTCTGTTTCAAAGCTGGAGCTTGGCAATGTAATTTCTGTGTCCTTTGCAGGTTCAAAACACAGGAGGTAAATCAAAAGGACTAGGCTTGGGTTAGTTTGTCTTGAGGAAGAGGAATAAACTCTGGACTTTTTGTGGTCCAGCATATGTTTTTAATATACTGGATTGGGCTGGGATTTAGTTCACTAGTTCTTCCTTGTTGAAAAGACTCGTAAACATCCTCAGGGAAACAGATTTCTCATAAAGCTTTACAGAACGCATTCTATTTGAAACTAAATTCCAGACACACTATCTACACACAGCTTTATAGGAAACTTTTTAAAAATTATCTCATTGATAGTATCATTTCTATTTCACAATGCAGTATTGTCTTCTTATCATTCTGCCAGTATTGTCTCACAAACAGTACAGTCATTAAATACTACTTGAAGGGTAGCAGACAGCTAACAGGATACAGACTCTTTTATCTTTGAGTCAACTTCAACCACTACTCCAGCAGATGAAAAGAATGATGGATTTGTGTTTATAAAGTGAGTTAAAAACAAAGCGCAGAGGAATTGCCTGATGCCACTGTGGGGAACTACACTGAAGACAAGCAATCTTCCCAGTCTAATTCTATGCAAATCCATGTCTGTGTTGTACCAATTACTGTCTTATTTGATATCTCAGCAGAAAGGTCAAGCCCAAGAAGATTAAACACATCTTTTTGGGATCTATCCATTCTGTTAAGTCACTAACAAGGACAGTCAATATCATTGATGGACTCTTTCAAGAAAACATGTAAAATGACAAGCAAGTTAGAAAAAAACCACTAAACTGCAAGTGCATATTTGAAACGTAAGTATAGATTAGTCTAAAGCAGGTAATATCATTTGCCAATATTCGTGCTGGCATAAATTCTTACATTCCTACAGCACTCAAACCCAGCGTCTTTCCACTGAACTGAAGACTGTATCAGCTGATCTGCCTGTAACAAAGATTCTTCAGCCAGCATGGCAAATGTATTAATATCCTGTAATTCAGTTGTATGTCAGCAGAGGGCATAAAGAAAGTTAGAAAGCTTTCAGTTGTAATCTCATCTAAAAATACCTTTAAATAATCCTTTAGCATACTTTTGTTTCACTATCAACATTTGCCTTTTGTTACTGCTTGAAATTGCTGCTTCTAGGCATAAGAAAATGAATTTTATAATCATTAAACGTAAATGTTGTTAAACAGATATAAAGAAGTGTTCCTTAAATAGAAGTCTATACTTATCTTCTTAGAGCTGTTACCTTCTCATAACCTTTGTTATATGAATTCCCACAGGAAAGTACATGGAAAGATGACAAAGCGAAGGCAGGTGTTTGCAGACTTACCCTTCTCCCAGTGCGGTTTATTACCGAAGTTCTGAATGTCACATTAAAGTGTTACATTAAATAAATCTGAAAATTAAGAGCCAATACATGTAAATAAAGTTGCACCTGAAGCGGTTAGTCTAATCTTATCTGTGCAACCAAAAGCTTGATTGCAGGTCTAATTCAAAGGACTTACACAACTCACTTTAATTTACTGATCCTACTCTGTGAAGAATCTTAGAAAAAACATAAAATACCTAAAATAGAAGTCTCAATGTCTTTAGCAAACTTTTAGGTCTAATTTGGATGTAGTAGGGCTAGCAACCTCTAAAGTCATGGCCACTGCCTTCAGTAAGATGTGCACATTTTTTGAAACCTGTCATTTTCATCCTTGTAGCTGGTAAAAATAAGATGACAAGAACACAGAAAATTCAAGTGCAGTCAGACTGAATGATCATTATTAGGGTCTAGCCTAGTGGTCTCCAAAGTGTGTCTGAGTGGCGGGGAGGGTGTGGTGTACACCCCAGGGTGCGCACAAGACAATCCACTGGGGTACAGGAATATAAGTTTTTTATCATTAATAAATAAAATATTTTTA
This sequence comes from Opisthocomus hoazin, assembly GCF_030867145.1. NCBI lineage: Eukaryota > Metazoa > Chordata > Aves > Opisthocomiformes > Opisthocomidae > Opisthocomus > Opisthocomus hoazin. The sequence goes on from NC_134454.1 coordinate 53,744,357, forward strand.
AAACAGTATTTATCTATTTCTCATCCTTTTTTAAGTTTCTGGTTTTGTATATGTTTTATACTGCACATAATACAGTATTACAATAGTACATGTATATAATTTATAAATAAATGAATATACCTCTATTAGGGGTGCACACTCACAAATGTTTTACTGATAGAGGTACATGATGAAAAACGTTTGGAGACCACTGGTCTAGCCCTCGCACAGTAATGGCATCAACAAATAAAAGTACAGGATGTGCAATTGGTACACTTAAATTCTCTTATCAGAATAAACTGATTCCCCAAGGACATACGACAAAACACAGGAACTGAAAAATAAAGCAGTAAAATTGCAGGGTGTTTCCCTCCTCCTCCCCCCCCCCCTCCCTTTCCGCTTCCTTTTATTTTTTCACTTTCCTTCTTCCTCTCTGTTTTCCATTATATTTGGCACTTCTCCATCTATTAATTTCTCCGCTCCCATTTGGATTAGCTACATTTTTCTTTCAAAAATGTCTTATTCTGTAAAGCCAAAAACTCTTAGGTTTGTCTTTTTCTACTCATTTTTCCTCTTTCTCATTTTGCCTAGTTCTGTCATAAACTCTCCGTACTCCCAGCATCTCCCCTTTTTCTGCCCTCCTCTACCTAACCACAAGCCCCTTTTACCCAATTTGCAGACCGATCTTTGAATCTTCCCACTGCCTATTCCCCCTCACCCCCCCAGACTTAATCTTTTTTCTTTTCCCCATTGGGACTTTTTATTTTCCGCATCCTACCTTTCCTGTTATTTTCTTTTCCCATAACAAGGTGGAAGAGAAATACTTGGGAGCAGAGACATGCCTCTGTAGCGTTCTGTTTCCTCTAGCCTTCGGCGACCTTTTTCCTCAGCAACAAACCTCCCCCTACAAAAGCAGGAATAGAGGACCATTTGCTGCAAGTCCCTTCCTGCCCCAAGCCCTCTACGCCACTGAAATGCAGAATATGGGACACGGCCAGGGGAGCCTCGTCCACTTCTGGCAGCCAGCTGGGAGATGCCTGGGAGGACGCACCGGCTCGTGAAGCAGTGAGAATAGCACAGGGACAGCTAGGCAGAGAGCAAAGGTGAAAAAAGGGAGCAGGTAAGAGTCTGCAGAGAGAAATGGGCGTGTGTATATCTGGGAGCTGTAGCTAAAGAACAAGACAATCCAAGCTCAAGAGAAGACTTCCTGTATTCGCAGGGTCCAATTACGTGCCAGAGCACATTAATTTGAGTTATCGTTACAGTAGCAATCAAAACAATCAGCAGTCTGGCAACGTGTGACTTAATGGTCCAAAGACTCTGAACTCTGACATTGTTTACTTATTTGTTTCCCTGCTGCTGCAATTTTCAAAGTCATTACCCTATACACAATGGCATACAAAATCATCAGTTACAGTGAAGTGCAAGCCAAAATATATCAATGTAGATACTAAGGCACTTAATATTTTTTTTTTCCTTAGAAAAATTCCTAGAGTTAAAAGAAAGAGTCACTACAGGCATTATCAATGTATATACACACCTTTGGTCAAAAATGTCACATCAAAGTATTATAGTACATACCAGATAACTTTACTAACAAGTTAAAGATGAATATTTAAATCAGTCCTCAAAATACATGCTGATACATGGTTTTACTGCTTTAACTGCACTAAACAAACAAACAAACAAACAAAAAAATCTAAGTGCTTTGGAGCGAATGTTTTCCTCTTTTGACAAACTTGCTTCTAACAGTTATTTTTCCTGAATGAGTCTATTGCAGAAACAATATCAGCAACCACATTCTATGAATGCTATCTCCTTTTCTATGCTAATGGTCTCAAAAGTCAACAAAAATATGTATATAACGTATTGATCCATAATGTATAACAAGTGCTAAATCTTGTCCTTCTACACTTTGGGTCTTCTCTCTTTATCAGATTATTTGAAAGCATGTGCACATGCTCTCAGTAACACAGTTTCTTTGTGCATTTTAATTACTGCTTCTCAAACAGAACATAGCAAAGGACAACTAAAACCATTAAGGAGAAGGAGCACTTGCTTTACAAAGAAAAAAGGATTGAAATCTTCTAGGGGCAAGATGCCTAAAACGATGGCAGAAATGTTCACCAAGTTCTACAAACATGAAATGGAGGACATTTATTTAGGAGTGAAATTTTTAGGATGTGGATTTAAAGCAGAGAAAAGAAAGTACTTCTCTCAGTAGTAATGTAATTTAGAAGTAATGCACTTCTTGGATTTGTAGCCATGAATCAACGTATCAAGAAGTTCAAAAAGGCGATAAACAAAATCGGATAGAAAAGATAAAGATGTATTAAAGGACATAGGTTTGGACGTACCCTTTGACGTTTCTAGTTCTGTAATTTAGGATGCCAGTAGAGTATGAGAAGATCCGACAACAGAGAGAACCCAGGTCTGAAAGCTCCTCCTAAACAGCATCTCTAACTATCACTGTTGTAGACAGAATACTGGGACAGACGGACAACTTATTTGACACACTTAGGCACTTTTAAAGAGAATTTACCGCAAGGAAAGCATTTACTGTGCATTAGTTGCTAATCTGTTTGCATGTTCTGACCCATGCATAAGTATGATACAGTAAAAGGACAGAAGCATAAGTGATCCTGCATTTATTGTGGGTAAGGTCACAGGGTTATTGCAGAAAAAACAACATATAAGAAATTCATATGTTTGCTTAAGTAAAAACTTTATTGTGCATCCATATCCTGTTGCTCTACACAGTGCGCAAAGCTGCAATAATATAAAATTTAGATGTGAAAACAGATGTATGTTTCATGGAAGCCTAGTGGAGTGGATCAGGTCCCATTATCATAACCAAATTGCTTCTTTAATTAGACCTATGTAACAGGAAAAAAAACTCCTATGAATCATAAAAGGGAAGCACAGAAAAGCACTGCAGCCAGTTTAATAATTCACTATGAACAGGAATCAAACCCTTGGCTATCATAAGTGATCACACTATACAATTATACATCAGCTATATATCTAACAGTCTTCTGTGCACTGATGGTGATATATGGAAATGTGTATATTTGAAAATATTAATAAAATACTTAAACCAAACACACACCTATACATTAGTCATTCCTGTTCACTTATGAAGTCCGGTTATTCAGTGAAGTCATACAGTACTAATTACAATTCAGAACAAGTGATAAAGTTTAAATAATGGAACAACAAAATTACTAATACACATATACTTTCTCATGGGTGGCCAAGTCCTCACCACACACAGAAAAAGAGAAACAACTTGGCCCAGAACAGCTGTTGAATACTGATGAAGCAACAATCAGAAGTAATAACACTTTGTTCACACATTAATGCTCTTCATATATGATTGTTTCTTAGAGTAGCTATTCCCCAAACATCCATGTAAACAAGCCTACTTATGCAAATTTCTGTAGAAAGCAAGCATAAATGTCACAGATCAGGGAGTCATGGGCAAATACACTATGATTTTGTTATCCATGAACAATGTCTTACGTAAAATGCATCTCCTTACCAAGAGAAATCTAGCATAACAATAACGCATGGTGACAGCAGAGTCTGAAATGATCATGGCTTAGATTTAACATTTACCTTACCTGTATTATTCTGGAGGTGCCTCCAGGACTGCATATTCAGATTTGCCAGTCCTCATGGTTTTATCACGCCTTATGGTATCTTGTGTCTCTGAAGAGCTCTAGCTACTGACAAGTGAATCTCCACTTTTCCTTAAAACAGAACCCTCTAGCCTTTGTGACTATAGAGAAACACATAAAATACAGCTTACGTATCATCCTAACTTTTAGTGTGACTCCAATTCTTTTTGTTTAGGCATCATAAATGACAGAATGACAGGTTACAGGTTATCTATTACACACCTGCAATGACAGGCCAACAGAGAGTGACGAGTTCTATGACTACAGCAGAACAGGCACTCAAACAGTTTTTAAGGACCATATCCTTCACCTGTCCTCTTGTGGCTCCAACCATATGTTCTCTGTTACACCACTTGAATGGCCACAAAACCTTTGACAGCTAGTGGCCTTTATTCAAGCCTATTGCTAACTATAAATGATACCACAACACAAACAGAATTCTGATCAGTAAACCGTGCAGTACTTTGCCCTTCTGTGTACAGAATGCTACAAAAGAGTTGGCCAAATACTAAATACAGAAGTAAACTATATTTAGCACCACCACATGCCATCTTGGATAGCAGGAAGGTCTGAACACTACAGTGCCTCTCGTCAGCACTTAGGTTTTATCACCTAAATCTTTTCTGAATGTGCTTCTAACAAAGTAAAAAAATAGCACCATCCCACGAGGCCATTTCAAACCAACGACCAGCACAGTTCTGTTCCTGTTCTGAACAGTGTGCAGCATCTACCAAACGAACCTAGCAAACTTATTTTTAACACAATCTGGGGCAAAATCAGAATGCATCATATGTGCCTCCAAATGTCTGACAAAACTGCTGGTCATTTTGAGTCCCTACCCTCCTTGCTCTCCTTAGCATAGCTTACAACCCCACTACCTTTAAAGGGTACTTTGACTATATGATCTTTAAAAACAGATACTTGTCCCATCAAGGACCTCTGCAATGCTTAAGATGCTTGAGAAAGACTTGCACTGCTGTTATATGTCTTCAAGATACCAGATGATTTACTGATCAAATGACTTAAAATGCTGTTCTAGCTAACGACTCATTTGGATGTTTGGTATAATTCTGGTTTAGAACAATATAGTAAATCCACTCTACCCAACTCCAGAAGACGACTTTGGGCAAAAACATTTGAGGCCGTGTGGTTATGGAAGAAAGTTCCACTACAAGAGACTGATTCCATTCATGTGGATATACCCTATGCTCTACAAGGAGGCAGGGCACATCTACCTGCTTGAGATGCGCATAGCTTCCAGCATAATAGGAGATAAATTGACTGTCTCATCTTCAATAATCTCTCTTCCACATCTTCTAACCTTCAGCACTGGACAGAAAACTATTTGCCCTCTGTAAGCAAAAAAAAATTTGAAAATGAAACATTAGAATTACTACCATTTGTACGATGCCTCATTTACCAGCCACAAAACCTCTTCTAGGCAACAAAAACCTTTTGAGGTTTTCTAATTATTTTGAAATAGATTATTAGACCAAGACACTTTACTAGCACCTCTGAGGAAAAGTTGATGCAGAGATACTTTCTTTAAGGTTGGCCCCTTCCTCGCTGGCAGAGTAATTGGTTTTTAAGAACGTTTCTCAAAGCATTTTCCTTGTTATTTTACCAGAAATATGCTAGAATTTTACTTCCTTTCACAGAAAGAAGAGTAAGAGGTCTTACTTGAGAAATAAAAAATAATAATAAAAAAAAGGAAGAAGTTATAGTGTAGAACTTACTATCATACTATGAAATTTCTTCACAGGGAAACATGTTTCTTTCTATGTCTGTTTTACAATTAATTTTCTCTCAACACAAATCAGTTAAGTTCTGTACCTTAAAGAGTTCTAAGGCTAATTCATGCTGGAATTTCAATCTGATGCTACTGAAGCTCAATGGGTTTTCACACTAACTTTTAACATTTGACCCTTTCTGCTCGTTATCTGAACAGTTTAAATGAAGTGGAGCAAGCCCAATGCACAGTCAGTAGCTCACCCCAATGAGAATATAAACAACTATTCATTTTTGTTTTACAAACAGTATTTAAGTGAAATACAACAAGCTTTATTAACTAATATTATTAAAACAACCCTATGTCCATTCAGTCTCCTCTGCTGATTGCCAAGCACATAGGGTAATAGTAGTCGTGAATGCAACGTTCCCACGTTTGAGAATGTTCAAGACATCTCCCAAGCGCTTTTCCTCTTTTCACGACAGCAGGCCTCTACTTTCCAATCTATCTAGCTTTTCAAACTTCCTTTTGTAGAAGGGTAGCAATGTGATCCTTGATGACACTGTGGTATAAATTTTGGTATTAGTCAGTCTCAGCAACAGCACATCAAACAGTGATGGTCTCAGGATAAAGAGACAAAGGGCTTTTTCCATGGCAGTTTTTGTTGCTGAAAAATAAACCATCAAAAGCAGGGAGCACTAAGACAATTCTTGTAACTCAACAGTCTCCACTTCCAAGCTGGCATATGGTGATGGCACACATATGTGTGTAGTGCCAGCCATCCAAAGGATTTGACATCTCAGTGGCCAGCACCGGGGAAAGTCTAGCTCGCTCCACTCCCTCCCTCCCTCAGATATTCATACACACAGTTAAGATCCTCCCAAACCTCCTCTTCTCGAGGTTGAATAGCCCCAGCTCTCTCAGCCTCTCTTCCTATGACAGATACTCCAGTCCTTCAGTCATAGCTGTGGCCCTGTACTGGCCTTGCTCCAGTACACCGGTATCTTCCTCACACTGGAGAGCCCAGCACTGGGCCCAGCACCCCAGATGTGTCTCCGCTCACCATGCTGAGTGGAGGGGAAGGACCATCTCCCTTCACCTGCTAGCAAGTGTCTGCCTAATGCAGCCCAGGATGCTGATGGTCGTCTTTGCTGTAAGGGCGCACTGCTGCCTCACGGTCAGCTTCTGGTCCACCAGGGTCCCCAACTCCTTTTCTGCAAAGCTGCTTTCAAGCAATCAGCCCTACTTACACAGGATGCTTCTTCCTCTGGTTCTCAAACACTATTTTCCTTATTTTTGTCTTTAAGATATTAACAATGTCTGCTATATAGTGAGCAATATTTGTAGGACCTGAAATATTCCACAGTGAGAAGTACCAAGTAGCTGGCCCTGCCGCACAATGCCAAGAGCCCAAAAGTAAGCCTGCAATTTTTTTTCACTAAAAAAAGCTAGAAAAGGAAAGTAAATTTGAAATCGGTCAACAAAAGTAGCTAACTGAACATACACTAGAATTCTTTGCTGCCACAAGCAAGACACTAAAGAGATTGGAGTTGTTTCTTTTTTTTAATGTGTAGCTAGGAATGCAAGACAGCAAAACACATCCCAAAAGACCATACCTTTAAAAGATAATATTGTATTTTACATAAATTGTTTTTAAAGTTGATTTGCTGAGGTTTCCAGAACTGAAAAAGACACTTTACTGTCAAATATTTGTCTCAAAGAAAAAAAAAAGGAATGAGACCACGTGGTTCACAAAATGCTCTTTTCTTTTTCCCTAAAATACAGACATTGTCTTGTTAATGAATGCTGAATCAACTCTTATTTATCAAGAGACAACAGCATTTATAATATAAAACAAGAGCCCATTGTCAGTTTCACCAAAACGATGGTTTAAGGACAAGACAATCACCATGTCAAATGTTTTCATCCTGCAATAGCTCAGAGTTCCTATGTTGGTAACGAGTTTGTTGCCATAATACGGTTCTCAATACAAGCTAGTCTGTGCATAAACCCAATTATAGTTCCTTCAGTAAACAACTCATCTGAAAAATCTAGATGTAAAATACAAATCGGAACAAACTGGCAATAAATAACCATGCATAAGCGGTCCCAAAGAGACCAGAACCTTTACTCACCAGTGTAACCCAGCACAGCTGCATCTACTGAAGACAAAACACTGTTCGTCAGGCCTTTTGTTCTGCTTCAGCAAAACACAGAAGCAAAACACAGAAGCAAAGCAGCAAAACTGCTATGCCACCTTTTCCGTCTTTCCAGTTACAGGGTATCATAATATTCCCTAGCACAATGAGAGAGTTCTTGTGATGACACTCAATCATTTGCCTGCAATTTGCAGTACTATCAGCCAATCTCTACCACTTCACTGCAGTTCTGTATTCTTTATTCGTGAATTTATGAAGAGGACTCTCAAAACAGACTTCACCCATCACGGAAGAAGCACTTGAACACTTAATGGCAACGGTTTCCATCTGAGTCAGACGGTGGCTGCAAGTAGTAAGAAACTGAAATCGAACAGTGGTACAGTATGATGTAATAAATCTGTATTACGCATCTATTTGCATACTTCCAATGGCAAAATTTTGGATTAGGATGAAAATCTTTAATACTGCTGTGCCTGAATACTAATCTGAAGTTCAGAACACAGTGAAGCATACTTGATCAAAAAGAGAAACAAGGATACAGTTACTCAAGAACAAATTCAAATTTCATTCTATTCAATTAACAATCCAAAGAGCTCAAGACAAGAAGTCACCGATGATTTCAAAGAAAGCTAAATTTGAATTCATTACCGAAGAATGTTTCCAAGTAGCACTGCAGCAGAAAACTTGTATACTGAACGGCAGACAGAAGTAAGATGAGGCATGGGGGTGGGAGGGTAATCAGAACAGTAGTTGCTCACAAAGAAATGTGCTGACAGTTCATAACAGGGTTACTGCTTCAGTTCTCAGACTTCCTGGAGTAAATGGGCGTTTATTATTATTTTGATATCACAAGCAATTGTTGATATTTCTCAAAAAAAAAGAAAGAAAGAACAGCAAGTGTGTGGAATATTGTTTACTGTTAATCAACACATCTTAACCAAAGTTTTCACAACACTTGAAGATACATTTATGTATACAATAGTCTCAATCACAAAAAACAAGCAGAACAATTAACTACATAAGGCCTTAAAATTAGAAGCACAGTGTGTATAGTTGGAAATTACTTTGTTTACAAATAGGCTACATATAATTAAATTTATTTTTCATAGTTTTATTCAAGCAAAATGCATTCAAGGGAAAGGCAACTTACAAAGTTTATTTTACTATGAGTTAATAGAAAAATGTCAACATTCTCTTCTTGCCCCTCCCCCCACCCCATCCAGGCACAATTAGTAAAATTTCCATACAATACTCAAAAAACAATAAGCTTTTACACTAAACATCCAAAAGTAAGCCTGATCAGACAACTGCAAACTCGCAAATTGTTTATTACAAAGTTGGATAAACTTGCAGGTTCTTTGTAATGAAATATTGCATCTCTACGCAATCAATGTTTAAAACTACGTTGTCCACAAAGCCTTCTAAGTTCTAAAAGTCTTACGGGTTTCTGTGAAGTACTTAGTGGCCTCAGTAGCAATCATGTGAATGATGTTTATGTTACAACAATGACAACTTGTGGCATTATTTTGGCAAGATTAGGACTGCTGAGAAGGTGAGTGGGTAAATTTGTATAGCCCGAAAGATAAGGGACAACACAAGAACAAACCAACTAAAGTAAAACTAAGCACAAAAGATACAAAACATATGGAAAAAGGATCTATTTTGACCCCCTCCCCCTATAACAGGGCATGGGTCATTTCCAGTGACTATCGGTTCTTATTACATACATTAGTATTTGCTCAAATTTCATGGCTATTACATTTTTACAGAACAACTGCTTAGAAGTCTGGTTTTTCATTTACACCTGTGCAACAGATTAAGTCACAGTACATTTTGAGATGTTTAAAAAATATTCATAAACTTGATTTTGATATGCTAAAGCATTTGGCAACACTTTTGCAGCACTTGAATTTATAGAATTAAAATTTCATACAGTACTCCTTGTGATTTTTTTTTTGTACATTTTAGAAGAAAAAAAACTCACACAAAGTAATATGAACTGCCAAGCTTGACTGCGTGATCAGGTAAGTCCAGTTTATAATACTGGCATTAAAACCTTCACTAATTATGTTGACAAATCATTACCTGTACATTTAATGAAGGCAACCGAGATGATTTGAAAACACAATCTTCAGGTTTTATACTTTGTATTTATCAAGGTGTGCAGTTCTGCAGCGAAATGAAAAAGCAGGTAAATATACAAAGAAAAAAAATTACAAGTTCACCAGTTCCTGTGACACAAACTGTTTTAATCTTTCAAGGTACTGTCCATAGAGTTCCACATCATTATGGCCCGCTCCTTCTACCCACAGTGGTTCTACAGGTCTCTGGCAACGCTCAAATAACGCTAGGCCATGTGAAAAGTCAATCACTTCATCTTCAGTCCCATGGATTATTAACACAGGAGATGTTATTTTAGAAATTTTGTCAATGCTGTAAGAAAAAGATTATACCTATGAACACAGTGAGCTTTATTAAATCTTTTTGAAGGACTAGACTGTTCATTTCATTCTTTAATTACACAATATAGTTTTAACAATTTCATTCTGACATTGTTTAAATCACTAGAAAATTAGATCTTATCAACACCCTGGAAGCCATTACAGCAGCACATGTAAAGCCATGCAGAAAGAAAACACACTTCTGGAAACTATTAGCATCAAATAACTGAGCAATCCATCTAAAAGTGGTATTCATTGCCACATTCACATCAAAAAAATCAGTCACTGGACTGATGAACATATTAATTCTGTGTTTTTCAGTAAAAACGTGCTCGTCAGAAGTGAAAGAATTTTAGCACTTAAAGTTCGACCATTTATGTCGAAAAAAGGTCTTTAAAGTTAGACACTCAAAAGACAAGTAATTCTTTGAGACAAATGAACCAGTTTGTAATGGCCAACTAGTGACACAGTTCTGAAACACCTGGCAGGAATTTTCTTCAGTTAGGGTCTACTTAGTTTTCCAGTCTTTGCTACTTACAGAAACATACACAAAAGACTTTGTTCACAGTTCCCCAGATAAGCAATTCACTGGACTAGAACTGCTTGTTAGTGATATTAGGGGTTACATACAGGAAAACAAGTAATTTATTTAACAGATACCCACTGAAACGATTAGAGATGTGAAAAACCTGGAAGATTTACAAAGTTATGTAAACTCCTTGAAGTCAAACGCTCCTCATTGCTGTTACTCACTCTGATTTTTTCTCCAACTGTTTTATTTTAAACCTTTGAAAGAAATTTCAGAGAATTTGCTATATTATTTCTTTCTCTAGTCTAAAACTTCTGCAATAGAGTAGAATGCATGCAGAATAAAAAAGCCTACAACTTACTTTGGGAAAGCATCAAAGCAATAGGTCTTCTTTGTATCAGGAAAAGCCACTCGCATTCCCGAGGTCAGTGGAGAATGAAGAATTACAGCAGCACTTTCATACCTAGCAGCAAGATCCACAGATGGTACTGTTCCTATACTCTGGCCATATATAATCACATTTTCAGGGCGGATTCCGTACCTAGAAAATGAAAAATGTTAACAGAAGTGCCATATAAAGTGAAATGGACAAAACTGCAACTACACAGCAACGCAAAAAAAGCATTTCTAAAGACAAACCAGAAGAGGATAAACTATGAAACATCATCCGGCAGAAGAACAAGCAAGTATATTCTGTAACATTCTTGACTTAAAGGGACAATTATTTACTCTGTATTTGCAGTATTTTTTTTTGTCTTATACCTGAACAATACTGAAATATGGGTTTGTTTTTTTAAATACAGATTTGTGAATGCAGTTGTGACTTGTATACTAGTTGAAAGCCTTTACTGGTAACTCTAGTGGACACCAGAAAACTAACTGAAGCCTTGCTAGCTCTATGGTTATCATCAAGTGGAGCATAGTCAAATCTGCAAAAAATTGGCTGGCTTTACTCTTCTGATAACTGATAAAAACTGCAAGCTGGTAACATTGCTCAGCAATTCTGTGGAACCTAAAGCACGCCCATACGGACAGCGGTCAGAATATTATGCAGCCTATGTAATAACCGAGATGAGCTTCCTTCTTATCAAAGATGATTTGACATGCAAGCTAGCCAGGGGAATACTCAACCCAACCCACAATTAGGACAGCCCAACAAGCACTACAAAATTAAAGTCAAAGCCTCCATCCTAGCAAGATGAAAACACTAATTTTTTCTGTAATTAACTGAGGTAAACAGAAGAGTCACGAAACATCCAGTTAACACTTACACAAGTCAGATCTAATATTTTTCTCCATTAGTGCAGATACAAAGAGCAGCCGGTTCTCCAGTTAACACTGAAAAAGCCTTTAAGCAGAATGTCATGCTGGCAAGAACAGTGCCCACAGCAGCAGCCAGCTGCTGATACATCGATCTATAATAACAAAGTGCTCTTAGTACAGGTTTAGACTGCAAAAGCGTATCTGTCTGGGTACCTTTGTTTAACTTATTTGGGACAGGAAGTACCTTAAATAGGAAGAGACACTGCACTGCATTACAACAACAACAATCTCAAACCTTGTTCTCCTGCAATTAGCAGAAGCTTGTTCAGCTTTCTGAGTTAGTGCAGACTAGCCTAACACCACTGTGGAACGGCATAAGGCAAGTTTAATGTTTGCCAACTGACTATAATCCTAAATGGACCGATAATCGGCTTTTTAGTTGAAGCAAAGGAAAGTGGGAAAGTGCAACAATTACCTCTTCTACAATAAATGCATACATGTTTTCTGTCAAAGCTAGGTGACAACACTCATCTCCACAACAGAGTTCTCAAATTTGTATGTTTTGCATGCCTCCAGTAAAGCCAGGGAAACAGAGGTAATGAAAATTGTCCAGGATCTTATAAATATGGCTAAATAACTGTATGGTAACTGTATAGGTCACCAAACATTAAAACTAATGAAGTCTAAAAGCCTCAAAATCAGGAATACGATGAAAAAAATGTTTTGCATATACCAAGACGTTCAAATTACTAACCAACAAAAAGCAACCACCCACTAGTACTTTTCAATAAGCCAGAAAACATGTCCAGTGTGTTACTTCAGCATGTAATAAACAGTTAATTAAAAAAAAAACAAACTATGAAGATGTCAATAAAAACAGAATCACATTTAAGTACTACTAAAATGTAAGTATCACTAGCAGAACTCATTAGGCACACCAATAAGCTAAATCTGGGCTAAAATCCACTGTTCACAATTAACATTGTCTATTTAACTATTAATTTATTTATTTAAATTGTGTTCTGGCTAGAATGAAACATAAAAGCTGTAAAAGTATTAGCACAAGATACATTCATAGAATCTATCCATATCATGACTACTTAATTACTATTGGTGTTTCCTAGCAAGAGTTTCTAGGATCATAATAAAATCAAGAGTTGTAAAACACTAAGACTCAATCACCATCCTGGAACCACAGGTAAGCCCTCCACCTCACAACAGTTCTCAAAAACAAAAAAATTCAAACATTCTGATTAAGAAAGATTTTCTCAAAACTCCAACACACAAAAATACAGTAAACTAAAGCTTTGAAACAGAAACAGCTGTAAGGTCTTTGCTAATTCTACATCTCTTCTGAAACACCTGAGAACAGAGTAGCACCCATCCTTTTACAATTAATCTCCCAATCCAAAATAACCCAAATCACATTTCTCCATTCTCAAAGTACAGTATTGTCTTCTATACCTTTCATACAATATGAATAAAACTCACACTAATACCTGACATTTTGCATTAGTCTGGCATGGAGCTTGCACAGCAAGTTATGACATAACATAGTTCCCAAATAAAAACCCATGCAAATTATCACACTCATATTTCCTCAGGTACTGAGTTTTACAAGACACAGGCCATTGCACAAAAATTAAAGCAAAACTTAGAAGTGTATTTTGGAGCATATACTCTCCTCTTTCTCATTATTCTTCACGGTGTTTTTGGATCCATATCCTTCAGCCTAAAGCTAGCTAAATATTAGCTACAAAACACTCCAAGAACAGCATTCACTATATTTGGATTAAAGTAACCCTTTCTCCATCACAGCCAAAACAGATTGCCTTCACAGCATCCACCAGAAACTACTCATTTCACAGTTTGGAAGCTGAAATAGTGAGGCCAAGAACCAGTAGTGGTTCAAAGTAGTCTGATTTTTTACCATTCTGACTTGGGGGGAAAAAAAAAAAAAAAAAAAAAAAAAACCAAAACAAGAAGCCTGGAAACCAGAGAACAACATCTGCTGTGTCTGTCTCCAGTCCTCCCTTTTCTCTTGAACAGGTTTCCAAAAAGTTTGAGAAAAAAGGAAGAGCCCAGCTATCCCTCAGTCCCTCTCTCCCAAAATTATCACCTTCCAATCTAAATCAGAAGAACTCTTGAAAAAATAACTGTTGCTAAGTTCCCTAGTCATAATACTCGTATGCTCCTCCTTTTGACAATCCTGTAAACTCCAGGTAAGTTCCAAGAAGTTTGGTAGAAAATTATTAGTTAACTACTCACCTGGTCCCCAAATGAGGAAGTGTCAGATCAAGAGAAAAAGTGGTAGTATTACTGTTCTCATAATCAGTGCCTTACAATTACAGGCCATCCTGAGGAAGGGGTACGTGACAGGTAGAGCCATACGCTCTAAGTGGCTGTTCTGGTGACAAGAGCTCAAACACATGCTGTAAAAACTGTTGATATATTTGGAAGTTCATGATGTTGATCATGAGAGTAATGTAAACACTATCATCCAGTCAAGTAATCGTAGATAACTTCTGTCAGAATAGAAAGACCTTCAGCTTACTGGTGGTGGTAACAGTGGGGGTTTTTACAGGTTGGGGGGTGTGTGTGTTTGTTTTTTGTTTTCTTAAGTCATAATCATCAGAAACGACCTTGGAACAAAATCTTTAAAGCAGCTGTGAATAGATGTAGCTTCTCAGAGAAAGCAGTCTTTCTCAGGTACAAGTTACTCTGGACTGAATCTGGCATAAGATTTAGACAGATATTTTCTGAAGTTTAAAAGCCGCCCACAACATTTTTGTGTTTCCCACAGCAACTGAGATTTCAATTCCTTTCAACACCCGATTGATCCTTTATATTCAAGAACCTAAGGGCTACTTGCCTGGAAAGCACATGGAACTTGAAAGAGCAGTTTTTGCATAGAACTAAATGTACCTCTGCTAACATAAGCTTGCTAGCATCCACACCGAGTGCCTGAGCATGCACAAATTTCTGTCCTATTGTCACACTGAAGGTACATGTTAATGGCACTATGAAGCTAAGCTATTGCTGAACAGAAGAGAACCACTTTCCTATTTGCATCTTCAGCCACGCGTTACCTCTCACTAGGCTTCACCAGCTGTTCAGGAGACTAAAGCAGTATCTTCTGGGAGCAGGGGAGCAACTACTTTTCTGCTCATCTGTGCTGGCTGTCTTCAGGGCCAGGCAAGAGACAACATGCCACTGGTGGGTTAAAGGAAGAAGCAAGCCAATATATCACTGTAACGGTACCATGAGACCACTTCCTAGAACCAGGGCCCAAGCTAACACAGGGCGACTAGTGAAGCCAGTATCCTCTTCTGTGAGCCTACGTACGCTGGTCAGATATAGATGTTCACTTGTAAAAGAGTCAACCCTGAACACTCCTGCCTAATCTTTTCACCTTCTGGCAGGAAAAGAAGAACTGCTAAACAACAATGAAATATTCGTTTTTTCCCTTATGACAAACTTCACAATGTGCTGTAGCAGAAACTCTCCCACCGTTTCCTTTACATTCCTGTCTCTGTAACAAGACCTTATCTGTACTTTACTAAGAACTGTTAGCGGCAGCCCACCTCTTTTCCACCCCTCCCTCTTCCTTTTTTCTTTCCATTGAATCATAGAACATTTAAGGTCGGAAGATGATCTCGTCCAGCCCCCCACCATAGGCAGGGACTAAACCAGGTTGCTCAAAGCCCCGTCCAACCTTACCTTGAACACTGTAGTTGGATATACATCACACATCCCTTACATTGGACGTTCATCATATTATAAACTTTTATTGGACATATATCACATTACCATGATGTGCAACATGCAAACTACAAAATGCACATCTGGCTGTAATGAGTGGGTTTTGGTTTTGTTTTTTTTAAAACTTCCGTTACCTTAGCAACCAAATACCAGCTGAAATTACCATACTACACTTGCAGGCTCTTAGAGTACCTACCATTTTGCCCTTCATCTACCTAAGGGAGACAGAAAGCGATTTATCTTTTTACTTCCGAACTTCAGCTGTTCATCTAGAAGACTTGCTAACTTTACAATAACAAAATAAAGTATCAGTAAAATCAACCTTAGGAAGGTTACGTGTTCAGTAGTACCTCTCAGGCTCACACTAACAGATGCTCTAGAGAGGCTCGTCTTTGTGAAGCTACTGTACCACATGCATTTAACCAACCGACAGCAGTGCTTGGGGCACAAGGAGCAAGTGGGAACATCCTGAGAGAATTTTCAATGCACATTTTAGAACCTTTTGTCATCATGCACATAACACTTGAAATTGCAGCTGCAAATTGCAGAACACGAAGTTCATGAACATCCTCCACACCTTTAACTATCAACATTCCAGGCCATCAATAAAATTCATGAGCGTACACCTCTTCCTCAATACACATGCACATTCCCTGTCTTGTGTATACAGCATCTAACATTACTAGAAGAAAAAGAAACTGTTTTATGAGAGGCATGCCCATTGACCACGTATGTAGTAACCAACAAACTGCACCTCCTCTGTCTCTCTCATGATGGTTTGGCCTTTTCTAAACCTTACAATGCTACTGGTACATTTGTTTTATTGGCAAGACTTCTCTTCATGATAAATTGAGCTACTTTTCCCTACCAATTTAAATGAAATCTCAATTTCTCTCCAAATATTCAAAGTTAATGCACCTCATCTTCTAGAAAAAAATCCGCTACTTTGGAATGAAAAACAATAAATTTGTCAATTCTCAAAAGAACACTCTCAGCCAACACCCGAATAGATTTGATATTATTATTATATTTGGCTGTTCAAATTATGGACATTCTGTCCACTCTGACAGTGAGATTTACCCTCCAACTTTTTCAATTACTATCCAGTCCATGACAAGCAAAAACGAAAAGGCTGTTTGGCTTCTTAAAGGTAAGTCTGATCATGGGGCAACTCTGGCAACTCTTCAGGTTTCTGAATGAGCATCACTTGCCCTGTATTTGCCTGGGGCTGGTTAAACCTTTCCACCCTTGCCAGGGTGTCATCAAAGGCCTTCAGAGACCAGGACAGCAGAAAATAGGCGTATCCCAAAATGACTCCTGGCATTTCAACACTTTGTAGCTATGACAGTCAGAAAAAGAATGTCCCCACTTGCAGCTTTTATGTAGTCCCATGCACATGAATATGCAATAATGTGCAACTTTCCCAAATACAATGGCAGTGAATCACCTTGCCTTCTTCCAGTCAGCATCCACATGGATAGCTACTGCTTCCTCCTAAAATACTCCAAGCAGGTTGGGAATAGGGACACAATTCAGAATCTGCATCTGCTGTTTACCTTTTCTGATCTGCTGCCAAACTACAGAATCACAGAATGGTAGGTGTTGGAAGGGACCTCTGTGGGTCATCTAGTCCAACCCCCCTGCCGAAGCAGGGTCACCTACAGCAGGCTGCACAGGACCTCGTCCAGGCGGGTCTTGAATATCTCCAGAGAAGCAGAATCCACAGCCTCCCTGGGCAGCCTGTTCCAGTGCTCTATCACCCTCAGAGGGAAGAAATTAGCTTTCTGTATTCATTTACGTGAATGATAATATTCACATACTCTTACAGAAACCAATGTTAAGAAAGTGGTCTCGGACCAATCTCACCATCACCCTCAATACAGTTCCAGATTACTTCACCACAGGTATCCAGTGCCCATTGGACAGTTGTGCCAATTTACAGATGACCACCTGGATTGTTTTTGCAAGATATGAAACAGTCACACATCTCCACCACAAGCAGCTGTGTTGACTGTAGAATGGAGTCTACATCAGCATTTCAATTACCTCAGAAACACCTTTTAATGCCGGGTTCTGTGATCTCATTTCTCTGAACACGGGAATGCAGGCAGCTGTGGGTGGCTGTGATCAACTCCAACAAAGGTAATTTCTCCATTCTCTTTGTCCCATCACAATCTGCGAGTCACAGTTTAAAAGTCTGGGATTCCTTTCTTCTCTCATCCCACAAACATGCATTTCAAAGGACTTACAGCTATACTTACATCTATCCTGCAAACAGTCCGCTGAACTAATTTGTTTTTTGCAGAACACCTACATTATAAAATGTTAAAGATGGTGCCAGTGTAACACTGACAGAACAGGCTATGCCAGAAAAGTGAATCCATGCCGCAGCGAATGCGCAAAGGCTCCATTCTGGTCCAGATATTCATCAAGTATTTAAACACAGCTGAGCACTGTCTCTGGGCTCAAGAGAATACCATGGACTGGTAACCAAGCTGTGTGAGCCAGTATTCCCAGAGTCACGTGCTGAACTTCTCCCTGCTACATTCAGCATTCAGATAGCAGGACAAGAGCAGGTCTGCAAACTGAAAAGTTGTTGAAAGTATCACAGTGAAAACTAGCAATACCAACCACTTTTTAAGCAACAGAAAAAATTCAGTTCACATTTGTGAAATCTATAAGCTGGGCAGACGAATCCAAGCTCTATACATTGTACAGAATTATGTATTTCTAAAGGTGGTTTTGACACAAAAAATAAATTCAGAAACAAATGGGACTGAGGCAAGGTCATTCCTGAACGGAGGAGGGAAATGCAGACAGATGGAGTATACATTTAGAGCTCCCCCCAACAATGTCTGTTCAGCAAAGGGCATGTTCAGATGGGATTATTAAAATGAACAATCTTATTTGATTAGGAAGGTACACTATGCATTGTTCAAGAATGGAGGCAAGAATTCAAGCTGCAATCACACCTCCCTTCAGGTTTTCCACCAGAAATTTTTCCCGGGGGGGGGGAGTGTGAGGCGTGGGGCAGGAAGAGAGAATAATTACAAATCAGTTCCTAAAACAGAGCCTGTAAACTGACATAAACAAACAATTAAGTTTCACCATCTAGTTCTGTTCCATTTTCTGGTACTTTTAAACAATTCAGACTGTTTTCCACATTGTTTGCAAACCACATTTTGTTTTTGGTCAATGTTACTGGGTATTGGACCAAGTGGCTATCTTCCAGACCATGTATCAACTATAAACCATAGTCGCCAGTCCACCTGTTGCAGCTCTTGGCTTACAGAACGGATGTCTAGTTGTATGTCAGCTTTCTACTGTAGTCAAAAGAAATGCCAAAAACCTAATTTAACAACACAGTACACAATTTTTTAATATATGACGCTGAATACCTGTCCCCTGTGGTTATATAAGGTTTATGATAATAAGCGTTCCCCCTACTTTAACATATGAATAAAATACACTTCTTTAAAAAGAAGTACCACACCTTTATTCTGACATAAAAGAAATGCAAGGCAGTATGTGTATTTAAAACACTGAAAAGGGACAATCCACTCCAAAGTAACAGCAAAACAGTATTACATTGATCAAGTTCTAAATTCACTGCAACAACTACCAGGCTCCAGCATTTAAAGAGTCTTCACACATGCCCATACACTAAGTCACATCCCTGATATTATATTATTAAATAGCATGCTCAAGTTGCAATGATTGAACCATAACATGCTGCTCTACATTAAAGTCAGGTTTTCACAGCTTTTTGGTGCAAAATACACAATACGATGGGAGGTTTTTTGGTGAAATTCTATTCTTATGATTGCACACTATTTTAAAAAATAATCTTTTTGTAGTTTGGGTACTTGTAACACAAGAACAATATTGCTCTAAATGGAAGAAACCATATTGAAAAATGCTCTCAAATTTAAGAAGTGGGTATTCAGTGCTGCATTTATTTGATGCCTGGGATTCTGACCTGTATCAGAGAATACCTCCAGAGTCTTTCACCTTACTGTTTTATCTCCCTAAAACCAGAGGCTTAGAACACAGAAATGGCTGAAACAACATCCTTCCAACTTGCATTTTTCATCTTGTCCAGTTTTAATCTACTTGAGCTAACCACACTGATTCAAATTCCTGGCATTTTATACCAATCATAATGTATTTATACAGATCAATTACAACGTCTTCCACACAACGTATATTTCTAAAATAAAAACATCTTTTTGTTTTATATAGAATCATAGATTCATATAATGGTTTAGGTTGGAAGGGACCTTAAAGATCATCTGGTTCCAACCCCCCTGCCATAAGCAGGGACATCTTCCACGAGACCAGATTGCTCAAAGCCCCATCCAACCTGGCCTTTAACACTTCCAGGGAGGGGGCAGATACAGCTTCTCTGGGCAACCTGTTCCAGTGCCTCACCACCCTCATGGTGAAGAATTTCTTCCTAATATCTAATCTAAATCTGCCCTCTTTTAGTTTAGAGCCATTCCCCCTTGTCCTATCACTACACACCCTTGTGAAAAGCCCCTCTCCATCCTTCCTGTAGGCCCCCTTCAGGTACTGGAAGGCTGCTATGAGGTCACCCCGGAGCCTTCTCTTCTCCAGGCTGAACAGCCCCAACTCCCTCAGCCTGTCCTCACAGAAGAGGTACTCCAGCCCTCTGATCAGCATCGTGGCCCTCCTCTGCACCTGCTCCAACACATCCATGTCCTTATTCTGCTGGGGGCTCCAGAGCTGGACGCAGCACTCCAGGTGGGGTCTCACGAGAACGGAGTAAAGGGGCAGAATCACCTCCCTTGACCTGCTGCCCACGCTTCGCTTGATGCGGCCCAGGATACGGTTAGCTTTCTGGGCTGCAATATAGTAAGCTATCTTTGGAAATACTGAATTCTGAAACAAAGGTGGTGAAACACCATACAGAAATCCACACACAGTCTCACCACGTTCTCTTATAACAGCTTTTCCACTGTCCCTTCCTACAAAAAAAAGGCAGGTGATGGAATTAGCTTAAAAAACAACCTGCATTTTCTCTCATCCACATTACACCACTGGCTCAGTTACCAGGGAATCAATTCTTACAGGTTTTTCCTATCTTCTGAAATTTCCAACTAAGAAGATTCCGAACTATGACAACACAGATTATCTTCTACCAATCATTCAAGGCTGAAACATACCTTATCAAATTTAATCCCATTTCAGTTGTTCTAGTGTATTAGTATTATGGACTGATCCTGCTCAATACCGGCAATGCCTTCAGCATAAGGCACCACCAATCAGTTTGGGTATGAATCCATTAATCCCAAAACACAGCATTTCTGTTTAAACTACCAATCCAGATTAACTGCAACCACCTGAAAAGCAGGCTGTAAAAGAAAAATGGCAACTAATGTCTTACCTTGTCCTAAGAGCCACCCAAGCAGCATCAATGTCAGCATACAGATTCTTCTCTGTTGGCTTCCCAGAACTTGCACCATATCCAGAATAATCATATGAGAATATGTTGCAATTAATCCGTGAACCCAGTCCTATGTAAAAGCTGCTCATCTGACCTAGGTCAACAGCATTTCCATGTGAGAAGAGCAAAGTATACTTGGCGTTAGGCGAGCAACGCACAAACATACAGGCAATCCTGTTACCTTTACTTGTTCTAGTCATGAAGCACTCAATGGCATCTTTTTCTCTAGAAGAATACTGCCAGTCCGCTCGCTCTGAGAGATGTAAAGTCCAGCGACTACCGCTCTCATCACACATCAGTGTGTACGTGGGATCAGGAGGTAAGAACGCCAGTTTGGAGGCAATTTTCCCTGGGCATGGCGGACAACAGAACAGGCAACACAGTTCACTAAAGGAAAGATTATTCATCTTCTAGTCTGAAATAGGAAGAGAGAATGGTATCAGTTTCTAGTTACACTCACATATAAAAAAAAAGAAAAAAAACTCATGGAAAATATAAACTTAACGTCTCTAGAAATAATACATAATTTTAGTGGAAACGTAACAAAACACAGACTTAAATATAAATGTAAATTTCTACAGAACAGCTTATTTGATATTATTAGCTACTTTAAAATGAGCACATTATTAAAGAAGACTGATAACTCTAAAGCCCTGACAGATATTAGAACTAAAATATGATTATCCAGGGAAAGAACAAGCATGAGTCTTGGAGTTCTATGGAGGAAACGAAGTCCCTCATCTTAAGCCATTAAGAGAAGTGTTCATCTCACTGACAACTACATATGTTATAAAGAAAAATTAACATATGTTGCAGTGTTTGCAGGATACTAAGGCTATGCAGATCTCTGCAGCCAAAAACAACTACAGAGTTTCCTAAATACAGAGAACGTATACTGGAATCATGACTTATGGACTCCTGCAACCAGTATCAGCAGTATGAAAGGCGCATGGAGGACAAAACTTAGCAGGCAAAACAAGATGCTTCTGCTGACTCAGCAAACACTGTAGACCTTCAGTATACTAAAATCCAGCCAAAAGCTCTTCCTTGCTCTACATGCTGGCTGACATAACTGTTTCCAAACACTTCAAAGAAATTATTAGCTAAAGTGTCCTCTATTGCACACAGGAATTGGGATTATATTAATGATCTAACTATTTTTATTCCATGCTTTAGCAAATTCATCCCAAACTAAATGCTCTACCACTTATACTTGACAAATCAATATAATCTGTACTACCAATTCAAAGCATTGGTTAACAGAGTAGGGGGAGGAAAAAAGTAAACACACACATAGCTAAAGCAAGCTAGGCAAAGATACAGTTGCCCTGCAAAGCAGGCATTGCATCCTCTTAATTTACAGCAGGGAGAAGGGGGGGGGGGGGGGGGGGGGGTGGACACCAGACATGGACCCTTTGTTGTGACCATACTTTTTCTCAGCAGTAGGAAGAGGGATGAAATCTGCCAAGAGCCATGCTGGAAACCAGCACACCTAAGATAAGCATTTACGCTACTTTCCTTGCGATAAGGCATCTAATGTTTCATCTCAACTTAAACAACTTTTCCATCCCCAATCTACCTGCAGGTCTCAAGCTCAGTTCCTGCCAGGTCACTGTGAACAGAAATGCTCTTACAGTTCAATGTACCAAGCTTTGCCTGCTAGATCCAAGTTTACAAATGGGAACAAAACAAGCGGATTTCTGGTGTCCACAATCTCCTCTCGCTCCACAAATACTTGGGTAATCCAACAATAAAATCTTAGTGCTAACTATAATACTTGGCCATATTTAGACTGTATTTCAAAGTTTGTCCTCTAACTTGTATATAAGCATAGTTTTCATGCCTATATAAATTTCTCTTTATAAAAGCTTCAAGGACACTGCTGTAAGAACTGCTGAACATAGATCACGGAACAACTATCCGTGTTTTGGATGTGTGAATAGTCTCTTCCCTGTGGCAGGGTATGAATGCATACTGTATACAATGTTACATAGAGTATAGTCCTAGAGTAGTGAACACAAACACAGCAAGACAGTCTGATAAACAGCATGAGCATTCTTGGAACACTGTTGCTTTTTGTAGGGCACAAAACCCCATTTTTTCACCAAGGCTGCTACAGCCAAGTGCTTTCACCCTGAGTCTCCAGCTTTCTTCAACACAGAGGGAAATCTGTTTCTAGATTCTTAGATAAAGCTGACCAACACTACTAATTTAGAGGAGAAGGCTGGAAGGGTGCATGTATCACCTCCCATAAAAAGGCAGATTGTCTCCTAAATGAAGATCCTGAATAAACTATCATATTTCTGCTAGCTAAAGAAACAACCAACTCATCTATTTATGTAATCATCACAAGTAGTTCCTCAAATATGGAACAGCTCATCTGTTCCCTGTCAGGTGAGATTATCTGGACATTAATTTTAACCTGCAAGTCAGGACAAGAAGAGGTCTATGGAAGAGGTATCAAGATTGGCAAAAGGCTTGGGCCATCTTACGCACTGGAAAAACTCAATACTTTTTTCCTTCTTTACTTCTCTTACAGCTGTTAAGTACCAAAGGCGCTACTACTTTCACCTCTACTTAGAAAGTTCATGTTCACAACCCAGAGAAACTGCTGTGACCCCTCAAAAGGCTTTTTTTCAGAAAGTGCTTATGACCCAGTTTTCAACCACACTTCTATTTCTATTAGAAATCATGAAAGTGGTCTGTTTCAAAGAAGTGTTCCCATCTCTTCAGAAAAGCTGAAGGCCAAAGTTAGATACAATTTACTTTATGTGAGGTAAAAAAAAAATATAGAAGAACAGTACCTCCAAAAGTGAGGTACGAATAGCCTGCTCTGCCCAGGAACAGCAGATTGCACTCCATTCCAGCATACACTGATAGCTACAGAAATTCTTACTTGCTTCCCAATCCACTTGTCAGAAAGAATTAAAATAGTTTACATTATTTATAACTATAAACAGCCTGGCAACACCACAAATATGATCTCACTCAGAAAATATTTGCTATTTGTCAAAGTCATTTCAGAAGACTGGAAGCTGGCCTGTGGAATTCACACACAGAGCAGTACCACAGTAACAACAGTTAATCAGCTGAGGTGGTACTGTGCCCCAAGATAGCTTAAATGTGCTAAAAAAGGGCTGTTGCCACATATGGCAAATGACTTATGCTGAAGATCATGGCTGAAGTATTATTTCTCTTCTATATTAGACTGTAATGTAGACTTTATATGTCCATTTAATCCAGTGGAAACTCTACCTACTGAAACTAAAGATTCCAATTCCAGAGTTGTTCTCCATCTAAATCATGGCAAGCAAGAACTCTTTTCTTTAAAACAAATACTTGCTACTGTCTTCACTCAGAAAACCCAAGAAAAATAGCAGATCCCTAGCACCACTAACCGAACATATCTGACACAAAACACCTACTGAACTTCCTCAAGAGGATACCTTCAACTGAATGCAAACAACGCTTTCATTATACTGGAACTGGTTTGTCATTCATTGTACTCACATGAGTGTGTTCTTAACCTCCAGATCTGGAATGGAACCAGGATGTGAGAGAGTCACCAGGGTGTACAGAGTAATTCTGATATCACTGTTTAAAAGTTCAACTGAATCAGCATTTCAGCCTAGTAGTTATCCACCAGATGTCATAATTTAACTACAGCTAAACAGGCATTATCTTTCCTCAAAAGGTATACTGCTCAGATAGTTCAATAAGGATTAAACTTAATATTTCCCTCAAAAGCGTGTTTTTGCTTGGGTTTTTTTTTTTTAATGTTAGAAAACATGTCACATGATTTCCTAATGATTCATCCAGCCAGAAATTATTATGGTAAAAATTAAAAGAAAAGTCACAAATGCCCCTTTATTTAGCCCCACCCAGACTTGGTAAAAGCTTTGGAGATCAACAGTATTAACAGACCAATTACTTCATTAAGTCTAAAACATAATTTACAGAAAGGGAACAAGGTATTATAAGTGAAATTGCATTATAAATCACTAATAACAAATGGATTTGACACATGCTTTATGGGGACTCTTACTGAAACCGGGGCAAAAGCAACACTGACCACAAATTACCTTAAGCACACAGTTCCACAAGTACAGATCAATAACTTTAATGGGACTCATTTGCCTAAGATATGATGTGAATAACTAAGTTAAAGTCTAACACCTTCTGAGCACGTATGATGTAAATCCTTGTGCTCATTACAGGAGCATTGTCAGACGCAGAGATTAACAGATCCCAACAACATAACTATTTCACCTCCTATCTGTCACTTCAGTACTAGAAAAGAAGCTAGTGCTGTTCTTTAAACACAGTTCCTAATCCTGGTAATATTACTAATAACAAAAAGAACATAATAAGAGAAATATATATATCCTTTAAGATTATATTGCATTTTTCATATAAATTAAGTAGGAAAAGTCTGTGGAAGAAACTATGGGAAACTGATAAACTTCTACTCTTGTGCCAATAAAGGCTAAGAAATAAAACCGACCCAAGTGGCAACACTCACCCCTTCTGGGATAGCTTTTAAAAGGAAGGTGACATCATTTTATCAAATTTATATTGCTATTTATTTATCTCTCTTATTTAACTCTCTTACGAATGAAAAAGTAACACAGAAAATTACAAATGTAAACCTGCCCACAGGCAGTAATTTCAATCCATTCTGTGGCAATTAACCTTTTCATTAAGGCTGACAGAAGGGGTGGAAGATGTCTATCTAATCTGAAAGAACACTTCAAATATATGTCTTGTGATTCCCAGGATAACACCAATGTAGTTCTTTCATATAAGCAATTATTCCTGTCCTCCCTCTGCCAATCTTAACAAGACAGTGGCTCCTATTATTCACATCTTTGAGTACTTCACTTACATATTAGCCTCAAAAGCCCAACCCTTGCAAACGCTTATCTAGAAATCTTATATTTACATGAAATACAAATTATTCTAATTGTATATTTAAATTAAATTACCTATTTCATAGGAACTACTCACATGAACAAAGTCGAATTCATAAACAGAGCTGCTGGTTTGTGAATTTTTATTGGTGCTCTGTCACAGGCAAAATAATAAAATTGTTGGGCTTTTTTATTTGTTGTTTGTGTGAAGTTCTTTTTAATCATCATTTGTCATTGTATACTGCTGAAACGGGAAACTTTTAAGTAGTTTCCCTCACCTTTTCACTAAGCACAACGCAACGACTACTCGAGTTCAAGCCACTATCTGAAGCGCTCACGTTTATCTCAACATCTGCAACGTATTAAAAATGTAACAGAAGGGTATGAACATCCTTCAACTACTTCAACAGTTAAAGCAACAAAATACTTTGTGAAAAAAAAAAATCAGTGTCCGATTAAGTATTACACAAAAGGAATTAAATAATATAATTATTCAGAAAGAATACACAATAGGTCTGGAAAAGAAGGCAGAGGAAATCTCTTCAATAACGAAAAAGCCATACCAAGAAACACCGTGAATTAACTCTTTACAGGCAGCTTTCACAGAGCAAAACAACCTATGTGAGAACAGAGAAGCCCGACAGGTCCAGAACTTCATTTTGGTTAGTTTGCTTTCGAACAAATGAACAGCTTTTACTATCCTCACAAAACCTAGCAACATTATAAAGCTTAGCTTGTACGCGGACATTATTCCTCTGCTGCTGGTTACTTTCTACACCTCAAAACCTAAAGGCACAGCTGAAAAAAAAAAAAGAGAATAGAGGAAACGCCAAGCGAAAAACCTCGCAGCTCCTTCCCACCCCACGGCCAAACCAGTGCCCCCCCCCCCCAAGGCTCCGGGCCGACAGCTGCGGGGCCCACGGGGACGGTGCCCGGCGCGGCAGGCCGCCCGCCGGACCCAGCGGCGGGGGGCCGGGGCCCCGCCGCACCCGCCCGGCAGCCCCCCGCGACGAGACGCGCTTTTCCACACCGGTCCGCGTCCGGCCGGACCGCGCCGCTCCGGTTTCCCCAGCCGCGGGCGGCCCCCGCCACCTCCCGGGCAAGTCCCCGGAGCTTTTACATCAGTAACACCCGGGCGGGCCGCCGGGATCGGCAGGGCCGCGGCCCCGGGCCCACACCGAGGGAACAGCCGGTTCCCGCCGTGGCCCCTCCTCCCGCCCCGGGAGGCGGAGGGCCGCGGACGGGTGAGGCGGGGAGAGAAGCGGCCGGTACCGGGCCGAGGGGCCGGCTCGCCGTCGCGCCTCGGGAGCGGATCCCCGAGCCGCGGCCCACTCCCCACTGACCCGTCCCCTCACCGACAGCCCATACCTGCGCCTAGCGCTCCGGCCCCGCGCTTCCCCAGCCGCCGCCGCCCGGATGCCGGGCCGGCGGGGGGAGGGGTGCCGGCTGTGCTGAGTAACGGCGCGGCGGGCGGGCGGGCTGGCGGCAGCGGCCCGGTCCCGGCCGGCGCCTGCAGCTCCGCGGCAGTGGACGCGGGCCCCCGGGGGAGCTGCTCTCCGCGCGGCCTAGGACAGCGGCGCCAGCGTCGCCTCGACGAGCGACTGCACCGGACCGAGCGGCTGCCGGAGCAGCCCAGGGGGCGGTGAGGCGGGGCGGGACCGGCCGCCAGCCCCAGCGAGCCAATAGGAACGCAGCCCGCAGCGCCGCTCCGGCCACTGAGGCTCCGCCTGGACGCGGGTGGGCGGGAAGCGGGGAAGAGGCAGCGAACTGCGGCGGGCGGAGGAGTTATACAGACGTCGGCTGCGGACCAATGGCGAGGCGGAGTGGCCGCGGGAAGGTGGGAGCGCGGAGCAGTTCCGGGTCAGGTGTCGCCGCCGGTGGCTGGCGCCCTGGGGCGGGGGAGATGAGCTCGGAGAAGGGGAACGTGTCGCGCACGCGGCCCCAACGCTACCAGAACGCGCGCGCCTTCCGGAACGACAAGTACGACACGAGCGCGCGGCGGAAGGTAGGCGGGCGGGCACGGCACCGGCCCGGCCGCGCCCGGCGAAAGGCAGCGCGAGGAGCTGCGGGGGGCTGGGAGCCGCGGCCGGCCCCCGTTGCGGCCTTCTGGCGGGGTGTCCTGGAGAGCAGCGGGGCTGCAAGCGAATGCCTGCGGGAGGCGGGGAGCCCCGTTGCGCTGGCGGCGGGGGAGCCTTAGGCCTGCCCGTTCAGCCGGCTGCCGCCCGGGCCCGCGTGGGCGTGAGTCGTGAGCTTGCGGCCCGAAAGGCCCTCCGTGAGCCGGGGAGTTGTCACGGGGAGGACCAGAGTAAAGCTGCGCGGTGAGGGCGGGAAGCGGACGTCCCCTACCTGAGGAGAGAGCTGTTTGCTCTGCTCCGAGCTGGTAGCTGCCTGGCCTTACATCAGACCTCTTGAGGTCCCGAGAATTTATTTTGAACAACTCCACCCGTCGTCCGTGTGAATGTCAGCTTTCACTCTGCGTCCTTTTGAAACAACTTTAAAAAAAGCCCGCGTGTTTGTTTTAAGGCTTTGAAAAAAGCCTTAAGCGGCTTCTCCGAGTAGTTACGCAGAAACACGTCTTTAGCTGTTTTATCGGTGCTTTTGCTACGCACGTTACCAGGGTTTGGTATTTTCACACGGTTGTTACAAAAGACCATTGTGTTTTTTTTGTTTCTAAGCGAGGAAGAGGTAACGGTTTGCCATATATTCTTGGAACGTGCTCTGCGCTGGTAGCTGTGGTAGCGTAATAGGAGTGTGGGAGAGGGTGAAGACCAAGCAGTGTGCCTGAGCAGTAACAACACGAAAGTGGGACCTTTGTGTTACAGGCTAAACTGGAAGAGATTAATAAAATGCTAGATGAGTATTCTAGAAGAGGCTTATCTGGTGCTAGTGCTGTGACATCAATATCCCTTTAGCGAACTTGACTGGGTTGTCAAAAAGAACTGAGAGGAGGGCAAGAAAGGACTAAATTAAAGCAGTGGCACCAAAGGTTGAGGTTTGGGTTTTGGGTGGTTTTCCTCCCATCAGGTGTTGTAGGACCGGTGCTGCAGGTTGAACAGGCTGCCTTCCTGGGGCTCTAAGCAGCACTGGTGTTATTTATTGTGTGAGTCACTGCATGATTGCTGATAGGAGGGTATTTTCCTCTCTGGCCTCTACACACGCAGGCAAAAAAAATTATCGTAGCGAGTTGGTCTATCAGGAAAGTCTTCAAAGAGAAACTGAGTTCTGACATCAGTTTTGTAATTGAATTAATCACTTCAATACCCACATGGCTGCTTTTCTTCCCTTTTTTAGTATTTTATGTCATACAGAACTGGCTACATAGTACTATGCACACAAATAAACATTTTTTTTTTAAAAAAGCTTTTGAAAGTAGGCAAGATTCACTGTGGTCAATTAACTGTGATATGGGACCGCGTCTTTTACCTTTCTGTTTCAAGCAAATGATTTCTTTTCTCACTGTGCCTGCCAGTTCGTGGAGATGGCTGAACACAAGGAAGAAGCTTCTTGAAGAAGATGCTTCCTGTTACGGGGTTAGATAGTGTGTGTAAAGGGAAAGGATGCGTTTTTTCCTTTGGTGTACTGTCATGTACAAATTCTGGTGCTAAGGGTTATGCAGGGGTCTTTTTAGCGAAGACTAGGCCTGATACTGCTATTTGAGAAATTTGAAAAGAAGTTAGACTAACAAAGACTAAGTGGTGATTAATGTCATAGTTTAGATACAGACTGTGCTGAATGATGACTGTTTTGCATCTCTGTCTTATGTAGTCCTGAATGATCAGACATGCCACAGGCGTTCAAGGTGCGATGAGGGAAAGGAAGAAATCGTAGGAGTTTGATCACATGGACTGATACAGGAGAAGGGCATTCTTCCTTTCCACCTCTCACTAGCTCAGTAGATCAGAAGAATGCTCAGAGCTGCTGAAAGAGGGTGGATCTCCTGTAAATCACTTCTAATTTTAAAAATTTTTTTTAGGTAGTTGTCCTGTCTTGGACTACTGTTGTACACTGTCCAATGCAATACTACCTTGAAAGGCTGCAGAATGCATTTTAGCTTAAAATTTTCATGCTGCTGCATTTGTACACTGTATTAGCAGTGTTGAATATTAACTACGGTAGCTTGAGGTTGTACTGTGGGTGGAGTTGAGTTTGCAGTGTTATTGCTGCATCTCTCAGTGAAGCAGTATCCGTAGAGGATATTTATCTCATAATCTTTTGACTTTTCCCTGCTGGCAGTCATTACCTGGTTATTTTGTGGTTTTTTGAAAAGTGTTGTGCTCTCTAACACTGACCTTGCCATCCATTTTCTAATCTTAAAGACCATGGATCTGATTACTTGCATAACATACTGAAAGATCCATCTGTCTTTCCGCTAATGGTCAGTCTTTACTACAGCGTTACTCTGGGATAGGCTAGTTGAGGTGAAACGCCCTTGCAGCAAAGTACACCGCCGGTCTGCTGTGTTTGGGTGAATGGTGCTGGGAAAGCTTGCATCCTAGGATGTACTGAAGGAAGAGCCAGGACAGGGTAGGACACGCTGCGTTGTTAGTTATTGAGTCTTGGAATATGCTATGGGTGCTTGCTTTAAACAGTATATTCCAGAACAGCTGTTTGTGGGACTGAGCTGAGGAATATACATTATGTTACGAAGATACAATTTTTACGTAAAATATCTTACATAAGTCAGTAAGGAAGATGGAGTAGTTCTGGAGATGAAAGCAAATAGCATTCAATGAGAACATTTAGAACTCCGTGGTAATAAGATGGTAAACCACGAAGTGATTCATATTTACATCCAAATGACTGATCTGTTTCTCCATTTCTTTCCTCTCATTAAGGATGCCCCAGATGGTAATCCACATTTCCCTAATTTTTGGAGGTTATTAACTCTGAACCTCAGCATTGCCATCGTGTTGATGTCAGCTACTTCTTCAGCTGCCTGTATGGATAAATAACTTGTTTTGGTGGAGACACTGATCAAGACTGTGGAAAGGCAGTAGGAACAGAACAGGTGAATGCAGAGCTTAAATGCTGAGTTAGTGATGGTGACTTCACAGAATCACAATGGTAGGGGTTGGAAGGGACCTCTGTGGGTCATCTAGTCCAACCCCCCTGCCGAAACAGGGTCACCTACAGCAGGCTGCACAGGACCTTGTCCAGGCGGGTCTTGAATATCTCCAGAGAAGGAGACTCCACAACCTCCCTGGGCAGCCTGTTCCAGTGCTCCGTCACCCTCAGAGTGAAGAAGTTCTTCCTCACGTTCAGACGGAACTTCCTGTGCCCATTGCCCCTTGTCCTGTTCCTGGGCACTACTGAAAAGAGCTTGGCCCCATCCTCCTGACACCCACCCTTCAGATATTTGTAAGTATATATTAGGTCCCCTCGCAGCCTTCTCTTCTTCACTTGAAGCCCAGAGGGGAGATACAGATAAACCAGTATTTTGGTTAGCTATATGGCTAGCTGGAATTGTCAGATAGCAGTATTGGAGTTTGGTTAGTTTCTGTTCTTGCTGGCGGCATAGAGTAGCTTGGTAGGCTGAAGTCTACTCTCTAGCCACCCCTGTTAGTCTGGCTTCAGCAGTGTGTTCAGGCCTGGGTTACAGCCTTAAGAAGAGGAGCAAGCATAGTATCTGTTCTGGACTCTAACCTAACTCGGGGGGTGGCAGGGGGCAGGGAGAGGGAGAGCAAGCGAGAGAGAGAGCGTGTGTGTGCGTGTTCAGTTCTGTGTGGGGAACAGGATGGGAGCTGACTGTTGGTCTTTCCAAGTGTGTACATTCTCACGCTGCTTACTTGCATATTTTCAGGTCCATGGTCACTGATCTGAAAAAAACTAAACATCTTGGTCTCCAAGATGACCATTTGGAATTGGGCTTACAGAAAGCTTTTGATTTCCTGTGTTTGAGAGTCCATAGCAGTGAAATACGAAAAGGACTTAAATGCTAGCTGTGTAGCCATCCATATGTAACCAGTATGGATGTACAGAAGACTTTAAGACTTTGGTTAAAATGTTAAGCATACCTCTCTTCAGAAAGATATAAGAAAATATCTGTGTAGAAAATGGAATTCAGAGTAATACTGATACAGCATGGGAGCAAGTGAAGCTCTCTGGGGGACTTGATTTCAGCCTGTGAAGTGCGTTAGAACCCTGAAGAGCTGGTGTCTCGTATCATGGTTTCACATTTGTTAGTCTGCACTGACCTACTCTAACTGCTTTGTAGTCATGCGCTGGAGATCCTGTGGAGTTTTGTTTTTCTGAGAAGTGTAGTTATTCAGAAATGCTGCGTTCAGCCTAGATGAATGAAGCAGCATCGCCTGTGCTTCTGACAAGGAAGTTTGTGGGTGACATTGACATTGCATTCATTTACACCAGAATGGACCAGTGGTGTGTGCTCAGTAGTAGAAGTCTACTTCCAATAGAGTAAATGAAAATACCCATAGGTTCACACATAATTAGAAACTTCCAAGCAGACAGTGAGGCTTCTTTGAAAAGAAGTGGGGCTGCTTTGAAACCCCATCATTACATCTTACTTGTGAGTGCTTTAACGCTAGCTTAAGCTAGGGGTGATTTTGTGTGTCATGTTAGTAGGTGTAGGTGTGTGTGTTTAATACATGCTGAACTGCTTTTGGTGGCTTGTTAAATGATTTAATGTTGGGTTACGTGAGCATACAGAGGATGCTGTTTCGTTGATGCAGTTGACCTGACAGTGTGTATATAATATACACATGGAATATTTTGTGACTATACTTTAAGCCTGTTGTGTGTGTCTGTATTGCATAACTGAAATTTATCTGGACAATACACAGACATACTGCAAGTGCTGGACGAGTTGCACTTTTCCTTGGAGGGAAGTATGGCAAAAGAAGAGAGGGAAGAGCTGTTGACTAAAACAGGGAAATGAGCATGTAAAAAAAATAATAGGAAAAACTGCTGACAGAAACAGAATCTGACCTGTCAGGTTAGTTATCACACCAAGAAATCCGTTTCCAACCATAAGCACTACCACTTGTTTGTGTATGAGAGCTAACTACCCACGTAAAAGCCGAGCAGAAACGTTGGAAGGGAATAATGAAGTTGATAAACCTTGTTCAGGTTTTTGTGTGGATTGCTGGGGTTTTTGTATGCTTAAAGGAAAACAAGCCATTAAGTGGGTGAAAGGAAGAAAATACATATATATGAAAGTTTAAACAGTGTGCAAGATACATTAAAAAGTGAATACTAATAGGAAGAGTAAGCAGAAGAGAGATTTCCGTTATGTAACTAATAACTTCCCCATTTTGGCTGGGAACTGAGATACCAGGAAAGTTTCTCTTCCAGTTTGCTATGAGAGCTTACTGTCACACGTTCTTTGGAGATTTCAAAAATCTGAAAGAACAGCTTATCCAAGTCTAATTTGGGACACCCTGCCTTGCTTCTTCAAGTCTGCATTGCTTTTGAAAGTGATATGATATTTTCTTTTGATCAAAGGAAATAGTGAATTTAGCGTAGAAAACTGCAGTAAATTATCTGTTAGTAATAGTAACGTTTAAGTATCAGGCATTTTTTCTGAGCAAAAGAAACACAGAAGACAAACAAAAGTCAAGGTTAAAGTCTGTAGATCTCCCTGCTTGCTTGCTTTACACCAATCCATCATTCTATATCAACTTTCTAAATCAACAGCCCGGTGGAAGGACTGTAGAGTTGTATCTTTTTCATACTCGGATATGCTGAGCCAAGGATTAACTACACCACCCCATACTTGAAGTGCTAACAATGAGTAAAAAATACAGGAAGTTGCTGGAGGGGAGGAAGAGACTGTGCTGCATGTGTGCCTGTTAGAAGGAGGAAATTGGAACTTAACAGCTGTTGTCTTTCTTCCAGTTGTTGCCTCCTGAGCTGGTACCACGTAGTTTCTTTGAGCTGCTGTGTAAGATTTATGGTCCTACAGGTGACTGGCCTGAAAAGTCCAGGTATCTTTATGCCAGAATCAGGATCTTAAGTTACACAGAAATGTGGTCTTCATAGCTACAATCTAATCTGGTGTCAGAAAGACACTTCGGCAGCATTTTGGTCAATATTCTTAGTCTTTATCTTTGCACTGGATATTTGAGGTGTCGCTGATCATACTAAGAAGACTGAACAGTTCAAATGTGACGGTGCAGAAGTGATCTAAATACACAAACCAGCTCTGGTAGAGATTCGTTGCCATTATGTGGATAATGTGATTGTTCCTGTGCAATTGAATTACATTAACTTTATTTTACTTTGGAGCTGTGTTACTTGCCTTCTAGAGACCTTTTTCAATGGTGAAACAATGTGTCAATATAGAGGGAGGACTAATCTTCGCGAGGAGGGCATCGGATAAGCTGCAGGGCTTTGTTGTTTGAAGCGAAGGCGAAGAACTCCCAGTAATACAGTGTTCATGCCACATGACCAGTCTCTTGGCCTTGCTGCGAGGTGGTGTTTTCATGCAAAGATCTGTAGTAGGAGTAACACGAACTGGCATCGTTGGAATTTGGGATGGCCTCTGTTTTAAGTTTGTCTGATAAAAAAACAACAAAAAAAGAAATGTATCACTGTATGATTGTTGTATATTCTGGAGCCAGATGATAAGCATATTGGGAGGGGAAAGAGCTTTATAAAGCTCCATTAATAATAATTATCCATATTTCCTTGTTCTATAGCAAATATTTAGCAGAATTTGTAATAGGCTGCTTGTTTGACAAACTTTGGATTTCCTTCAGATGAGAGGTGAGAGCAGTTCCTATTTTGTTCTTCTGCTCTGTTTACGCCACATGCAGTCCTGAGCGGGGGCCTCTTGCATTCCAAGTGCATTACGCATTGCTGAGCCTGTCCCTGCATCACTTAGTAACAGGGCTCCTGTGCCCAGCCGTGATGTCGGGGCGTATTGTTGGAAGCGAGGTACTTTTCAGCAAGGAAGCTGGCTCCCTTCGGAAAGACAGCCAGCTCTCTTTAGCTTAAACTGTTGCAGTCTGTTGATGTTTATTGGGTTCTGCCTGAGCAATGCTAAAAATAGTTGATCGCAATAAAGAACACCTGGGAATACAAACTACAGTGTTTGTGTCTTTCTCCCCTCCTGCATTATTAATTAATGCAAATCAGGAGAGTGAGAGGGAGAACTGGGAAGTTGGGGCTAATTAGCAGGTTATTAGAAGCTTATTCAGGCTGTACTACTTGGAGCCTTACTTGGTGCTAGTCAGGCACTGAAATAGAGGCTTATCTTCAAATTGCATGAATTTTGAAAGAATTAACACGGTCAGTGCTGACAGCAGTTTGAATTGCCAGCCCTTTAACAGCTATCTATTGAGAACTTACCAGTGATTTTCTGCTTTCAGAAAGTTTCCTCATTAACCAAATGTTTGTGTTTCTTGGAAAATTTAATTCATAATGCGTGGCTGACATCAGAACTGCAGCTTTCTGTGTTCAATATTCAAGCATTCTGCAAAACCTTTTTTCTTTTTCTTTCTTTCTCTTGTTTTTTTTTTTTTAACACACCGTCTGTATTCAATCATTTGAAAAAGAGTTCAGTGTCTTTTAACTGAACCAGCCAAAAAATAGCACACCGTCAGTTAACTGTACCATGGGAAAACTCATACTGAATGATTGAAGTTTGATAAAAATGGAAACAATGGAGAACGAGTCCCATGGTATAGTCTCACTCGTAAGTAGCATTTCCTATGCCACATAGGTTTTTCAGAATAGAATAAGATAGTGTATTTTTAAAGCTAGGCTTGTTCTTTTGCCTAGTGTGTTGGAGTAGTAAGAAGCTCTTGTGGGTCATAAAAAAGGAAATTACTTCAGAAGCTACTGTATACATAGAACAACTTTTCAGTTTATTTGTAAAAGAATAACATAAGCTCTAATCCCAATTAATGCAGAATCTGTTCCAATGAACTTTCAGGTGTTAGAAGATATAGATGTGTTTTAGACCATGTTAATAGTGTAAATTTGGTGTGGTAGCCATTTTTATGCTGTCTTAGAAAAGGCAAAATAGAATTTTTTTGGCTATATGCAGTTTTTAAAATTGTGACATAGCTATTTTTAAAGTTCTGAATGAATGCACATAACCGTGTGATAGATGAAGTTACTGCTGACTCTTTCAGATAGAGAAGAAATAAAAGTAGGTTGAATGTGCAAGTATATATTGCTTGTTATTATATATATATTATATATATAATATATTTTATATATATATTGCTTGTTAGTACATATTGCTTGTTGTTGCAGTGTGGTTTGCTACTACTTCGCATCTCAGAATAACTTCTCTTGTGCAAATGGTACTGGCCAGTTAAAATTTTGTGTTCCTGAGTGAACTAAACACAAAATGTTGTAGAAGATCTTAAGGTACAGTTTGCTTTGTCTTGAAAGTATACCATAGTTTAAATGACCATTTTGAGGATTTTATCTTAGATACCTGAGAGCAACAATGTGTTTTTCAGCAAGGAAATTTATGGTGAAAGAGACATTGAATGATCTGACTGCAAATAATGTGTGGATTCTACTTCATTGTGATCTGAGAAAAAATCCTGAGACTACTTACTTAAAGTATGTAGTATAACGTTAGCTTGAGAAATAGTAAGTTAAATGTTAAGTCTTGTGAGTTGTCTCCTTTGGAAGACAATAGCAACAATATGGCAACATAATTAAGTACTACTATTAAAAATATTAAAATTATGATAATAATAATGAAGACTGCCTCGAGGTAAAAGACTACCTCAGCACTCTTTCCACTGAAGAAAATTACTAGCAGTAAATGTATATGAAATGCTTATGTTAATATCAAACAAATGTCTTTCTAAATACTGTATTAATAACAAGATGGGTGGAAACACTTTCCAAGCAAGATCATACTCAGTAGGAAATCTCCAATATGTTCTTATTTTAATTTTTATTTACTTATTCAGAAAATAAATGCTAAGCTGCATGATGGAGTGTGTCAGCATTGCAAAGGTATCTTGGAGTGGCGGGTAAAATTCAGCAAGTACAAACTACTATCAAAACCTAAAAAATGGTGAGTTAAGCCGCTTTGTGTTAATCACTAATAGCGTAGTTTGTGAACTTTTTGGAAAATATTCTAGTTCTGGAAACTCACAAGTAGTAGCTACTACTATATGACAGCCTTCAAATTTGGAGTCTGTAATGACAGTATATATGCAATGTTAGTTTTCTAATTCCTTAGTCTTTTATCTTAAACTTCTGAAAAGGAAACACAGTGGAAAAGCAGCCGCTTCCCTCTTCACTGTTGAAATGCTTGAACTGTGGACCTGTAAGTTTCCAAAACCATCTGTGTGTCATCCTGAACAAAAAATCAAACCTGAGCCAGTTGTAACACAATTTTCCAGAGCCTCATTGCAAGTCAATACTAGAGGAATCTGTATATCTCTTAACTTTTGTAGTTCACAAAGACTATCTCGCAGAGAAATGAGGAGAGGAGGGCTTTAATTTTGTGTCATATCAAAACTCATCAGCAACACTGTTCTCAGCATTACTGAGGCCTCAATTACCATAAAATGTTTGCAGTACATGCATTTCACTACCTCTTGGAATGTTCTCTCTTTCTGTATATGAAGCTATAGTCCTAAATATTAAATGTTTAGCATTGTTTGCATACAGTTCTCTATTAAGTGTTCTTGGATAAGTACATAGCAAAGGCGATAAATAACCTGTCACAAACCTATAAATTATTTTAATTTTCTGATGTGGATACTCTGTGCTTCCTTTTTACTGGCTCAGCTGCAGAGGTCCTTATCTCTGTGGCTGCAGACACAGCCAGTGTTTCAACAATGAGATGCTGAACTCAAAGAAACTACAGCTGGGCTGTGGTGTATGATGCAGCCAGCTTTATCAGAGCAGTTCACTCTATATTTGTGTGTTGTTCTCAGTTACATACTTCTGAATATTCTTACTTCTTCATGCTTTTGAACTGTTTGAAGAGGTTCTGTAAATGTATGTGTGCAGTTCCCTGAATGACAGTGTATTTTATTTTGATTTTCAGTAGGTTAAAAGGGAAGGAATGTTTCTTCATACTATATCCACCACTTGTGAGAAGTTTTACTTTTTAATATGGAACCATATGGACCAAATATTTTGGTTTTAGCAAATAAGTTCACCCTTTCATGTAAAAAAAAAAAATTGATTAGGTAGAAGTCTCACTGGTTCTCAGAGTAAACCGTCTCTGTTCTCGTTACTGTGAATAAAGTTGGGATTTGTCTCTTAATTCTTTCTCAAATGACTGTGTGCATCCTGTTTAAAAGGGATGAGCTGTAACAAATCATGGGATGGTGGATCTGTTTCTTTTGTCTCTGCCTACCCCGAAAGGAGAATAAGCAGGCAAAAAGTGTGTAAATCAGAGGAGCATTTGAAATGGAATAAGTGCCATTGTGGCACAGCTGCTTATGACAAAATATGTGATGTTTTCTGTCATATTTTTGAATGAATAAATTGAGCTGCAGACCGTTCTAGCTCTACAGGTGGTGGTTTCTAGCCCAGCATACAGCAGCAAGAATGGCTGAGTGGTTCATTGTTCTGAAAGGGCAAGATTATGAAGATTTTCAATGGGTGAAGCTTCTAGGTGGAATAAACACGCTATAGACATTAAAAATGTGACTATGGAAAAAAAAAGGGAACTCTTCACATCACAGATGATGGGAACAGAGGACCTCTCTGTACCTCAGCTTGTTTTTAGTTTTTTAACATCTTCAAAATTATGATTGTTAGTACAACCATGTTATCCCTACTTTACTTTTATTTCAAATATTTAATTATTAAAAATTAAACTATTTAAAGAAAAAAAGTGTATCCTATATCCACCTTGCATTGATAGCGCCCCTGTTTGGTATGACATGTACTGGAAGAGCTGTAGACATTTTTTAATACTAATGAAACTCAACACAGAAGAAAGAAAAAAACCCTCCAAACTGAACAGGTATTTCCAGTGACATCTAACTGTAGGTTTTTCCTGTGAGAGAAGGGAAGACCAGAAACACTAGGCAGTTCAAACCTTGCTTTTGTCAAATGTGTCTCACAACAATTCTTGCGATTTTACAGCTTCTTAAGAAATTGGATGTGCACATCATAAAAATGAAAGCTTAGCAGAGCCTACGTGAAGATAGTAGGGAGGAGACAATAGTGGTTTGAGAAAGTGTGTAAAAATACTGTTTCACTAGATGCTAGTTAGTGCATCTCTCCTTGTAAGGCATGCAAAGGCACTTGGTATTTTTCTTCAGCCTGTTTTAGCCAAATCTGCAAATCCACTGTTCAGAACTGTATGCTAAATCTTTTGAGTGCCTGAGGAACCAAGAAAGTGTGTCTTTTAGGACAGCTGCATTACGTGGGATGTATAGTTCTGGGTTCTCTTCTCCAAAAATACAAGGCTTTACACATGTCAGCCAAATGTTAAGCTGTGTCATTTTAGAAATAGCCAAAACCCTCTAACTAGGTTGGATTTGTTCAGAATACAATTCCATGCAGGCTTGTGTTCACAGAAGGCGAAGTCCAGTACTGGCTTTGTTTATACTCTGAGAAGTGCAAGAGGAAGACACCGTAGTATTTGAATGGAAAGCTTTTTATTTGTAAAATGCATGCCCCTTTTCATACCATATTCTTACTTTCTTTTATTGTTAAAACCAGAAGAAGAATTTATGTAGCTTTTAAAGTAAAACTACTTACTGAAATGAATAGAAATGTTGCTTCTGTGCCTTTAAATGTAAAAATTCTTGATTTTATGTTTCTTTTTCAGTTCTTATTTTAATAATTCTTGCTGAAAAAGTTAAAGGAGAGGGAAGACTGGCAGTGATTTTGATAGTGCTGATTCTTAAAACACCATTTGTTTCATGTGAAACTAGTCTATAACATGTTGCTTCTCTTTGGAAGAATGTGTCTATATTGTCATTGAACACAGAATGTTTAGTAAGTGTCCACAAACATTTTTTTAATCATGATGTCTTTCTCTTCACAGTGTGAAGTGCCTCCAGAAGACTGTAAAAGATCCTTACCATATTATTTGTCGACCGTGTGCTGCTAAACTAGAAGTTTGTGCTAAATGTGGAAAAGAGGAAGAAATAGTAATTCCGTAAGTAGCTCATAGGTTACATATTTTCAGTACTGCAGTGTTTCTTCTGCTTTTAATAAAGCTTGTTTGGAAAC
This sequence comes from Opisthocomus hoazin, assembly GCF_030867145.1. Lineage (NCBI taxonomy): Eukaryota > Metazoa > Chordata > Aves > Opisthocomiformes > Opisthocomidae > Opisthocomus > Opisthocomus hoazin. Next base: position 53,784,415 of record NC_134454.1, read on the forward strand.
TGCCAAGAAGCTTTTGGACACTGTGCCATAGTCTGAATAATCCTGACAGGAATCAGTAGGTGTCATTACCCTCACTTTCGTCTGCTGAAATTAAGGGTGAAATGCCTGTTGATGTCAATACCAAAGGGTAAACTGCTTATCTTCCTTAGGAACAAAGCACTTCAAAATGGCTTTTGGTATACAGCATCAAAAAATGTGTGTAAGCCAATTTGCATTTTGTCTGTCATTTGGTGATTCAATTACTAGTGAACAGAAAAACTAAACAAGGGCTGATATTAAACACAGTCACAGCAATATATTTAGCAGGCTTTTGGTTTTTTTTATTTTTTTGCAAGAGTTCTCTCTTTGTTGAGCATCCCGTATTAATTTACTAGTTTGTGACAACCGGCCAGGAGTTGGTTAGTTGGTCAAACTGTTCATATATACATATTTTTAATTTGCAGACTCTTTTTCCTTTACTATCTTTTATATCTTTCCTGTTCAACGTGAAAGTAACTTTAGGTTATTGTCCCTCTCCTCCTCCTCCCCACCTCCCACCCCCTTCCATCCTCAGTAGAATATTCTACCTTCCATCCCATACTTGTTTAAAAGAAAAATAAATTCCAAAAGTGAGTGGTGATAACATACTCTTGCTTTCTGCAGCATTGATAAAGGACAAGACAGAACTGAGAGTGTGACTACTAAAAATGGCCAAGAGAGCAGTGAGTTGGAGAATGAGCTGGATTTTAATACAAACTTCAGTGATACAGACAGTGATGAAGATTCTGATGTGCTAGAAGAACGATTTAAAAGTATGAGTTTTGAAAGGACAGAGATGTAAAAGGTTGAATTTATACAAGAAACTATATGCAATCAAAAGTGGTAAGCCAATGTTTGCCTTAAACTGCTCTGAAAACCTGATTTGACATCTAAGGTCCTTGCGTCAAATGCTGGCACTGTGTATTATGATGCTTGTTGGGGGTTTTGTATAAATAAATATTTTTTTGTATTAAGAGGAAAATGTTTTGTGAAGAGAGTCAGAAACTGAATCTTGAAGCATAGTTATTTCATGCACACATGTAACAACACCCTGTTTCTCTGGAATAAAGTCTCTTTGTGTGATTGTTTCAAATTCAATATTATTTGACCATTGTATTGCCACTTGGAAAGCTACATGAAAGTCTAGAATACATACAGAGTTTAGTCATAAAAAGGAAGAGCTAAACCAGCTGTAATATTTTGCTGAGGAAAGAATTTGTGACTTCTGTCAATGAGTTTCCTAACAGGGTCAAAATACCGAGTGGTCATTACCCTTATGCTTGTTGTTTCTTTTCTTTGCAAAAAAAGAGGGCCTAAATACCATCACCAGTACAGTTCGTAAGCAGTTAATGCTTATTTACCATATATAGGTATGCATTACAAATTTGTGACCTTGTTACTACTAATGTTTTGAAAAGAAAAAAACCAAAGACATTTTAGAATTTCTTATAATGGGTCTCACACTTTCTTTTCCTTTGCAGGTCTAATGTAGTTTGCTCTGATACGAAAACGCTTGTGTAGTGTAGTGATGTTTATATAGCTACTTTCTTCCTGATTTTCAGTTCTTTCTAGGGCTTATTTCAATGCAGATTAAGGTTTAGGAAGAACTTAACTGAATTTGCAGTAGCTACCTTTTGCGGGATTCAGGATGGTTTGGTTTCTTCTGTATTGTCTACTACCTCTATGAATAAAGCTGAAGAAGTGCTTCCTGGTAATTAAATGGTTTAACCTATGACAATATACTGTGCCATTTTTACTAACCGCGTAACAGCTACACATCTGCTTTCTTGTTCTGCCTGATTTGCAGTAGTGAGCACGGAGAAATCTGATTCCCAGACTGACTTCTTCAAACGAATTGTGAGGGACTTCAGCACTAGGGTTATTTCCCCCCCCCCCCGCCCTCCAGTGGGGGGAATACTGAAACTTTATCCTTTGGGTAGAGAGAGCCACCCTGTGGCTGCTGTAGTTGACCTTAATTGTAAAGAAAATCTAGTTGCCAAGTTGTGAAGTGCTAAGACATTCAGCACTTAATAGCCTAGAAACTGTTCTGATTTAAAGGACAAGTTAATTATTTAGTATTGACGATAACAAGCAACAGCAATATTCTTGTAATCAGTCATGGAACAGTGAGCTTTTACTGCTTTTTCTTAACTGTGTAGGTGCTTGTTGCTACACATAAGGCCTTAGTAAGTTTTTTCTTTTATTATCTTCATTTAAATTTGTCTTTCACTTTTGTATTGTAATTAAAACAGCCCTTTACCTTTTCTCAGCTATTTGTAAGTTTACATCTTAATATCTAAAACATGCTTTTGTAATGATCTCTAAGGACCAGTATTCCGCTTGGTTTTTTGTTTTCATTTTTGTTGTTGTGGTGGTGGTGTTCCTTTTTCATGCTGCCCTTCTGGTGTTGAAGAATTTGATTCCCTAGGATTATATGAATTTTTCTGTCCCATGTAGATCTTTTGCATAGGTAGATTTTTGCTAAGTGTTTTGTGATAACCACTAGCAGTGAACTACTGAAAAACATTCTGCTGGTCTTCTGTGTTCTCATGATGCATTGTGGGGTTTGTGGCTTTTCATTGACACAAAGTCTAAGGTTTACCAAGTGTTCAGGTGGTATTTTGTCTCCTTGTGGGGTTGCTTATTACACAGTTTTTTGCAGTCACAAAGGACAAGGACTGATGACACAAACAACCCATCTCCTTTCTCCACCCCCTCTATAAACATGTTGTTTATAAGCTAAACCACTTATTTTGTGACTAAACATACTGTTTTTTTCACTTAACTGCACCTACTAAAACCCAAGAAATTCAGAAGTTTAAAATTTGTAGAAGGGCAATGGTTTATCTTAAAAGTATCAGTGAGGCTGCAAATTACCAAGAGATGCTTAGTGGCAAAAAGGAGGTTGTCTGGTGTGTTCAAAAGTGACTGGAAATTGGTCTGAAGGTCACGTTGCATTGACAGATAAGTCCTCACAGCAGGATCGCAGTGACGTTTGACTTAGTGTGACATTGCCTGTTGTCCTGCCAGTTAACGTTGATGAAGACAGAGTGAACAAGGACTGTCCTCCCCACACACTGCAGATGACTGAGGGGGGAAAGGGGGAGGATAGAGGGGAGTTAATGAGTAATCTGGGGATAGCTTCAGAAACGGTCTCTGAAGGGGAAACCATGAGCGTCATCAGAAGTGAACTTGGCTTTTGAAAATGACATACATACGGGAAATGTTCTTCCACTTGGAAAAATTAGGTAATGGCCTAGCCCTTTGCCCAAAGGTGAGAGGAAATCCTGAGACAACAGGAAAACATGTCATGGGACTAGCAGGAGCTCTATAATGAGAAAATGAGGGGAAGGGCTGTCTTCTCAAAGTGGTGACACAGCCTGTCAGTACTGGGGAAGAGCAATGCCACACAGATGAGCAAAGTGTAGCAACAAAACACAAACGTTGGCTGAAGTTAGCATCTCCATGTCACACAATGAGCGCTTTGTTGGGCATTCAGGTGGGCAGCTGATCCTGCAGTTGATGGAACTGCACTGTGAGCGAGTACAGCTGCAGTGGTGGCTGGCTGGTGTCGGTCCAGCCTCTCTGAAGACAGCTTTTTGTTCTGGCATGCGTTTTGTCTTTGGTCATAGCCATGGTTGTGCTGGAAATGATTGCTGCAGCTAAAATCCTGTATGATGATGGTTGTGAGTCAGCTTGAAAAATTGCTAGCTTGGAGTTTGGGCACATTTGCTATTTTAGGAGAAAGGAGTTTGTATTTTACTGAAGACAACCTCTAACATGAATAAAAGGAACAATTTTAGTTTTCTTGTTTGGTTTTGTCTGAAGTTAGGACATACTTGAAATTACAGTAAGATACTGTTTTTCTAAGACTTTTAAGTAATAGTTCTGAATTTCAAGGTGTTTTTTTCTTTGTGGAGAACTTCTTGAATAGAGGATTATGTAGGGGCAGGACCCCTTTAAACACTCTTCAGTAAAATCGTATATAGATGAGAAAATAAAAGGAAGGAGATCAAAGAGATTTCTGAGAAAATCTTCAGGGCAGTTGCATAATAGGAACAGTCTTCAAAGTTTTTAATTGAGAATTTGAAAAGTTTCTACCGCTTCTTTCACAAAGAATAATGAATTTGTGTTTTATGATGTAGTGTGATGTTTTATGATGTTTAAATGATTTTTTTTCCCAAAAAAAATGAGGGGAAATAATAATACCACCATGCCTGCAGGATAGTGAGATGCAGTTTAAACAATCTACCTAGGATGATTGACTTGGGGTTTGGGGAATTTAACTGAAACTTGTGTGTCCTTACCGAATACATTACTGACGATCAGAATGATAGATGTTAATAATTAGTCATCTGAAGAATAAAGGTGATGCAGTGATGCTGCTGATGGGGTTGTATTCCTGTTAACTGATTGTCCTGAGAAGTTTTACCCATTCTCACTTAGTGTGACTCAATACTGGCAGTAATTAATTAGATAATGGACTGGCAGTGCGTGTGAGGCAGGCGTGCAAGATGATTCTTACTTCGTAAGGGGAAGTGCTTGTCATAGACATGAGCTGTCAGAACTGGTCATTGGTGACTTGTACAGGTTTCCGGAAAACCAAATCCCCATATATAGTGATTTCTTAGGAGAGTTGGTATTCATTGCGGTATGAGGAGAGTCCGGTATGGGCATGGTGCTAATGCCTAGCATAATTCCTTAACCATCTTCTCTGTCAAAGTTCGCAGGCATCTCTGAGACATTCTGTCATCAAATGTTTGAAGTATCGGGCGACAGAAAAAATGTTGCCCAGTGATTTGCTTCTAGGTTTGCATGGGCTGGGCTCCTCTATTCTTGTCTTGACTGATGATTAATCTGTATTGCTCTAAAGTACTAAACTAATACCAGCCTCTGAATCTTTGTAGGACTACTGGTTAATTAGGAAAAGGATGGCTTGTTTTGCCCCTGTAATGGGTACGTACTTGGATGCTGAGATGCAAATCATAGCATTAGCAAGGAAAATAGAGGAAAATCTAGCAGGCAGTCAAATGTGAGCCACCTTGTAACCCTCTATCCCTACAATTATACGTGTGTTCTTTGTTAGGAATTCTCACAAGTAAACTGATGCTAGTAGAAAATGCAGAGCTACCTCAGCTTACAGGAACCATCAGGCTGACTTACAGAGTTAATGAGGAGAGGTGTGAAAGTAGCATGGAGAGACATTGTTAATAATCAGATGTTTGGGGAGCTGGTCATGCACACTGGCAGCATCTGTTTCACTTCATTCTTCTGCCTACCTTTTATCTGAAAGCTATTAAAAGACAAAACTGTGTATGAGAAAGGAAGTATGTGCTCTGCATACATGTGCCTGTCACGTACAGTGAGTGCGTAGAGTTCCTAAACTTCAAAACAGTTGAAAATGAACTAGCGTTTGAAGTGAGGTAGATCTATCTAGGGACTGATAACACATTCTCAGACAAATCACCTGTAACAGACTAGAAATGAAATATTTGGTATATTTCGGGTAGCAGATTTTCCTGTTGGAGCCTGTAAAATAATTAAGGTTTGACCCGAGTTCCAGATAAGTGTACCGTCTGTACTTGCATTTGCCTTTGATATAGTTTTAGAAACCCAAGTTAAAAGGGTCTGGTGTAGTCTCATAACTAAAAGAGCTTTGAAAGGAGTACCAAATATTATAATATTTTTCTTAAAACTGCAACACAGAAGACCGAGACAAAAAATACATGGATTATGCATGTTGCTGAATGGCAGCACTTGAGATCTCTCTTTTTTAGGACCCCTTGCATTTCTGAATCTCAAGTTTGTCACAGCTACGTTCATTGCACTTGGCTTGCTGTTTCCTAAGTCCTGTATGAGCAAGTGTGACATAACATGTGAAAAGAATCTGTGAAGAGTATCCATGAATGAGAGCTGGTGCAGCCTCTGACTGACAGTAACAATAGATTACTCTGGGAGTATTCCCAGCAGGAGCAACAGGGTTGATGCCAGAACCACAAAACAAACTGCTTGCTTCGAAGTGATGATGTTCGTGAGATGGATGGGAGGTGAAATGAAGCTGCAAGTCAAGAAAAGCAGAATAACCCCAAACCTTCCATTTCCAAGGAAAAATTAAACACAAAACTGAGACTACATCTATTCTTTTAGCAACAGCAGGTTTACTATTGCTTATATAACAAAGGTCTAAAAAGTCTTTCTCTGGGAATGGCGAATATCTCATGCTCAAAGGGTAACAACTCTTCAGCAGCGACTCAGTGTTTCTGAGTTGTGACAGAACCTCCCTGAACGGAACAAGCTTGTACCTGCATTGTTTGGAGAAAAGATATAAGATATTCGTTAATGTTACAAAACTATAATCCTGTGCTTTGCAAAGACCATAAGGAACTTGGAGTAAATGCCTAGAAAGACTGATGCTGTTATGCCAAAACCTTCCTGTTTTAGGAAGGTGTTACATGAAGGATTAAGCCATCTCAAAACTATGTAGTGACTGGAACTTCAGAGCTGTTGTTTTTACTGTGTTTCAGCAGAAAGTTTTCTACTCTTTGCAGTTTTTCTATTAGCTTGGGTGGCATTTGGGTGTAAATAGTACTGACATTATAATCCCTCCACATCAAGAAAGAATTACGTTTTGGATCACTGCATTCAACTAGTTGCTCATTTCACATCCTCGTGACTGAGCTCGCTAAGGTCTGAGGAGACCTAACAAAGATGAGGGCTGGCTGTATTACTTCAGAGAATCATATTAGCAGCTGACTGGCTGTGACAAAAAGAAAAAGATGGCAGTGCTCACCCAGCACACCGCAGAAATGCGTCCCATGAGGCATTCTTCTCCCCTGCCACTCCAAGCATGTGGCGATCCAGACCTCTCAGGCTGGAATTAAAACTGTGCATTGTTCCCACACTGGGCAGAGACGTTTTGCTTGCCGTTAATGCGAACACTGTGTGTGGCTCACAAGGAAGGCTGAGGTATATGCCTCTAGTCTTTACATGGAGGGAAGGGTCTCTGCCAAATATCTGACTGTCAGGTAGGGTGCCCAAGCTAGGGCTGTCCAAAACGCCATTTGCAGAGGGGGGGGGGCTCCTAAATAAAATAAAATAAACACAGAACCGAGCTTGTGAGTATGGAAATAGAGAGGTTCACACAGCCTGCAACTGCTTCTCTTAATCTTCACAGTCTCCAGCTGTCACTCTAAGGTGCATGGAAATTAATCCAAATAATAAACCTCCAACCACGCTGTAATTGGCCTGACAAGTTAGTGTTTGGTGCCCTCTAGCTGGTTAAATGAGATTTGCAAGCAGGCTCCAAGAAATGACATAGCTTGTTGCTGTTTGAGTTCTCTTAATTTTAGGTGAAAATGAAAGCAGCTTAAACCAAGCTTTGTAATGGGCAGTAACTATTCTTTAGTGCACTTGTTCTCCTGGGGTCTAAATGGAAATTACCAAAGAAGAATAATTCAGATGAAGAATCACGTTCCTGGAGCTGAAGCTTGACCTTCACAGTGACAAGATACAGTGTTATCACCACTTTACCTCTGTAATTGGATGGGTGTTTTAATGAGGGTTTTTTCCATATTAAAGCTGTGTTTACCATTAGTTACACTATTGAGCGTAGCGCTGTTCTGCACAAAACTACTGCTTTCACAGCAAGACCCCTGAGCCGTGTTTTTCTGCAGTGGGGGATGCTGTGCTCCTTCCTAAGGTGAGTAGTGTTACGAGGGAGCTTGATTTACGGATCTTTGGTAAACTATATTGGTGATTAAACAGAACTTCCCTAACTGATTTAATGCGAAGATAGTCCACTGGGCTTCACGTTTGACTTATTTTCACTGAGTGATGCCGGTTTTTTGTGTGTTTTGCTGCTCCGTTATAGAAAGGGGGCCCAAATCTGTGTGGCAGTTGCTGTTCCCGAGTATACTGCGTAAATCAGTCAGGGTGGGTGCATGAGGCCACAGGAGCTGCAAGGTGAGCAAGAGATGAGCAGCAGAACCCCAAACTCTCACATTCTACTCTAGTGCCTTGCTTTTTTTATTTTGCTGCCCACCGTGTGACTTCTACACACAGTGTAGAAAGGAGAGATACGACCTTATATAGACTAAGAATCTGAAAAAAAGAAAAGGAAGTTCGCTCTTTTTTTTGTTTGTTTCACTTAATAAATGTGGAACAAAGCAAACAGCGCTGGACAAAACCTTGTGTTCAAAAATCAGCCCGTTTGCTTGCCAGTGACATGCAGCGAAAGGCTGAGGTAAGACGCAAGCCTCCCTGGCGCCGCTTTCACTGCCGTCCTCGCCTTTCTCCCTCGAAAAAGCTGCCCTGCAACACCAGCTGTCACTGCACCAAAGTGGAGAAGTTGGCTCAGAGGTTGGCTTCCTGCTGACAACAGCTTTAAAAACCACCAGCAATGCCGGGTCTCCGGGCTGGGTGTCTGGAAGGTGCTTTGCGTTCGCACCCCGGGGCCATCCGGCCAGGTGTCATCTCGCAGGGGTGCAACTCTCCCTGGTATGCGCGGCCAGCTGCCACCCGGGTGGTCCACGCTCCTGGCAAACTCCTCCGGAGAGCAGGCTGGGGTCAACGGCGCACGCCGGAGCTGGGGGTTCTGCTTTTAATATGCAGTCTGCTTTCAGGGAAAGCTTAAAAGGCCGTGCTTCCCAGCCCGGCCTCCACACTCGCAGCTGCGATACCACAGGTAGGCAAATACTGAATTCTCAAAAGGCAATGCTAACATGCTCATTCAGTATCCTGGCCTCCTGTCATGTGAATTAAAAAGCCCCAGCTCTCATGGCTTAGCCTGGATAAATGCCAGGTGCCCACCACAACTACTCTATCACTCCCCTCCTCAGGTGGACAGGGGAGAGGGAATGTGATGAAAGGCTCCAGGGTTGAGACAAGGACAGGGACAGATCACTCACCGATTGCTGTCACGGGCAAAACAGACTGAACCTGGGGAGAAAGTTTTATTGCCAATCAAATCAGAGTAGAATAATGAGCAATAAAACCAAATCTTACATGCAACACCTCTCCCTTCTTCGCAGGCTCAACTTCACTCCCAATTTTCTACTTCCTTCCCCTACACAGTGCAGGGGGACAGGGAACAGGGGCTGTGGTCAGTTCATCACACGCTGTCTCTGCTGCTCATTCCTCCTCAGGGGGAGGACTCCTCACACTCTGCCCCTGCTCCAGTGTGAGGTCCCTCTCATGGGAGACAGTTCTCCACGAACTTCTCCAATGTGAGTCCATCCCACGGGCTGCATCTCTTCACGAACTGCCCCAGCGTGGGTCCTTCCCACGGGGTGCAGTCCTTCAGGAACAGGCTGCTCCAGCGTGGGTCCCCCACGGGGTCACAAGCCCTGCCAGCAAACCTGCTCTGGTGTGGGCTCCTCTCCCCACGGGCCCACAGGTCCTGGCAGGAACCTGCTCCAGCGCGGGCTCCCCACAGGGTCTCAGCCTCCTTCAGGCATCACCTGCTCCAGTGTGGGGTCCCTTCCATGGGCTACAGGTGGAGATCTGCTCCACTGTGGACATTCATGGGCTGCAGGGACACAACCTGCCTCACCATGGTCTTCATCACGGGCTGCAAGGGAAGGCTCTCTGCTCTGGCGCCTGGAGCACCTCCTTCCCCTCCTTCTTCACTGACCTTGGTGTCTGCAGAGTGGTTTCTCTCACATCATCTTACACCTCTCTCTAACTGCTGTCTCTGCAGGTTTTTTTCTTCCCCTTCTTAAATACGTTATCCCAGAGGCGCTACCACTGTCGCTGATTGGCTTGGCCTTGGCCAGTGGTGGGTCCATCCTGGAGCCAGTTGGCATGGATTCTGTCAGACATGGGGGAAGCTTCTGGCAGCTTCTCACTGAAACCACCCCTTTAGCCCCACCGCTACCAAAACCTTCCCATGCAGACCCACAACACCAACACTGCACAAACCACACGTCAATCACACCAAAGAAAGGATTAGACTTCGATATATCAAGCTCAGCTCATGAATTTCCTCAGAAGTCTTGGAAAACTGGTGTACAGTGATTGAGTGAGAAAGAAGCCTGAAAAAGAAATTGTTGCCACCAAATGAGATTTCACCCACAACACTTTCTTCAGCAGTGGGTTCTCAGGAGCGTCTCTGAGCTGCTAGTTGACAGGGCCTCAAAGTAGGTGTGTGTCCAGGCCAACAAAATTTTTGCTATTCTCTTCTGTTAGCTGAGAACAAGAGCAGGTGAAAAAGAGTTTGGCTTCCTGTATCAAATTCCATCTCAGTAAGCACCCGCTTATTTAGCATGGTGGGCCAGCCTTGGCTAACAGCCGAGCCACTCGCTCGCTCCCCTCTCCTGTGGCATGGGAGAAAGCAGAAGGAAGGTGAAGAGACTTGTGGATTGAGGTAATGACAGCTTAATAGAGACAGCAAAAGCTGCACTTGCAGGCAAAGCAAAGCAAGGAATTCACTCACTGCTTCCTGTGGGCAGGCAGATGTTTAGCAGCTCCCTGGAGAGCAGGGCTTCATCATGCGTAACAGCTTCTTGAGAAAATAAACACCATCAAATGTTCCCCCCTTCCTTCTCCTTTCCCTCCACTTTTATTGCCAAGCACGATGTCATGTGGTATGAGGCATCCCTTTGGCCACTTCAGGTCAGCTGTCCCGGCGGTGCCCCCTCCCAGCCTCCTGCCCAGCCCTGGCTGACATCTTGGTGGGGGCCAGAGGGTGAAAGAGAGAGAGCCTTGACTCTGTGCGAGCACTGCCCAGTGACAGCCAGAACACGGGTGTGCTGTCAGCACGGGTTTGGTCACAAATGCAAAGCTTGGCACCGTACGGGCTGCTGTGGAGAAGGTCAACCCTATCCCAGCTAGACCCAGTGCATTTACGTACTGAGTTTGCTTTCTGATTTGTCTCAGTGTTGCAGCAATCTCAGGTCTGTAAAATTGTAAAATTGTTAATACAGACCTTTCTACACACAAACTGAACAAATCTTGTAAGAAAATTTTTGAGCATACGCATGGGGATCCGTATGCATCAATCTGATTAAATGTTTACCTCTCACTAAAAGTTGGTTTGGTATAATCACTAAAGGGTAAAATGCGTGACAAGCAACTCTTTTCTTGAAAGAAAGATCTGAACCTATATTTTAAAACAAATCAATGTCTTCTTCATTAGTTAAGTGTTACAGAATCACAGAATCACAGAATAGTAGGGGTTGGAAGGGACCTCTGTGGTTCATCTAGTCCAACCCCCCTGCCGAAGCAGGGTCACCTACAGCAGGCCGCACAGGACCCCGTCCAGGCGGGTCTTGAATATCTCCAGAGAAGGAGACTCCACAACCTCCCTGGGCAGCCTGTTCCAGTGCTCCGTCACCCTCAGAGTGAAGAAGTTCCTCCTCATGTTCAGACGGAACTTCCTGTGCCTCAGTTTGTGCCCATTGCCCCTTGTCCTGTCACTGGGCACCACTGAAAAGAGCTTGGCCCCATCCTCCTGACACCCACCCTTCAGATATTTGTAGGCATTTATAAGGTCCCCTCGCAGCCTTCTCTTCTTCAGGCTGAACAAGCCCAGTTCCCTCAACCTCTCCTCGTAGGGGAGATGCTCCAGTCCCCTCACCATCCTCGTAGCCCTCCGCTGGACTCTCTCAAGTAGCTCTTCATCTTTCTTGAACTGGGGAGCCCAGAACTGGACACAGTACTCCAGATGGGGCCTCACCAGGGCAGTGTAGAGGGGAAGGAGAACCTCCCTCCTCCTGCTAGCCACACAGAGTTTGAAGACTCTGGAAAAAAATACTTACAAGGTGCTGGATGTTTAGGATTTGGATATTTGCAATCAGAGAGTGACATTCGAGTTTGTGGAGAGCAGGTGGTTTGTCTTTTCCTCTTTTGGAGGTTCCTTGGTCACTTAACTTCAGAGATGTGTGTGTTCTGGAGAAGTTCAGATATGAGGGTGGTAATGAGCAGAACATGTTACGATCATAAGTGCTGGGGAATAGAAATCTGGAAACTAATTATTTGCCACTCCTGACAACAGAGCTCCTTTTTTTTTTTCCTTTTGCAGTTCATTTCATACTCTGATTGATGATCTCTGGCAGTTATCCATGTGCATGAGAGCGTTCAGATCCACACCAGCATGTTGTTTTAGTGAGTATTAAAGGTCTGTGTAGGACTTCATAGAGCAGCACTGCATAAGACTTTCGTTCTGGAACTACTGAAGGGTTTTCTGGGAACTATGGAATTGTTCATTTATCTTCACAGAACCATAGAATTGTAGAATGGTTTGGGTTGGAAGGGAACTTATAGATCACTTAGTTCCACCTCCCTGCCACAGGCAGGGACACCTTCCACCAGATCAAGTTGCTCAAAGCCACATCCAACCTGGTCTTAAACACTTTCAGGGAGGGGGCATCCACAGCTTCTCTGGACAACCTACTCCAGTGCCTCACCACCCTCATCTAATCTAAATCTACCCTCTTTCAGCTTGAAGCCGTTGCTGCTTGTCCTATCACTCCATACCCTTGTCAAAAGTCCTTCTCCAGCTTTCTTGTAGGCCATCTTCAGGCACTGGAAGGGTGCTACAGTGTCTCCCCGGAGCCTTCTCTTCTCCAGGCTGAACAACCCCAACTCTCTCAGCCTTTCCTTTTAGGAGAGGTGCTCCATCGTTCTGATTATTTTTATGGCCCTCCTCTGGACCCACTCTGACAGGTCCATGTCTTTCCTGTGCTGAGGGCTCCAGAGCTGGACGCAGGACTCCAGATGGGATCTCACCAGAGCAGAGAGGCAGAATCCCCTCCATCAACCTGCTGGCCACACTTTTTTTGATGCAGCCCAGGATATGGTTGCCCTTTTGGGCTGCGAGCATGCATTGCTGGGTCACGTTGAGCTTCTCATCAAGCAGCACATCCAAGTCCTTCTCCTCAGAGCTGCCCTCAATCCATTGTCTGCCCAGCCTGTATTTATGCTTGGGATTGCCCCAACCCAGGTGCCGGACCATGCACTTGGCCTGGTTGAACTTCATGAGGTTCACACAGGCCCACCTCTCAAGCCTGTCAGGGTTCCTCTCGATGGCTTCCCTTCCTCCAGTGTGTTGACTGCACCACAGAGCTTGGTATCGTTGGAAAACTTGCTGAGAGTGCACTCAATCACACTGTCCCATGTCACCAACAAAGATGTTAAACAGCGCCAGTCCCAATACTGACCCCTGAGGAGTGCCACTCATCACTGGTCTCCACTTGGACATCAAGCCATTGACTACAACTCTTTGAGCATGACTATCCAGCCAATTCCTTATCCACCAAGTGGTCCATGCATCATATCCATGTCTCTTCAATTTAGAGACAAGGATGTCATGTGGGACAGCGTCAAATGCTGTGCATGAGTCCAGGTAGATGGCATCAGTTGCTCTTCCCTTATCCACCAATGAAGTCACCCCATCATAGAAGGCCACCAAATTTGTCAGGCACAATATGCCCTTAATGAAGCCATGTTGGCTGTCACAAACTACCTCCTTGTTTTCCATGAGACTTAGCATAGTTTACAGGAGGATCTGCTCCATGATCTTGCCAGGCACAGAGGTGAGATTGACTTGCCTGTAGTTCCCCGGGTCTTCGTTTTTACCCTTTCTAAATATGAGGGTTATGTTTCCCCTTTTCCAGTCACTAAGAACTTCACCAGACTGCCACAGCTTCTCAAATATGTTGGATAGTGGCTTAGTAACTTCATCAGCCAGTTCCCTCAGGACTCGCGGATGCATCTCATCAGGTCCCATGGACTTGTGCACCTTCAGGCTCCTTAGATGGTCTTGAACCTGACCTTCTCGTACAGTGGGCTGTTCTTTATTCTCCCAGTCCATGCCTGTGCCTCGTGCAACTTGGGCAGCATGGCTGGAGCACTTGCTGATGAAGACTGAGGCAAAAAACTCATTGAGTACCTCAGCCTTCTCCATATTCTGGGTAACCAGGTCTCCCATTTCCTTCCAGAGAGGGCCAACATTTTCCCTAGTCTTCCTTTTATCGCTGACGTACCTATAGAAGTTTTCTTGTTGCCCTTGACATCCCTGACCAAATTTAATTCTATCAGGGCTTTAGCTTTCCTAACCTGATCCCTGGCTGTTCTGACAATTTCTCTGTATTCTTGCCAGGCTACCTGTCCTTGCTTCCACCCTCTGTATGCTTCCTTTTTGTGCTGGAGTTTGTCCAGGAGCTCCATGTTCATTGTGGTGTTTTTGCCTTGCTTCTTCACTGCAGGGATGCATCGCTCCTGAGCTTGGAGGAGGTGATCCTTAAATATTAAGCAGCCTTCTTGGGCCCCTCTTCCCTCAAGGCCTTTGTCCCATGGTACTCTACTGAGCAGATCCCTGAGGAGGCCAAAGTCTGCTCCTCTGAAGTCCAGGGTAGCAAACTTCCTGTGCACCCTCCTCGCTGCCCTAAGGAACTTGAACTCCACCATTTCATGATCACTGCAGCCAAGGCTGCCCTAGAGCTTCACATTCCCCACCAGCCCCTCCTTGCTGGTGAGAACAAGGTCCAGCATAGCACCTCTCCTCATGGGCTCCTCTAACATTTGAAGAAGGAAGTTGTCATCAACACACTCCAGGAACCTCCTGGATTTCTTATGCCCTGTTGTGCTGTCCCACCAACAGATATTGGGGTGGTTAAAGGTCCACATGAGGACGAGGGCTTGTGAACATGAGGCTGCTCCTAACTGCCTATAGAGGCACTTGTCCACTTGGTCCTCCTGGTCGGGTGGCCAGCAGCAGACCCCCACTATAATGTCACCTGTCCCTGCCCTGCCTTTAATGCTGACCCATAAACTCTCAGTTGGCTTCTCACCCACCCCCAGGTGAAGCTCCATGCACTTCAGCTGGTCTTGGGTCAAATCCAGACTGTATAAAAATTATTGGGAGTTTTGCTACTAAATCTAATGACAACTGGAGCTGCCATCTTTAAATTTGTACTGTGCTAATGGTGATTTTGACTATGAAGCCTTATGAAGTTGTAGACACTTGGAACAAAACTTGCTTCTGCTGAGAAGACCTCACGGGCCTGTGGAGTCTCACTACAATGCGATGATTCACAAGGGTATTAGTTCACAAATGGTAACAAGTTCGCTTATTCAAACTGGTCACACAGAAACTGCTTTGAAGAGCTTTTATACTGGTATATATTTCTGATGTGCAGTTTTCTTGGTGGAAACGCTATTGTTCCAGAGGTGAGCTCAGCTATCAAATGAGGAAGATTTTTGGGTAAAGCTCTTTCCAGCCCAGCAAACTGGTATAACTCCTGTTCATCCTGAAGCAAATCCATTGATCCAAGTCTCAGGAGAGTTGAGCTGGAGGATCCGTCTTCCAATAGTGTAAGACTTGTGGGCAGGGAGGAGTTGGGTAAGATGGCTACCAGTCATGCTTCTGTTTTCCTAGCCCTTTCTCGGCAAGTGGCAGCACCAAAGATTTCCAACAGGGAGGACATCCCTCCTGTTGCTGACTGGAGTTCCCCACACCCCTGTGCGCTATCCAATGCCCACGATCTACACAACTTTACATTGTCACGACAATGCCTAGGTCCCCTGTTAGGACAAGAGGCTTGACTGTTTTTTTGCCTCTGAGGGTATTCTGTGCACTGAAAGCAAAATGGATGAAATTTAACAACATTAGTTAAATCTTCCCTAAATTCCCCAATAATTTTTGCAATGATCTTAAATGATTTCTATGGTAACAGAAGAACAGTATTTCTATATTTATAACATCACACTGAGGATGGGCATCAGTGCTCTTCTCTGTTGAAAGGTATTTGCAATTGAACTATTATAGGTAAAGTTTATGACTTGCTTAAAACAAATGATACATTTTTTTATTGTTTGACTTTGTAGGGGAGATACAGCAGGTAAAAGGTTCATTTCTGTTCACAATTTAGCTTATGAATCACTTGCCTGACTGCAGTAAATATGGTGACTGGATTAGCTACACCAGCAATGTTCAGCTGTGAAGCACTCTTCCTTTACATAATGGAAATCATAATAGTGTCAAAATCGAATGTCTGGTCACAATCATAACTAATGATGTCATCATGTTTGTATCATGAATTATGATGCAAGCATTTATAACTAAAGAATAAATCAAAAGCATGAAATTAAAATGCAGATGAAAGCTACAGCTTTCACAGTGCAGTTCTGATTTAGTACTGGTATTAATATTGAATGCATAAATAAAAATATTAAAGTTAAAATAATGTAGAATTAATATTTGGTATCACAGAATGAATACAATGATGTAATGTCAGATATTCTAAGTAGGCATATTCCTAGTGCTTTTTGAAATGGATAAGACTGTGGCTAGGTCTCTATTAAGTGTTGAAAGCACATTTTTTCCAAGGCATATTTGAATTTGATCCACACTTCTTCTTGTGTTGCAGTTGGCACTGCAGTAAAGGGCACAGGCCATCACATGAGTAAACTGTATATGGAACAAAGTATTTTTACCTTAACAGCATGAAGATGGAGCAAGTCATGTTTTGTGAAGGGATGTAGTATAACTGTTTTGCAATTGCAGGTAACAGAGGAAAATAATTTCTCTCTGCAAGCTCTTGCTGGTTTATGTAAAATAACATGTAACAGGAGGACTTCTGCTTATCACATGGCAGACATTTGTATTGGTCATTTGCTGATTTTTTGTGTAAAAAAAGATAGTAGATCTCTCCACAGACCTGGACTTACATTTTTAGCCTTGCATCACTTTGTGCAGCCAGACACTGCCTATTTCCAGTGTGATCTAGCATTAAATTTCTTGTCTAACATAGTTGATCAGATAGGCAATAGTAAAATAAAACTACGTTCTCATCTCCAGATTTTTTCTTAGTTAAGTAAGAAAATATACAGCAAGGAGACAATGTTGTTTAGTAATAAGTACCACATTTGTAATTGCAAGGTACCTAAACGGCATGTAAATAAGTTGGTGATGCAACTGCAGTATGGAGTTATTGCTGCTTATATGAGTTGGTTGAAACATTCAGTGAAGAATTAATTTTTGGATAGGTATTTCTCAGTTAATTAAGCAGCTATTGAAGAAATCGAGTTGAAGAATTTCCTAAATTCAAGCAGAATAAAAGTGGAAGAAAAATCCTGTCCCAGAACTACCAGCTCTTTTCCTTCCTAATTAGGAGTAAGATGGTGAGAATTTGAGCAAGTGGATAAGAAGAGAAAAAGCAAGTCCTTCCTTTGGCTGGTAGACAGAAATTAATAAACTGAAATACTGCATTCATTAATAGTCTCTTAATCATAATTTTCAGACACTAACTTCCTCACTAGCTATTTTCTTCCTGATATGGAAGACAGCTACAAGTACAAACACATCAATGCAGAAGGCCTAGAAAATGTTCCATGCGCCACAAAGAATTTGCTTTCAGAGCCTAAGTCCTCTTGGCCTTGTGCAGACAATTGACTGGACTCTAATTTCACCTTCTGCAAAAAATCAGATCTATTTTCGTGCCACCTTAAAAAAGAAAAAAACCCCGAACTTGACTTGATAGTTGATTTTCTTTTGCTCCTGTTATCTGTTCCTCTCTTTTACAACTGCTGTTTGCAGACTGCAGGAGCACTCTGATCAACGATGGTGGTGGTTCACATCTAGCACAGGCCCATTCCTTTGAACAGTTTTACTGAAGTGGGGCCAACTCAGAACGTGATATATTTTCAGTGGAGCAGGCCAGTTTCAAGAAATAAATTATACGTTCCCTCCCTGTTTCTGGCTTAGAAGTAACCATGGTGACTGCAAAAGCTTAACTTCTGCACAGACCCTAGGATTGTCATCTCTCACAGCTTTGCCCCCTCTTTAACGCCATGAAAACAATTACCTTGCCAAAATAGCTCCATTGCTCCATAATGTGATGCTAACAGCAAAGCTTCTTATAATTCATCCTCACTTCAAACTGCAGTCATTGTATCATGCAGCAGATTATCTCTAATCTCATATCTACATGGTAATTCTAATGGCAAACTGGAAAACAGCTAACCAAACAAGTCCAAAGGACGTTCTCCGCATGCAGGATAAGACTTTCAACAGCACCAATACGAGCGGGGAGCCCTGGGTGCGCCGGCTACTCAGCACATGAAGCTCACCGGTGTGCCGATTCGAGCTGCTCAGCTCACTTCGGAGTGAAGTGGGAGCATGGTGTTGACTGGCGCTCGGCAGGTTTGTACCGGACCTGAGAACTGTCCCCAGGATCACCAGTGCACTGGGAAGTCCAGCTTGGGATGGCCAGGAGAGAGGTAATGCTCAGAGTGAGGCAGGATGGGGACAGGTGGCAGTGGACGGAGCCTCTGGCCCCCAGCCCAGTTAAGCCATAGCACTGTCACCACCACCAGCCACCCCCAGGAGCCTCTCCCCAGCACGGGCACCAGGTGTCTTCATTTGGAGATGCATACTGGGTGTTCTCGTCTGGTAAGGAATTATGCCTAATACTAACAAACCCCCAAAAGCTGTTTTTCTGTACTTCTGATGTTTCAGTGCATACATCAGTGTGGACTGTTCATGTTCACTCCACAAAAGATCACAGACTGGTCTCCACATCTTTTGTCCCATTATAAAACTATAAAGAGTGGTATACCTCATCTACAGATGGCCTTTTTACCTTTAATGTGTATGCCCATAAATGGTCCTGACAGTAAAGGGATGTCTTCTAGTGAAATGCTCTGTTTATGGGAAGGGCACTGAGATATGTCACTTCATGTGTCTCTGTCTGACAAAATCGGAGCAGCAGCTGTTCTACCTTGTTAACCGGTCTGGGATCATTATGATGGCTGTCACGGGTTAAAGCAGGTCGTCAATAAACGGAGTGGCAGACGCTCTCTGTTAACCCCCATCCTCCCACCAGAGGAAGGGAAAAGAAGGAAAAGGGAGAGAGACTTACAAATTGAATATTAAAACAGCTCTACTAATAACAGTGATAATACTAACAATATTAATAACAAGAGAAATAATGCAAAATATACAAAACTGACACTGAGTTTCCCAGAGCTGGGTGCCGGACACTGGGGTCCCCCCAGCAGCTACCAGGCAGCACCAGGCAGTCCCGGACTGGTCTTGGCAGCAGACATGAGCTGGACTCAGGAGTTCACGGATGGGAATCTGGATCAGGATCACAGGCAGGACAAAGATCAGGGTCATCTTCAGAAGCCAGACGTGGACGAAGAGAGCGAGACCTTTGTGATCCACCAGCTTTAAACTGAGTGTGACCTGCATGGTGTGGAATACCTCGCTGGTCAATATTGGGTCACCTGTCCTGTCCTCCCCTCCCTGCAAGTGCGACCCTTCACGACTCCTCACTTTGCAGGACCCAAGAGGTCTATTGGTCACCTTGAATGCTACAGTAATAATTACAAACAGGGGCTTTCTTCTGCATTCCTTTCCTACCGTTAGCTCAGTAAAACTACAGACATTAGGTGTTATCAGCTGTGGAGCAGACAGCATCTGTAAAATATGCATCCAGCTTCAGAAAAACGCGGTTACTCAGAAGAACCTAGCTGTAAGGAAGATTCACTAAAAAACAATCAGTTCTGTTTTAACCAAAACCAGGAAAATCTCTAAGGTCAGCTAATGGGAAAGTATCTTCCTCTTTTTTTTCCTTCCTTCTGTGAGTTGCATACTTCTTGGAAGTGTAAAGAAGGACTTCTGCATAAAATTGCTTTTATACTCAACAACAAACATACTCTTCTTTTTTTCACTTGCCATTGGCTAATGTGAAAATCGCTCTTATCTTAAAAATCCTTGTCAGAAAGAAGAAACTGAAGTATCAAGATAGCCATGACACTATTTTTCAAAATAATTTTGCAAAGAAGTCTCCAAGTCTTTAACAACTGTTTTTATACAATTATTCTGAAAGATAAGAAAGAAACCTTGAGAACAAGGTAGAACATAGTGATTTTGTTGCATATCTATACAATACATTTCTTCAAGCAGTTTCAGTACAGCTTTTTTTAAAAAACAACAAAAATTCACTCAACTATACTTCATTGAACAAAGTCTCAGCCAAGGAGGGAGCTTGCATTTTGAACACCCGCTGAACTGTAACTGGAAAATGAAAATTGAGGCTGCCTGTTGCTGTAATCCAGATTTTATTTTAAAATTGAAACAGTTCATCTCCATACAGCTGTGACTGGATTAACACCAGAGGTGGACAGAGTGCCGTATTATTGCATTTTGTTGGAGGATGAGAAACAGGAAGGGAGCTGCTAGCTACAAGATCTTTTCCCGAAGGAGCAGTAAACCTCATACAATGCTTGCAGAAATACAGGGATTATCTGGACTATTGATTAAAACTGTATTTTATTGTCCTAAGTAACAGGAACACAATAAATTATCCTTCCTTGATTGCTGGCCAGTGTAAAATGAATATTGTTGCAGTGGAACAAAGGATGGTGGGGAGGTCAGTGTGGTTTTGTGGGCCCAAGGAGCCCGTCGAGGTCCAGTCAGGATAAAGAAGGAGATTTCCCCGTGATTCCAGGTGTGTGTTGTGAACACAGTGCTGGTTTTGGGGGCATGCTGGTGGGCAGGCAGCAGAAGTTGGTCACGCTAGGTGACCACCTCTCCTTGTCTATGGCCGAAATGGGTGCGGAGTAAAACTGGAGAGGCGCGAGCTGGGATAAAATAAGGCATATAAACTGAGCTCTCATTCTTTTGGGAGTATGCCAAACGCTAACAGACCCAAGCTGAGGACAAACTCTCCAAATACTTGCTGCTGTCTGATGGTTCACGTCCTGACTTTGGCTAAGCCTTCCCCTGAAGCATTTGCCACTGAGCTTTAACAGAATTTAAGTTACCAGGTGAGAGAGGCCATCTGTCTGAAAAGCCAGTTCCTTTTTCGGTTTATAATGCAAACTGTTTTGGAGATGACACTGGTGTTTTCTTCCTTGCAATTCACAAACGCAATGTAACAAATGGCATACATACTGTTTAGCATTTCTGTTGTACGCTACCTGTCAAAAGATATCTGAACCAATTCCTGTAATTTAAAAAAAGTTAAAGTGCTTAACATTTTAAATCCTCTATCCTGTAGGTGTTCCAGTCCTTTTGTGTGGAAAACAGATATGTGTTTGAAGTCTTCCTGTTCCATTTGAACAAAGCTGAAGTAATTTTTGTAAGTTTTGTAGTAATACCTTTTTCTAAGAAGTGGAAACTTTATTTTTTTACCACATTCCCTGAGCTACAACTAAAAAAATGGATATTAAAAAAAATATCTTTTTATTTTAAGAATTACACCAGTCTTTAAATTAATCAGGATATTTTTTTCTCTGCTAAACAAGCATGGCTGGTTAATGAAAAGAGACTTAAACGGATGAATCAGAGAAAGATGTGAACACAGAAAACGTGTGCTAGATTCTGAGCACACTCTTCATGTTTCTATTCTACCTAATATTTCACCAAACTTTTCTGAATTTAGGGTGTAGGAAATTTTGAGGGGAGGTGTTTGGTGGGAGAGAGGGATTTTATTCTTTCCCTTTCTGTGGAATTTCTTGACCATCAAATAAGCTCCAAATTAGACAGAGCTGTAATTTTTCTGTGGTTGGATCTGGACTCGTTTGAAATTTTTTCAGGTCACAGCCTTACTGCAGCCAAAACATGCTTCAAACACGGTTTAACATGCTTTATTAATGAAGTGAAAATGCTACCTTCCCTTACAGCATTAAGATCTGTTAGTGACTTTGTTCTGTTTGTTTTGCAGCCATACATGTCAAAAGACTGACTGATGCAGGGCAAGAAGTTATAGATTTTGTAAGGTTTTTTTTTTGTTATGATTGCATAAAAACAGTAGAACTAAGGCAATGACATCCAGTGTGCAAGTATCAGCAGGAATCAGATAACAGCCACTTAACAGGTAACACCCTTCCAGAAACTTAATAAAACCTGTCTAGAAAAGTCACAATGAGCTGTTTTTAATCTACAAAACGAGGAAATAATTCTTTGGGCCAGAAAAGCCAACATTGTTTCTCTTTTCTTTCTTCACAGAGGTCCTGAGCCTGTCCATCCTGGTCTCAGAGACCTAAAGTCAGCCAAGACTGGGAACATTAGAGCCAGTAAAGGAGCATCAGACGTATCACAGAATATCACAGAATAGTAGGGGTTGGAAGGGACCTCTGTGGGTCATCTAGTCCAACCCCCCTGCCAAAGCAGGGTCACCTACAGCAGGCTGCACAGGACCTTGTCCAGGCGGGTCTTGAATATCTCCAGAGAAGGAGACTCCACAACCTCCCTGGGCAGCCTGTTCCAGTGCTCCATCACCCTCAGAGTGAAGAGTTCTTCCTCATGTTCAGACGGAACTTCCTGTGCCTCAGTTTGTGCCCATTGCCCCTTGTCCTGTCACTGGGCACCACTGAAAAGAGCTTGGCCCCATCCTCCTGACACCCACCCTTCAGATATTTGTAGGAATTTATAAGGTCCCCTCACAGCCTTCTCTTCTTCAGGCTGAACAAGCCCAGTTCCCTCAACCTCTCCTCGTAGGGGAGATGCTCCAGTCCCCTCACCATCCTTGTAGCCCTCTGCTGGACTCTCTCCAGTAGCTCTTCATCTTTCTTGAACTGGGGAGCCCAGAACTGGACACAGTACTCCAGATGAGGCCTCACCAGGGCAGTGTAGAGGGGAAGGAGAACCTCCCTCGTCCTGCTGGCCACACTCTTCTTGATGCACCCCAGAATCCCATTGGCTTTCTTGGCACCCAGGGCACACTGCTGGCTCATGGTTAACCTGTCATCCACGAGGACACCCAGGTCCCTCTCCGAAGAGCTGCTCTCCAGCAGGTCCACCCCAAGCCTGTACTGGTGCACGAGGTTGTTCCTCCCCAGGTGCAGGACCCTGCACTTGCCCTTGTTGAACTTCATCAGGTTCCCCTCTGCCCAGCTTTCCAGCCTATCCAGGTCACGCTGAATGGCAGCACAGCCTTCTGGTGTATCTACCACACCTCCCAGTTTGGTGTCATCAGCAAACTTGCTGAGGGTACATTCTAACTCTTCATCCAGGTCGTTGATGAAGAAGTTAAACAAGACTGGGCCCAGTACTGACCCCTGGGGGACACCACTTGTTACCAGCCTCCAACTAGACTCATCGCCGCTGATGACAACCCTCTGAGTTCTGCCATTCAGCCAGTTCTCTATCCACTTCACCGACCACTCATCCAGCCCACACTTCCTCAGCTTCCCTAGGAGGATATCATGGGAGACTGTATCGAAAGCCTTGCTGAAGTCAAGGTAGACAACATCCACGGCTCTCCCTTCGTCTACCCAGCCAGTCATGTCATCGTAGAAAGCTATCAGATTGGTCAGGCATGATTTCCCCTTGGTGAATCCATGCTGACTACTGATAACCTTCTTTTCTTCCACTTGCTTGATGATGGCCTCCAGGATAAGCTGCTCCATCACCTTTCCCGGGATGGAGGTGAGGCTGACCGGCCTGTAGTTCCCTGGGTCCTCCTTCTTGCCCTTTTTGAAGATTGGAGTGACATTGGCCTTTCTCCAGTCCTCGGGCACCTCTCCTGTCCTCCAGGACCTCTCAAAGATGATGGAGAGTGGCTCAGCAATGACATCCGCCAGCTCCCTCAGCACTCGTGGGTGCATTCCATCGCGGCCCATGGATTTGTGGACATCCAGATCGCTTAAGCGATCCCTCACACAGTCCTCCTCGACCAAGGGAAAGTCGTCCTCTCTGTAGGCTTCTTCTCTTACCTCCGGGGCCTGGGATTCCTGAGGGCCAGTCTTAGCACTGAAGACTGAAGCAAAGAAGGCATTCAGTAGCTCTGCCTTCTCTGCATCCTCCATCACCAGGACACCCGCCTCATTCAGCAGCGGCCCCACATTGTCCCTAGCCTTCCTTTTGCTGCTGACGTAGTTGAAGAAGCCCTTCTTGTTGTTTTTCACATCCCTTGCCAGCTTCAATTCCAGGTGAGCCTTGGCCTTCCTCGTCGCATCCCTGCATGCTCTCACCATGTTTCTGTACTCTTCCCAAGTGGCCTGCCCCTCTTTCCACATTCCATGGACCTTTCGCTTCTGCCTGATCTCCGCTAGAAGCTCCTTGTTTAACCATGCAGGTCTCCTGCCTCCTTTGCTCGATTTCTTTCTCAGGGGGATGCATTGCTCCTGTGCATGGAAGAAGTGTCGTTTAAAGAGCGACCAGCACTCATGGACCCCCCTGCCTTCGAGAGCCTTGGCCCACGGGATTCCTCCCAGTAGCTCCTTGAAGAGGGCAAAATCAGCCCTCCTGAGGTCCAGGGTTTTGATCCTGCTTATCGCCCTGCTTCCTCCACGCAGGATCCTGAACTCGACCATTTCATGGTCACTGCAGCCGAGTCTACCTCTGACCTTCACATCCTCCACCAGTCCCTCCTTGTTTGTTAACACAAGGTCCAGCAGCACGCCTTTCCTTGTTGGTTCCTCCACCACTTGCATCAGAAAGTTATCATTGATGCTCTGTAGGAACCTCCTGGATTGCGCCTGCCTAGCTGTATGGTCTTCCCAGCTGATGTCAGGGTGGTTGAAGTCCCCCATGAGAACCAGGGCCTGTGACTGTGAGGCTGCTTGCAGCTGCCTATAGAAGGCCTCATCAACCTCCTCCTCCTGGTCAGGTGGCCTGTAGTACACACCCACCGTAATGTCACCCTTATGAGCCTGTCCCTTAATTCTAACCCACAAGCTTTCAACTCGTTCCTCATTTGCCCCCAGGCCAAGCTCAATGCATTCTACTTGCTCCCTCACATACAGAGCAACTCCCCCACCTCTCCTTGTTGGCCTGTCTTTCCTAAGGAGTCTGTAGCCATCCATGACAGCATGCCAGTCATGCGAGTTGTCCCACCACGTTTCTGTGATGGCGACCAAGTCGTAGCCGTCCTGCTGTATAATGGCTTCCAGCTCCTCCTGTTTATTGCCTATGCTACGTGCATTGGTGTAAACACACTTGAGCTGGGCTGTCAGTCTCACCCCTGGCCTTGGCACTCCAAGCCTAGGCTCATCCCTAGTGAGCTGGGCAATATCCCCTTCCCCCTTTGAACCTAGTTTAAAGCCCTCTCAATGAGCCCCGCCAGCTCGTGGCCAAGAATTCTTTTCCCCCTTTGAGATAGCTGAGTTCCACTTGCCCTCCAAAAAGTCCAAAACCCACCCTGAGTACCTGCAGACCGGCCAGCCTTGCATCCGTCCCAGGTAAAATCAAGGAGTGAGACCTCCTGGAGCCCATGTCTGTGCACAGCAGGGAGACAACAGTGATAGGGAGCAGCTGGCAAGGATTTACCAGGGGTAAATGATGCCTGACCCACCTGACTGCCTTGTGCTACAAAATCGTGGGGATGAGACAAGAGCTGTGGATGCCACCGAGTTTTGCTATAGCCAGGCTTTCAGCACTGTCTCCCCATATATTCTTGTACTGGGAGGCTAGGACATTACAGTCTGGGAGGGAGGACGTGCTGGCAGGTGAGGACCTGGTTGGGTGGTGAGCTCACAGGGGTGGTGGTTGATGCCTGGAGGCTGATGTGAGCAGGACACGGCCTCAAGAACCAGAGGAGGGCTGGGACTGTCCCTTCTGCTCAGTGCCTGCCAGACCCGACCTAGGTACTTCCTCCTGTTTGGGTCCCCAACCCAGGAATGACACTGACAATATGGAGGGAAGCGAAGGAAGGCTGCTAGGATGATGGGGCTGGAGATCTTGCCCTGTGAGGAGAGACTGTGGGACCAGGCCTGGTGCAATGGTGGAGCCAAGGCACAGGGAGGTTGGTCAGTCTCCTGCCTAGAGCGGGCTTCATGCTGCGACTGAGTGAAGCCCTGATAAAATCTGATCTCACTCCTGTCACTGCTCTGAGCAGGCAGTTGAACACATCTGAGGTTCCTTCCAACCTGAATTTCCAAAGATCCCATTATTTTAACAGGTTGTCTGCAGCTTCCGTGTTCTGAGAAATGCCCCTTCCCACGGTTAGTATTATAACTACCATTTTAGTGCAAAAGTCCCTATCAAAAGACTGCAGTCTTTCCCACAAGAGCAGAAGTACCCAGTCCGGCAAATAAGAGTTCCCTACTTTTTCACCATTCTTCCATACATCCTCTGTTATCATCTTCAGTTTCAAATGATGAATCAGCAGTTAGAAAAGTGTGAGAAGAAACTCAAACATCCACGTTCATCTTGGAACTGGCAAAGGATCTGGTTGGTGCTTGGATCGAAAGGAGCACAGGCACAGCTCAGCCAAAGCAAATAGCAGTGCTAAAGGCATGATCCTATGTTCAAGGGGGCCAGGCATAATAATTTCAAGGCTGGTCCAGCAGACTGAGCTGCTCATTTTGGGAAAAGCTAGACTGCATGCTGTGTGTTTAGGACTGGGCTATCATTGCAACCACAGCTGGGACAGATTTTGAGACTGGGCTTACACTGCAGGTGTGCTGTGCACTACAGTTCCTCAGGAGTTATGAGCCTCAGACCACTCTGGAGATCCTGCTAGCTGGAGCAGGGTGGAAGTCTACCCAGCAGAAGCACCATGGGAGGAAACTGTCTCTACTGATTGACGTGGGCACAGCCAGTACATTTCTAAAGGGGATTTCAACTCTGTTCTGTCCATTATCTGCTTTCTCAGCCCCTTTCCCACCTCTTCTCCTTCAAGCATCCAGTTAATGGATGTATAAATAAGAGGAATAAGCTGTGAAACCGTTTGTTACGGAGTGATAACCCTTGCTACCTGTCGACAGAAGGGCATTGCTGCCTTGAACCTGGAAGTTATAAACTGCAAAGCCAGAGCCCTGAGCAGCTCTTCTGTCTACAACCGGTGTTTGAGCTGCCTGAATCCAAAATGGTGGATTTGTGCATATCCAGAAAATGGAAAACCTTTGGGACCATTTGTAATTTTTCCTTGCAGGATTATTTAGACACATCCTTGGGAGAACTGTTTATTTAAAACTGACTAGTTAATCTCCGCTTTTATTCAGTCATCATTGTCATGGAGACACACTGCTGGTCAAACAAAATGCCTTTATGTCCACTCTGCTTCTATGTTTGTTTATTATGTTATCAGCTGTAACTATCTGTCCTTCTGGCTGTTAAACAAATAAAAGGAGGGCCTGCTTATGTGCCTTCGTCCCCTGAACAAACCGGAAGGATAAAACAGATGGAAAATCCATCGCCCATCTGCAGCCGCAGCACTATGCCTCTGAGGGCAGCAGCCTATGACAGACTCGGTGCAGTCTCTGAATGCATGATCTGAAAGTATGCCCTTTTCATGCTTACAAGCCTGATCTGCTTTCATCTAGCCTCTTAGGGCTTTAGTAAACAACTAACTTAGAAAAAAATAGTGAAATACTTTTTCTTCCAGCACGTAGAAGTCATTTACTTGGTAAAGTTTTAAGAAAATATGTACTACCTATGAACAAAAGCTAAGATGAATAAATACACCACGCACATAGACAGTGCTGAGCTGCCACTGTTATTTTACAGTTCATAAATCTATTTCTTGACCACAGGACCAGCAGTAATGAAAGGTCCCCCACTCTGCCCTTTACTGCAGCCTCTCAAGTGCTGACAGTATACAGTCATAGAGACTGAGGCCAAAAATCCCCTTGCTACTCTACACTGTGCTTCCTTCAGGGAGTCATATGTGCTATTAAGAGCCCAGAATTACAGAGGCTCTGTAGCCATGTTTTGGAAGCATTCATATCTCTGTTACTGTTCCCTTCACAAAAAGTCAAGCAAATAATATACATGTGAGTTTTGACAGAAATGTTTAAATTCGGAAACCTGTAGAAAGCAAGCAGTAGTAATAGCTGGGATGCCTAACTACAGCTTTAGTACTGCATGAATACAAAGGAAAACAAAAAAGATAAACAATTTATCATTGATCATTAACAGGAATCAGTCTGATTTCAAACATGCTGATACATGGAAAGAATATATCTATAACTGTATTTCACTTCATCCATAAACTAAGAGACCTTGTTCATCTGATTTACAAGATGTCTGTAGATAGGTTTAGACTAGAAATCAGAAGAAAAATCCTTTCCATTACAGAAATGAGGGTCTGGAATGGCTGCTGCCTCACAAGAGTCAGGACAGAAATCCTAGTTGGCTTTAAGATGGAAATTGATACTACATGGATTTATGGGTCTTTGTGAGGTGATATTAAATGGCTGGTCTCAGTGACTGAGGAGGTCCTTCCTGCTGCTATGTTACCATAAATATAATAAATCTATAAATCTTCAAATTATTATAAAATTCAGTCTGGGATGACATTAACTGTAGCTATATTAGGAAGAAGCTTGCTGTTTCCAGTATGAAATAAGTACAAAGCTACCCTAGGATGTAAAAGACAATGGGAAGTATCTGTCTTCAAGCACTTAGATGAGATTTTTCCTTGACTGTGCAGTATGACAGTGCTCCTAACTTCATGAGTTAATCCCTCTCTCTGTTTCTTAATAATGACATGAATTGTGTTACTTCAAACACAGTGCAATAACTGAAATGTTCTTTGGTGGGAGCAATGATTGAAAGGGTCATAACTTTCACTTATCAAGTTCTACTGGCTTAAACACTTATCAATATATGCCTAAGCCAGCCCTGCAAGAACACAGCAGAGTCAGCTCTGCTTTTCAAAGTAATTCAGTAGGTAAGAAGCTTAAAAACAGCAGTAGGGAACAGGTTGGTTCATATGGGCTCTAATGCAAGAAGGGCAGCCGTTTATTTGGTAAAATATCAATATTCACCCCTATTTTGTGCCTTTGCTGCAAGTGTCCTGGAGCACTTCTGCCTACAAGTCTCAGTACAGCTGGCACTAAGGAAAGGAGCAGATTCTGGAGCTGCCTGTCTTGAAGTCAAGCTCTTTGACAGATGTAAGCAATACTATTACAAATGGGAAGGAGAGAGGAGTAAGTCGTTGGTATTAATTAGTCCTGGCTCCATTGAAATGCCCACCGCCTGAGCACCAGTAAACACTGTCACGAGCTGATTTTATGCTGGCACCAAACACTTTTATTACCTTATAGCTTCTCTCATGTATCATATTTGTTGCTGCAGCAGAAAGATTCTCAGTAAAACTCTTAATTCAAGGATTTTATGTTGTGCAGAAATAAATGAGGCATTCTACTGAAGTAAACACAAATTGAGCTATATAATGTTTACTTGTGCTGTGAAATGCTTACCCTTTTATTGTAGGGTGAATGGTTCGAAAGTATGAGCCAATGCCAACTTCTTGTAACTCCAAAGAGTACATGAAAGATCACCTGACTCTTTTTTTCCTTCAACAGAAAGGTTCTTTTACTTTTGCTGTTTTTTATTCTTTTGTATGCAGGCTGTGCTATGTGGGATGCTGAAATACTTGTGTAATTTATGAATGCTTAGGGTTCATATTATGCAGCACGTCTCTTCTTCTGCTTTCTACCGAGTTTCTCTGGATACAATGAGTGATCATTCTATGGAATAGTCAATGTGTACCATCCTAGTAGCAGCAGCAGCCACTCTCATTTCCATATAGTTACAGACAGTAAAAGGCAAAGTGCTTTCTCATTATTTCTTTATACTGAATAAGAGCTGCAAAGTCATGACTCAGTAAAACACATTGGTTTGTTAAGGAAGACAAAGATCCAAAAGGAAAGAACTGTACCTATATTTTGAATTCTTGAATATACGTGCATCCTTTAGTGCTCAGTGAGTCTTCAGGATGATTAATTAGAAATACAAGGCCTCA
Organism: Opisthocomus hoazin; assembly: GCF_030867145.1. Lineage (NCBI taxonomy): Eukaryota > Metazoa > Chordata > Aves > Opisthocomiformes > Opisthocomidae > Opisthocomus > Opisthocomus hoazin. Next base: position 53,814,075 of record NC_134454.1, read on the forward strand.
TTTTCAAGTAGTGGGACCCAGCTCAGCTCCGTTAAGCACTGATCTGTGAGGCAAGGTGGCCTGTCAGTCTAGTATACACAACACTGAGGGAAAATTCAGTATAGCCATGAAAATGATCGCTTTTTATGAGCTGATATAAGACAGGACTAACCTTCCCCATTATTAAGAACTGAAACTAAAATTTAATCATACTTCTCAAATAGCTAAATAAAAAACATACCAAAAATGGCGTTACTGCTAAGTAGAAGAATGGTATGGAAACACACATGACATATTCAGTAGTTCTAGGGATATTCTCTAGCGCAGAAAGCAGCCCCTACTCTTTCAAGCACTGTCTTTCAAACATAAAATCAGCCAGTTGCTCAAATATCTACCTACACATCTATGGAAGTGAGATGGGGAAGAACAAAGAAGCAGATTTATCCATTGTCTCAAGAGAGAAAGAAGGGAATTACATAAAGGAAAAATTCTGTTCCCTTTCTTCAAAGACACTTGGCTGATTTTTCCAGAAAAACACACCCAACTTATTTATTTGGTCCTTCTTCATTGTGCTATTCATTGTACTAGTCACAAATCTTATAAAAGCAGTCTTAAAGAAACAACTCGTAGTGTTGTGGCTGCAGAGATGTATAATTCGGGTCCACAGAAAGTGAGAGTTGCATTACAGCCTTCTCTTATAGAACCTCTAGTGGGAAAGAAGGCATTTACTTTGCATGTGAAAGAGGTGAAGAACTTTTTCTCTTCTCCCTTCCCTTCTTGTCCTCAAGTTACTGAAAACCCAGATTCTTGATCTAAAGTTCACCCAACCGCAGATTGTTGTAATTAGGCCCTTGAAATGGCTTAGGAAGCAGGCATATGATTTGAAAACAGATCTTGACATAGCTTTTGAGTCCAAGGGAACAATGATTACGAAACAACAACTTATTAGCTGAAGGAACTAGCTGAAAGAACAACTAATTGTGGAGGCCACTCCATTGTAATGGGCAGGTTGACCTCAGTTTTGTCTCCCTACACTGTCCTGGAACTCTCTTGCTGAGGTAAAGTTAAACTTTCACGTTCTTAAGTGAAAATCTTATAAGCCCTTTAACAAAATACTTTCGTGGCAGGAGTCACAGGGCTAGCAGAGTAAGCTGTTTCACATCCTCCACATTGAAACCATCTCTGTGTATGTCTCAGAGTCTCAGATGGCAGTCTGTTAAGAAGAAAGCTATTAAAAATCTTTCTTTTTTTGGAGGTGAAAGCAAGCACCCAGTGGAAATTGGACAGTGAGAACAAAAAGAATTGTTGCTAAATGAAACATATAATTTCAGAAGTTTAAATCAGAAAATAGTAAAAAAAAACAGGCCCAAAAGCACTAATTAGACTTACATGTGCAAGCTTAGCTACATCCCCTGTGAAATTAGATATTTTGTTAGCAGACACACTTTCACTGTGAAAGTATATAATGCATTATCACTCTTAAAAAACCTCAAGATTTTATTTAATCTAGTGCATCTGAACATGATTTAAAGGAATGAATTATGAACAGAGTGGGTGGCTGCATGTGGGAAGTGAACGCAAGTATTTGGCGGTGAGGAGGTAAAGAATACTTGTAGATGTTGCTATTTTTGTTTAAGGCACATGAACTGAGGTTATTGTTAGTGTTAATACAATCTTCAACTAATCAGTTGCTTAATCTTTAACTGTTGCAGGTTATTATAAGAGGTACCCGCTCAATCTCAAAACTAATTCAATTAACTTGCCTAGAAAGTGAAGTACAAGTTGGCTTTTCTGATTAACTCCTTCACTGTACAGAGCTGTTTCACAATACAAGCATTCCTTATGAATCTTCTCCCTAGAGAAATATATTGGTCCCTAACAGTAATAAACCAGAGGTTTAATACACGCAAAATCTTGTATTTCTACTGCAAAAAAATTATAGCCATGTATAACCTCCAGTTTCGTTTTGTGATGAAAACCATCCTCAGTTACCCACTTGTTTTGTAGTTTGCCTGTCGCAATGTAGCCTGGCTTTTTCAGTTCAAACTTGACTGTTCAGCTCTGCAGTGAATGATGCAAATTAGGCTCCCTGTGCAGGTCAGCCTTTGTTATAAGTTGCTAGTTTTTTAAAAATCAATTTTGCAGTTACACAGCCAAGGTAAAATCAGGAGGTCTAACAGTAATAATTTCAAAATCACTACCCTTTATTTCAGTTCAGCGAGCTCCAGCATGCTTCAAGATTCCCAAATGTACATAGGATTTCACTTTTGCAACAACAGAGCATACTTTGAGGTCAGTGTCTGGGGAGGATCACCACTGATACCAAGTGACCCACAGAGGTAGCTGAGAGGTTCATGAAACTCTCGGTCAGAAACTTGCTTGGATAATTTACATTTCTGCATGATTCCTCTGGTGTGATGCAACAGATCTGACATCACACAAGCATGTAGTTCCTGTTTAAAGCACTTTAGTGTTTGCTAGCACATGGCTCTGGAATAGCCCAAACACATCTAACTTTAGTCTTAGTGTCCTCTAGCACACTGGCTGTGCTGTGCAAACACCCCTGAAACAGGCTACGTGTTGCCTAGAAATCCAGAATTTACCACACATTTCTTTATCCCAGACCACCAACTAGCTGATCAGTAGCTACTTGGGATTCTCCATAGATACTGGCAATCCACTTCTGCATGTGAAGATGGCCCCCCTTCTTGTGAACCACTGCTGCAATACTGAAGTTGAATTATATTATAGTTTCAAAATCTCTCCAACTTCATCCTGCAGTCCACCTACCCAGAGCCTCCAGTGAAGAATGACACACATACATGACCCCTGATTTAGCAGCCTTGGGAGGCTCCTTGGGAGCTACAAGAACAGCTATGAGCAATTTGTATCACTTTCCTGCTTTTTAGCAGGTAGTGTTTTACCTAAACCTCTCGAAAAAAGACAGTTAAAAAGCAAAAAGCAGAGTAAAGCATTTTCTCTAACATCCATTTTGAGAACAAAACTAGAAATTAATGCTGATACTGTGGGAGTTACAGAAGTTCTCCTGGGAATGCGTGGGAGTTTCTTTTCTCATCCCTCAGCCCAGCAGGTCTTTCTGCCAACATTTGCTGTGAGAGATGTAAGGTAGGGACACATCAAAATCAGTGTGGCTGTAGAGCCGAAGAGTAGAAGTCCTCTTTCTCAAATGACACAGCCATAGCAGAAAGAGGGCTTTTGGATGGTACTTGCCTGTTATTCCAAACATCCATTTCTCTCGCACTGGCAAGGCAGTAGGGTAAAACTGCTCTTCCCCCAGGCGGTGGAGCACTCACTGAGGATCTGTTGTAGGTGCCGTGGCTGTTTTTCTGCAACAGTGACTGTGTGGAGGACTGAGAAACAGGAGCCCATTTGATTTGCATAAATTAACTGCCTTTTGCAAAGGCTTGAGATTTCTTTCTCTCTGCTGTAATACAGCAGTTTAACACTTCAAGTGTGTGAATAAGTGTGACTCAAAGGAGACAACCTACTTTGCCATGCTCTGTCTTTCTGTCACAGTGTACTATTTAAAGCGTTGTACTTGCATATCAAAAGGGCCTATGAGTCACGACAGTACTTCTGAATCACAAAAACAATCTTGCTTGTGCCATGGATGAAAAATAGCTTAGCTGTGAATGCTAGCAGGTGGCAGATAATTAGATGCATATGCGTATATAAGTAGATGTCCAAAACTGCACTTTTACACTCCCGAGCAGAAGCCTGCTGCTTACTAGTTGCAACTGGCATGGGGAACAGTTGTAAATGTTGGTAACACCTGGTCTAAACACAGGTGGCACATCCTGAATCATCCAGTTGAAGAAGGGGCATGAGACACCACTTAAGAGGCTGATCACACTGTACTGCTTCTGCACACAGACTATTCAGGTTGAGACAGCTGTGGCCTGGAAAGGGGCAAGTGAAGATCCTGACTGAAGGAAATATCCTGGAAGTGGGGGAAGATCCTGGAGATCAGAGAGCTGAGTGGAAATGAGTGCCACGGGATGTCCAGCATCCTTAGTAACTCCCAGGAGAGGTAACTGCCAGCAGTGGCACAGCAGGAGCCTACATGACTTCCTGCCCCACCATACTGGACCAGCAGTGACTTCTCTGCTGGGGACGTAGGTCAAGAACTTGGGAGCCTAAAGCCGAGGGAAGCGAGGGAGTGAGTGTGTGAAGAAGTCGTAATGCCATTGGCTCTTAAACAAAACCCAGCACCCAGATCCTTGATGGGTTGTCATTCAATCTGTCTCATCTGTGACAGCTTGACGAGTTGCTTCATCTGTTTTTTAACTAATTCTGAAAGCATTTCAGAGCTGACATTTACTAATGTGTGCCAATTGACGCATGTAGACCTTTTGGAGTAGAGATCCCACTGCTCTTTTCCACAAGCACTGAAAGAAGTGATAAAAAAAAAGCACAGAAAGCAATTACCCCAGTGTTTATGATTCTTTTTCTTTTTTTTGAAATAAGAATTTTCTGCTATGATGATGTGATAAAATTAAAAAAAAATAGCAAGCAATCCTGTTTTCAAAATATTGAAAATTCAGAAAAAACTTCACACTGAATGTTTAGCAAATTCATTTTATCAGATAAAACACGAGACGGGGTACCATACACAGTCTGCTGTTGACCACCCCACCTACTCATATGAGAAAGCAGACAGATCTCTAGGCGTACTACAAATGTGGAAGTATACTGTGGTATTTCTCTACTAGAATTGTGCAGATAAAACTGTTTGGCTCTACACTGTTTTTACCAGCCATTTGGAAGAAAATACAAAACTGTCATTTGCAAAATTTGCAAAAAAATTTGGAGGTAGGGAAAATGGTAAATAATAGAGTCCAGCTTTATGATCTGGACAGCTTGACCGCCTTGTGTCAAACAAATAGTACTTCAACAAAAAACAGATATAAGATGTATGCTTAGGAATAAAGAATGTAGGATATATTTACCTGGCAGCCATAAAAAACATTAAAGGCTGGGAAAACAAGCTATACATTGAAAGACAAAAAGAACAATCTATTTAGCTTGTCAAAGAGAGAGTGAAGGGATCTCTTTGATCTCAGTGAAAGTGCAGCTTTCAGAAGGGGTTTTTCTACTCAATCTAAAAATATTGAATGTCTGGAAATCCAAGGTACACAAATTCGTATTGTAAATAAAGTGCCTTCCTTCCTTGTTTGCCAGGAAAAATAATTATCAATAAAAATAATTTGGCATGTCTTAGCAAAGGCTATAAGGAATTCTCTATTACTGGAAAATTATGTATCAAGATCTTCCTAGAGATATAACCAAACATACACAGCCTCAGGCATTGCTAATGGTGCATATTACACAGATGATCAGACTACAGGATCACAGTTGTCCTTTCCTCTGTATATAAATATAGCTGCGTGTATGGGTGGAGGGAACAACCATGGAACACCTCAGAGTTTAACAACCTCTAATATAGTATTTCAGCTTAAAAGCTGAAAGAAAAAGGAAATCTCATAATATCACTAAAGTAAAAAACTGAAAAGTATTTTTTTTTTCATAAATTTGCAAGTTTTACTTAATGTTTCATGGAAGTCTGAAGAAAACATTGTACAAACCACAGCAATGCTTGAATGCTGCAAGACAACAAACACTTCTGAAAACAAACCTGAATCTGACAGTATTCGCAAGCAGCAGAAAGACTGCAGCATAAATAGGAGACACACAAAAACAGAACTGAAAAAAAGCTGTGAATTACAATGTTAGTCAATAAAATGAGATGAAGAAATAAAGAATGACAAGCATGATGAAACAATGTTCTTGGACAACACTTGTATATAAAGGAGAACTGGTCCAATGCCTCTTAGCACTTATACATGGCCTCAACAACATGTCTCCATGTCGCGATGTTCTGCTTTATGGTGGTATGTTGTATGTGTACGCCTTCACAACACTCCAGTTAGTACAGTTTCTCCAGAGCTTTTGCAGGCACATTTGCAGCAGAACAATTTTGCCTTGGTATTGGTTTTGGGAGAAGCCCTGTGATGCTTTTGTGAATTCTGACAGGATTCTCTTCTGGAGGTGTCAACAACAGCATTCAGTGTGTGACTGTATTTCCCAGATGTCACCGTGAGATTTCAGAGAAGTAGCACTCTATAAAATTGTGAACACTGTTATTACCTTTGAAAAAAAAAGACTAGTATCTTCAGAAGCAAGCAGATACTTAGAGTCACAGAATGGCTGGCTTTTTTCAATCTTTAAAGCTCATCTAGTCCAATACCCCTGCAATAAGCAGGGACATCTTCCACGAGACCAGGTAGCTCAGAGCCCCGTCCAGCCTCACCTTGAACACTTCCAGTCACTGGGCATCCACAGCTTCTCTGGGCAACCTGTTCCAGTGTATCACCACCCTTATAGTAAAGAATTTCTTTCTAATGCCGAGTCTTTATCCACCCTCTTTCAGTTTAAAACCGTTACCTCTTGTCCTATCACTAAAGGCCCTGGTAAAAGTCTCTGTCCTTCTTGTAAGAAGGAGTTATATAAGCTATATAAGAAAGAACATATATTGAAAAGCCACAATAAATTCTTCCTTGGCACCTTCTCTTCTCCTCTCTTCTCAAGGTTGAACAACCCCAGCTCTCTCAGCCTGTCCTCATAGGAGAGATGCTCCATCCCCCTGATCATTCTTGTAGCCCTCCTCTGCTCCAACATCTCCATGTCTGTCCTGTGCTGAGGGCTCCAGAGCTGGATGCAGGGCTTCAGGTGAGATCTCACCAGAGCAGAGGGGCAGAATCACCTCCCTTGACCTACTGGCCACGCTTCTTTTTAAGGAGCCCAGCATACAATTGGTTTTCTGGGCTGAAAGTGCACACTGCCTATTCAAACCTAATTTCTCTTCTACCAGTATCCCCAAGTCCTTCTCTGTGGGGCTGCTCTCAATCTGTTCATCACCCAGCCTCTACTGATGCTGGTGATTGCCTCAACCCAAGTGCAGGACCTCATACTTAGCCTTGTTGCACTTTGTGAGGTTTACCGTGGCTCACTCCTCAAGCCTGTCAAGATCCCTCTGGATGGCATTCCTTCCCTCAAACTTCTCAGCTGCACCACTCAGCTTGGTGTCATCTGCAAATTTGCTGAGGGTGCTGATGCTGTGAAAAGCCTTAACTAAATCCCACAGTTTATGTCATTAATAAAGACAGTGAATGATACTGGTCCCAGTGCAGACCCCTGAGGGACTCCACTTGTTACTGATCTCTATTTGAACGCTGAGGCATTGATTGCAACTCTGGACGCAGTCATCCAGCCAGTTCCCTATCCATGTAATAGTCCATCCATCAAACATGTATCCCTCTAATTCAGTGACAAGGATGCTGTGTGAGATGGTGCCCTTAACGGCTTAAGGATCCTACCTTACTTACCAGTATGATTCAAAGGGACAGAGGTTTGATTTGATGCTATCTGTTGTGGTTCTAGGACTGTACACCCAAGTTGTGTTTACCAGCAATGGAGTTCATGCTAGTTGCTGGTCTTTAGTACACACCATGTGTCCATACCTCATAAGTGATTCCCACATGAATATGTCTATAGCTGATACGTGAAACCAGATTTCTGTAGAAACATCCCAGACTGCCTAGCCTTTACTAACAGAAACCCATGCACATGAAACGAGAAAACTACTGAAGGACCCTGGAGATACATTGCAGGTGAGAACCTCTGTGTGGCTTCTTGCATGCAATGTCATCATGGGTTCCCTCCGACTAAAAGGGAAACCATGCCAGGCACGCAAGCGGTGCTCACGAGTGGACGCTGCATGATTCTAAAAGCAGATGCAAGACAAATCTGCACCCCCAAAAAAATAGTTTTGTCTAGGATGTACATGTTCAGCACAGTAAATTGCTAACATAAACACATTGGGTGCAAATATGGCACACACATGTCGTACTTTGAAGCTATACCACTGAGTGCTTGAGAGTCAGCAAGCAATAGTAATTTTACAAAGAAAATTCACACTACTGAAAACCCTCTGGAAAACACAAGCAAAACGTAGACAAAAACTAGGAGTAAGGAGATGGATACACGAAAGATTAACACCCATCAACATCTATTCTTTTGCAGCCTTAGGAAATCATATTTTTTGACATGTCCACGTGTTCCCCACAGAGGATACTGACCGGTACTCTAGGTTACAGGGCGTCTTAGCCAGTAGGCAGCATCCCACAAGGGCGTGTTAGGAAAGGGGTGAGGTTGGGAAGCATTTGTGAAACAATGAACATTTTGATCAACACGAAGTGATGCAAATTCCACTTTTTCCCATTCGTATGTGACTTTTTGGGAGGTGACGGGTCTTTTATCAACCTCTCAGAATGAACTTGGGTAAATAATACTGATGTGCATATCTACATAATAGTTATCATCGATAAGCTCCCTCCTTTCTCCCCTCACTTCCTCCTTCTTTCCCTTCCCCCTCATTCTTCTTCTTTAAGAAGAAGGAAGTCAGAAATTATTATTAGGAAGTCAGAAATGTTGTAGATCTCAAATAAAGAAACTTTCTGTCAACAGGTCATAGAAACAAACTCCTTTTCAATTCCAGAGCTGGTACCTGTGAATAAATAAGTCATTTAATTCGGTCTACACACATCACTGTTACCACTGGAATTCAGTAAGTGTTTGAATTTTTTTTTAATTCTCACAATATGTATATTTTTAATTCTCACAGTATATATATTATGTATTAATGTACGGTTTTTATTCTGGAATAAAGTGATGAAATAATAATACTGTGATATTATTTCTATATTTCTAGTAGACTTCTTCCAACCTGATCACAAAACCTTTCACGATGATTTTACTACTTGACTGAACACTAGCACACACAAAAAGGTACTTTGTACAGCTCACAAACGTGGCTGCTGGTTAATGCCTTGAAATTGTTAAGCTATTTTACAGGAGTAGGTTTGGACGCCTGCATTAATCACGTTTGTAAGTTAGATTACTCATCATGGTTCAAAGTTCACAAATCACTTGAGAAGAAAATTAATTCTAGCGTTAAGTGGAAGCACATTGGGCAACCGAGCTCATCAAGATTAACAGGCAAGGCAAGGCTAGAGTAGGAAGCAGTTGTTTGCTCCTCTTTAAAGCAGAGAAAGTGTTCATGCATGGATAGCATTAAAGAAGAAGAAATCAATAGTAGGAAGAAATCAATAGTAGCTGCTCACTTCAATTCCTTATGACAATTTATTTTTGTCTACATGTTTTAAAGGTTTTATCTTCTGCTAGCAGTGCAAAGTTAGACAGATGTCTAGTCACTGGTAATGTGCTGAGGTATATTATTACTCCCATGCTCTTTCACATTAATGGCTGAAAGAAGCAGAAGAGATATCTAGTTCTTTTCACAGTGAAATTACACGGCTTCAGAGTGTTTGGAACCCACTTATGGCACTTAAATTTATCATTATCAGTGTTTGCTACTGACATTTCTTCCTAAAAGTGCTAAAGGAAGAAACTGTCAGTGTTTTTTGTTTTCTTCTCGTGTGTAAATACTGGCTGGATTAAATCTCACTGAAACCACTGGAGTAAGTATCGTCGGGTAGCTGGGGGAAATCTCTGAGTTTTTTAATGGAAAACGCGGGTTGAAGCAGCCTCAGATTCTCAGGAGCAGCCCACACCCCCACCAAATGCAGCCGAAGTGCATCTCTGGAGCGGTGAGCTCAGCTGAATATTGCTTTGGGCAGCAGCGTGCGTGTGTCCGGGCAGTAGCCAGCAGAAGAGCTCAGGATTTGAAGCCCAAAGCCATATGTAGCCTGATGTCAGTGAAGCGCGCAGATAGCTAGGGCAGCGTGCTGGAGAGGACAGCATGCAGTGGGACCCAGCTGCTCCGGAACACGGGGCTAGCAGCTGCCACGACAGCGCAGGCGGGTTGTGTGGAGCAGTAGCTATTGCTGGGGAAAGTAGTTTTCAGTCCTCTGTTTACACGAGGAGGGAGGAGCTCGCCTCTGCAGGGCTTGGTTTCTGTTCACCTTATCAGCTCTACTCCCTCTACCTTTAGTTATTCAGTGGCAGAAGCAGCCCAGCTCTCTCTCCTTATCCTTCTTGCAGCAAAAGACGATTTTCCTCGCCTGGGGTCACAGGTTGGCACCGAGCTCATTTCATCTGCAGCCTTAACAAGCACAGCCGTATCACTCTCACAGCACCTTTGTAAGACGGCTTCTGCAAGCGCTAATTTAAAAGATTCCTGGCGGTATTTTTTAAAATGCATTACTCTGCTGCTCAAGGAAGCAGGAAGTATTACAGTGTTGTCAAAAAACTGAATTGCATGAAACATGCTCATGCCATTTTCTTCTCCAAACTGGATTAAGCTGCAGGACCAACCTGTGGTTTGTTTTGTTTGCTAGCTTCTCATGCCAAAGGGACCAGACATACAATAAAAAAAAGCCATGTGTCTTAAAAAATCCACTTTACCTCACCAGCGGTCTTCTCAAACTGCAAGACCTCTCACAAGAAATTACCAATATTGGCATGTAAGAGTTATTTTCACATGTGCATTTTATTTTGGACACTCTTTATGGCCTGACTAATCTGATAGCAAAGTCCAGGTAAGATCGTTCCGTTGGCAGCAGTAAGTCTAGTATCTTTCAAACTTCCTTCAAAGCAACCTAAAGCGTTGTTATGCAAAGAAGGCAAGACGAAGGCTGGTGGCTTGCCCACAGCTCAAAATAAAATTGATTCTGTGTTTTCCCACTGTGTCTTTTTCTCCTCCCACCATTGATCTGCAGAGTTTGTAGGAAAGATAATCTGCTCTGCATTTGTACAGCGTCAGCACAGTGGGAAGTGCAAAGGTCTTTCAGTGATAAACTATGAAAAGAGAAATTTCGTAGTCCAGATTTGAGAATGAGCCTGTCGGCGCCCTCGGTGCTAAATTCATTCATCACTTGACAACCTGATGAAGAAAGCCGTCTTCAAATGGAAATTCAGAGGACATTCCTGGTGTTGTCCTTGGTGTACGTCATTCTGGCCCCATGAAGTTTTATTCTAGCACTCTCACTAGCGATCCTCTTAGCACGTGCTCATGGTGTGCTTTGGTCGCTGGAGCAGAACATGGTCCTGGAAGTGCGGTTCTCTGTTGTTAATAAAACCCATTTTTCTCTGCCTTTGGTTTTCCTGAGGCTGTTTTTGCTTTTTCTGTAGACCATCTCCACTGAATGAGGCATTTGGCTGCTTCCCTCCGGTAGCTCTGGTACCTCAGCTGGCATCTGCCTCCTGTTCCTGTACCCAGCTAAGGAGCGGCACGGAGGCCGAGGGCTGAGGAGACAGTCTGAGAGGTTCACCTAGGGGCACCCAGGACAAGAGAAGAGGTGAAACGAAGCAGTAACTGCCACCTCAGCATTCGTGTTTAAAGTTGACAGTATCTCGGAGTCAGGTCTGTTCTTCCGAAAAACGCCCGGTCGGATTCCTGCGGCCCCAGGCGCCGGGCAGCAGGCCACACGCTGGCGGCGGCGGCTCGCGGCAGAGCCAGCTTAGGGGCTCGCCCTCGTGAAAGAAACTTCAGAAAGCGGCGACAACCGACGGGCTGGTCGCGACAGCCAGCTGGCAGGCGGCGGAGGACCCAGCCCCGCCGGGGGTCGCGCTGGGGGGTCGGGCGGTCTGCGCCCGGCCCCCGGCCGGCCTCCCGGCCTCCCCCCGCCGAAACCCCTCCCCGAAGAGAAAGTCACCAGGGGGTGGGGAAATGGTGACAGCTCCAGGAAGCCGCCGCCGGCAGCGGGAGACGCCGAAGGCCGGCAGCCGGCTGGGCGGTAGCTCCCTCCCGGCCGCCTCCGCCGTGGCCAAACCGGCGGCCGCCGCCATGGGCTCCCCGCAGCGTCCGCCGCTGGCCCACGTCTTCAGGGGGACCTTCGTGCACTCCGGGCCCTCCGCGCCCATGGAGATCCTCCACGGGCACCTGCTGGGGGTGGACGACAGCGGGACGGTGAGCGCGGGAACGGGGGTCTGGCGGGGGCGGCCGGCGGGGTGCCCGGTCTCGGGGTGTCCCGGTGTCCCCGCGGCTCGGGGTGACAGTGAGCCTTTTGGGTCCCGCGTCCCGTCCCGGGGGTGGTGAGGGGCCGGGAGGGAGCAGGCGGAGGGCTGTGGCGGTGGGAGCGGCGGGCGGCGGGGCCGGGGCTGGAGGCGGGCGGGACGGCGCGGTGCCTGCCCGGCGCCCGGCCGCGGGGAGCCTGGGCCCGGCCGCGGGCCGGGGTGAGCGTTCCCAGAGCGGCACCGCGCCCGGGCCGGGCGCTCCTTCGGGTCCCCGCAGTTTCCTTCCAGCTTCGCGGGCGGGTTTTGCGTTCTCCAGGTATCGAAGTGGTGATGGCGAGTAATGGCGGTGTACCCCCTGCGCTCACCCAGAGACTGCCGAGCGAGGCTTTTCGTGGTTTTTTTTTCTTGTCACAAGAAAAGACGTGGCATATAGCCGTAAAGAGCTGGGGAGCTGGCGGCGCTGGGCATGTTAGTGGTAAACGCCGAGCCTGAAAGAAGCGTTGCGCTCGCTGATAACGCGGGACCGGTTCTGGCAGGGAAGCTGCGCCGTTCCCTTCACAGCATCAGAAGTGGGACATGGTTTCGCAGTGCACGTCCTACAGGTAGGCTGGTGATGTCTTGCAGACTCAAGATACCCTACATAGGGTAGAAAAAGGTCCTTTTCTTGCTCGTGACTAAATAACAGGCTTCGGTGTGTCAGGCTTCGGTAGCATTTGAAATCTGTGCGGAGCACACTTGGAGCCCTGATGGTGTTGGTTTTATCTGCTCGTACAGGTCTGTGAGGGCCTGTTTCCAGACAGCCCTCTTACAGCTCTTGAGGAGTCTGGTAAAAGCCATAGCAAAGCCTGTGAGAAGGTGTATTTTGATGTACGGGAAGGGAATAAAAACTTACATAACTATGTATTGGCTGATGTCAAGTAAAAACAACAGAGCTGAATAAAAAAAAGAGTTTGGTTTGTGTAAGTGAGATGCAGGAGGCAGAAACTCATACCCCATCCCGCTCTCTCTAATGGCAATTTCTGGAAAAGGCTCACTGCTCAGCATCCTTAGGAAATCAAGGCCTTTAAGTGATTTTTCTTGAAAAACAGATACCTTAGTAAGCTATACCTAGGGATTTGTGCTCTCAGTCACTCTCTTCCATTCTCTTAGTGAACAAGGATTCACTGGGTATTGTTTTCCTTGCATAAATTGACACATCCCTCTGCAGTAGTTTAAAAAAAAAAATATTTTCCAGTAGTACACTGTTGTCCAAAAATATAATTTGCACCAGAGTACACTAACAAGGACTTTCATTTTCTTCTCTTCTTAATACAAATTATTGGCATTTTGCTATTCCAGGCTCTAACACAGTGAATTTTGATACCCTTTAGCCCATTGCTTATAATTTAACGTCATGCAGAGTTTCCACTGGAATTACGGAAGAGTTGGCTTTTCAGGAAGGACATGGTGGTTAGGAAATAGCTTATCTTTATTGTCCAAATTTACACCAGAACTGTTTCAGTATTACTCCCAAAGAAGTAAGTTTACCTGCATAGGTATCGTTCTTTTGCCTCATGTTGCCCACTCCATCCTTACACGGTCTCTGACAGGGTAAACAGCCCAGCTTTTGTGAACAGCCAAGTCCTGTTCTCCACCGTGAGTCCCTGCTTGTCTTGCAAGGGACACGAGCACACAACCAGCACCGCAGAAACTCTGCCCAGACCCCTGCTGCATGTGGGGATTCTTGGATGGTGAAGGCCACAGATGAAATATCAGCTCTCTGTACTTTGCATGTAGATGACAAGAGATCTTTAGCAAGGAAAATGCTGCTGTCAGGTGTGAGGATCCAAGTTACTGTTAAGTTAGTAAAATAAGGACAGTGCTTAACTGAGCAGTTTGCAGAGAAGTGTTGTGCTGCTGTTGATGAATGGCCAATAGAAAGAGTAGTATTCTATTCCTCAGCGTAAAGAAAATAGAGACAGGTGCAAAATGTGAGTTATCATTGAAATGTTGGTGTCATTAGCTTAGCTTAGTAGAATATTAGGTAAATAGAACAAGTGTTAAGCTAAAAGCTCCAGTTGAAGGCATGAAAAGAGCAGGAGTTGTGGAATGAGAGTTAATATTGTTAAGTACTGCCAGACATAAGTGTTTGATTTAAGCCAGCTGGGATAGCAAGTGACGTGTGTTAGCTGTATGAGGAGGAAGGTACCAAGACACCAATATCCTTCTGGAGTTCATTGCTTAGCCTTTCTCAGCAGGCCGGGCTCTTCGTTCAGGAGCTGGTGCTTATGAGTGCTCCTGTCTCTCATCTAGCCTCAGATTCCAGTTTTGGGAACTAGGCAAGCAACAGGCATCTCGTCTCTAAATGCTAAAGTCAGCTAATCATCGTGGGAACAGAGAGGGAAGAGAAGCATGTGGGAGGGGAAAGAAGGATGGATCTGTTATTCATGTTCATCGAGGAGTGCCATAACCAGAAACAAAGTAACGCAGTCACAGCTGGATCAAAAAAACCTGTGTTCCTTCAGGCAGTGTCATTCCATTTCCATTCCTTTGGTAGCAAAGTTATTTGCACTGTGGTGCTTGGAGGCATCATGGTTTACCACATCAGGGTCTATGCATGGTTTAGTGGAGCAGCTATGCGTTGGTGGAGGAGCTTTGGGCATCTCTTGGAGTAAAAAAGGCCTGAGCTAGGCACCAAGGTAGAGAGGTTTCAGCTCCTCATTGTTGGATCCTTTAGTCCCATCACATGGGTGACACACCAGAACTGACTGAAGTGTTTGGGCACTGGTGTTAGCAGCCATTCATCCTGCTGTCTGTGATACACCTTTCCCAAAGGGCTGGTTATTGTCCTTGACTGGCTTCTTTATGAGCTGAAGGTCTTGGTCTTGCCTGTGCACTTCTCTTGACCATGTAGTAAGTCTGCTGTAGAGTTTTTTCTTGCCTTTACACTGTTAAGGTCCAGAAGTAATTTAAAGGACTGGTGCACCAGGTTGGTTACTTTGAATGTACAAGCAAATGTCCAAGCCTGGGACCTCAAAGACCTTAAAGCACTTAATTCAGTGTTAGAAAGGTGGTCAGAGCAAGTGCATCCTAAAGTAACGGGGAACATCTCTTGGGTGACCAAGGAGTTCTGTTGGGAAGTTTGTTTGAAAACGGTATGGCTGTCTTGCTGATTCATCCATCACTGTGTTCAACAGTAATTGACCAGGTGTGAGGTTTAGGGTTGATTTCGTGTGTCCAGTTCCCTTGAAACATATTTTCTTCATTCTTCCATGATTTTTATTTAACTGCACCCTAAGAGTGTATAACAGCCACTTCTTTTCCATGGCAACGCCTGTTTCCAGAATTTGCCATCTGGTGTTTCATGTTTCTTTCTTTTCTTTTTTTTTTTTTTTTCTTTTTTCATCAGCTCTAACATTACTCATTCTGCATCCATTTTGACTTCAGCATCTGAGTGACATATTCTTTATTGCTCATCAGAAATTTCAGTAGGTCTGTTTTCTAAGCTCTTTGCAGACATATAGCTAATAAAGCTGGATGTATTCCTCTTTAGAAGGAGAGAGATGCTGCTTCATGTGAACTATTATTGGACTGCAATATTCCTGCAATTTCTGCTACTGTGGTATTTATTTATATGGTATGATTTTAATATTTTTTTTTCTGACTAAAAATTTAAAACATCTGCTCCTTAGACAGTGTAATCATATAAGCCGTATGTGCACTTAAAAGACCAGGCAGCCAGAAACTTCTTATCTACTGTTTAGCCTCCTCTGCTTATTTTTCTCTACAGAAAAAAAAGAAAATGCAAAAGGTAATGTCATAGACGTAAAAAAAATGGGCATGCAAATAACTGAAACAGTGCTCTTTTGGTCCTCCTGATGTTCCTCGTAAGTTCCTTCCTAATGCCTTCATACAACTATTTGATCTTGCCTTTACATGTGTTTTTAATTGCTGCCTTAGAAACTGCTGTCGTGAGGTTGATACAGGCCCTTAGTGTGGGAATCTTCACAGGAGCAGAAGGATGCCGATAGTAGTAAGATTACTCCCTTGAAATTAGAGGAATGAGCTCTTATACCAAGAGAGTTAGAAGACCATGAGTTGGTTTCTGGCAGAAACTGCGGTTGGGCAAGAATTCCTGAAAGCCCAGGACAGATGGTCTTTGGCTGGAGGAGGCAGCGGGGTCCTCTACTCTGTCAAGTGTTGCAGAAACCCAGATCCAACCTGGAACCTGTAGTTCCTAGCCAGTTCCTAGGCTCTGCTCTCTTTGTTTCTCGGGCAGTTGTTGTGCCTGTTATTGACAGATCAGAGAATTAGAGAGCTGAGAATTCAGCTGCCAAGAATCGTGTTGTAGATTAAAATACCATGGAATTTAATAATAAACAGAAAGTGAGCCAAAATTCTGACTTGGCAACAGAAACTCAGCAGCAGCAGAGTCGATGTCTTCTAGGAGTCAAATGGGGCTGAGTTAGGCTCCAGATTGTAGGTTTTTTTAAACAAAGATCTTAGGCATGCTTTTAGTCTGTTCTGGAAAATGAAAAAATTATCCACATTTTTTCCCCTCAATTTCTGTTCTCTTCCTAGGCGCTTAAAAATATAAAACCCCCAACATTAATGACATGAGCAGAAAAACAGAAAATACTTAGCTCAGTGCCATTCAGTCCTAGGCAAAGCAATTCATTTGACTGCTCTGGTCTTCAATACTTTTGACTGCATTCCTGTAAGGCTGTCTTACACTTACACAACAAAGCACCTAGCGTGGTGGTGTGTTGCAGCGGTGCCAGTGGACACTGAGGTCTGTGTCATTCTGCCCGTGTATTACCAGAGAACGAATTAACTGTTTTCTTGGAAGGTGCAAAGTGGATGTGGTTATTCACTGGGTTGTGAGTAGGTATTTCAAAATCACAGTCAGGAATAACGAGTATATCAATGCAAACCCATCACCTTTGTAGTAAGCATGTAAAATCTGTCTCAAGATACGAGTCGCTTTGCCTTCACGCAAAGCTGATGTGGGATACAGGTTTAAAGTTTCTAACTATGTTTTCTTTCTTTTAGATTGTGTTTTTGGAAAAAAATGATGAGCAAGAGCAACTGGCTAAGAACTGGGGGTTCAAAACGTCTGACATAAGAGAACTGAGTAACCAGTATGTGTTTTGATTAGATTCATTTAAGCAAATGCAGTTTATTCTCTGAGTGAAGTAATGTGAGACTCTGTGAGTGCGTTTTGGCAGGAGGCACATTACATCCAGTGTCGTGGGCAAAACTCCCATTCAGGTCTGTGAGAGCTCTTAACCCAAGAGCTGCCTGCGTCCTGGACGGGACCCGGAGAGTGGATGGTCTTTGTGCTTTTTGCATTCCTTCGTTTGGGACTGCAGCCAAGGCTGAACTGTGGTGGCTGCTTTACACTGCACACAACAAAATGCCATATTTAGCTTTCATACATGACCTCTTCTGGGCTGGCAGAAGTAAATGGCGTTCTTGCTTGAGATTACGTTTTATATCTGTTTTGTTAGCAGTGGGCGGTGCCTAACCAGCTCGAAACTCTGTACTTAGTGAATGTAGGTAGCACTAACACTGCAGATATAAAACTCAGTTGCTTGAGCTTTGACACACTCCCTACTGTAAAAAATTAATAAAATTACAAGATTTAAACCTTCTAAACACAGAGCCTTGGATTTCTAACTGTATTGCAGCTAAAGCATTTCTTTTTAATTCAGCCAGTGAAATCCCCCCCCCCCCTTTCTGGTGGAGAGAAATAGTTTCAAATTGCACCTACTCCGCTTTGCATGTAGTAGCACGACTGTAAACAACTTGTGGCTTACAATCTAGAGCTGCAGCGTGGTTTTATTGTTGAGTTGCTAAATAACCTGTGTGCTTTGTTGGAAGGCTAATCATACAGAATACGTAAGTCATCAGATGATATTTTCTTCACTCGAAATAG
Source organism: Opisthocomus hoazin (assembly GCF_030867145.1). NCBI lineage: Eukaryota > Metazoa > Chordata > Aves > Opisthocomiformes > Opisthocomidae > Opisthocomus > Opisthocomus hoazin. Next base: position 53,831,968 of record NC_134454.1, read on the forward strand.
TCTGAGGAAAATAGAAGGTGCTGGGAACAGGGATCAGACTTGGAAAGATCTTCCAGCATTTCTAGCATGCAGGAAAATTGGAGGAAGGGAAACTACAAAGGGGTGAAATCACTCTTCATTCAGCAGTCAGGGAGAAGGGAAGAGCACCGAGAGAAATTTTGTTCTCTATGGAATTTTAGCACAAAAAAAAATAATTATAGCAACTGCCTGGTAATGTTGATTTATTCATCCCTGTTATTGCATGAACACTGCATGACAACAAACAATATTACAATACCATTGCAAATATGCCTTTCCTGTCAAGACGTTGAGCAGAGATTTGTTTCACCAGTGGCTGTGTCTATGTTTCTAGACACAGTGGCCGTTCTTCCATTAAACCTTGAAATTCATTGATTGAATGTATATATATAGACACATACGTAATGTAGAGAAAAACTGGGGTATAGAAAGTTACAGTTTTGTAAATATAATGGTCTGGCATCTAGAGGCATTACAAATATATCCATACTAGGAAGCAAGACTGTGCCTGAGTCTTCTCTTTTTCAGGTGGATTCTATGGTGGAGTATTTTTAGTTGTTGTGAAGTCAGTTTGGCTTTTTTTGTTGGCATTTAGTCTGGGAAAATATTAAAGATAATTGGATTAATCATGCTTTTATGTTGTTTTTCTCTTAGTTAGCTATATATAAGTCTGTGTAAAAGTTATTATTCAACTGTTTCATACCATAAAAGGAGTATGGGTAGAGGTACAATAGGAATTGGCAGGCTGATGCTGAAAGAGGAAGGTTAATCTGTACTTGCCATTTACTCTGGTGTATTTTGCTCAAACATACCATTTCAAGCAAAACTACTTACCGATTTTGTGACATTTTCGACTAATATAATTTTTTTTCTCTTCCCTAGTGAATTCTTCATGCCAGGAATGGTTGATACACACATTCACGCTCCTCAGTATTCATTTGCTGGTACAAGAGTAGATCTACCTCTTTTGCAGTGGTTGACTACCTACACATTTCCAGCAGAAGCCAAATACAAAGACAGTGATTTTGCAGAAGAAGTGTACACCAGAGTTGTTGTAAGTACTGCAAATGCCATTTACCTACTAGATGACATTCATATTTGTGAAATATATGTATGTTTTCAGTAGGTCAGCAGAAATAGTAGAGCGTGTTTTAACATCATGAAAACCAGATAAAACCAACAGTAGAGCCGCTGTTCTAATTGTCAGCCCAGATTGTCCCTTGCTAGTTCCAGTCTTGTTCTGTTGTTGCTGATAAGACAGTTCATTTAATCACATCGTTAACAACGAGCTTATCTTTTCTGATATCTGAGTACAATTACCAACTTTTAAGAGTACTGTCAGAGCTAGTGTAGCGAGCAGGTGCTGACAACCTCAATGCTGAAATAACCATGCATGGTAAAAAAAAAAAACAAATTCGGAGGATATTTCCTTTTCTGCACAAAAAGCCTCTGTTATGAAATTGTCTTCTGCAAAGACTGCATGAAAGAGAAGATGCTTCTCACAGAGGACAAATCTGGGGTGTTTTGAAGTAATTAAGGAAGACGTTTCTACAGCTGAGGTCCTTGTAGCAGGGATATCTTTCACTGCAGGGACTTTAGGTGAAGTCTGTCAATGGTATTGCAGCACAAAGAGGGAGATTGTGTTTGAGTTAGACAAGTTCTGAGTAATATAAAGGTTTTAGAGGTCAAATTCCACTTGATGAACAGTAAGCAGAGAGGTCACATTGCAAAGTACTGATTCTGTGCTGTAACTGAAATGCATCCTTTAGTATATGGACTGAAATATCTTCAACAGATTAAATGATTCGGCAAACGTAAGTTGCCTTGTGTTTGTCTAATACTGCGACAATGTGTGTTGTCAAAACAATAATGTAGTGAATCTGAAATAAATAGTTATACCGTCCTTGCCACACAAATTAAAAAAAAAATACTTTCTGCCGTAATAAAAACACGTAGGAGCAGCTTGGTCATAAACTCTAGTGACAAGTACACATGCCTTCAGCTGCGTAAAACATAGAGGCGATCTCACCTTCCAGCTGTGTGCCTAAACTAACTGTTACTGTCTCCATCAGTTCAGACTGAGTGACATCAGCACAGTGAAAGTGCTCACTGTGCAAGGTATTTAATAACATCACCTGGGAAAGCACTGCCAGTGAGAGATAGAAGTTTGTTGTTGGAGCTTCAACACAGTGGTTAGGCTCTCTCCATGTGTATCAAATAGGACAAGGTCGGGAAAATGTCTTCATCCCCAAATGCAGCAGAATACCAGTTGCTCTCCAGTGATTGATGGAACTGGTAATAACCTTGAACTGTTAGAAACAGGACTAAACCTTCAGGGAGCAGATATTATTTTATATGTATCTTTGTCCTTTTTGAGCTGTAATGAAAACATAGCAGATTTTTTCAAATAAAAATTCTGTTTCCAATAAGCACTTTTGGTACTTGGTAAAAGAAACAAATTAGGTGAAATTTGCCAGATTTTAGCTGGAACCTGCCTCAAATTTTAGGAAAGCTAATTCTTTGTGCTGATGTTCTGGAAACAGATTTCTTTTAGATTTCATTTAACAATTACGTTAGGAATCCAGAAGCAGAGAATTCTGGGTTTTAAAAGCGGAGAAAGACAAAGTTAGTTTGTCTCAGTAATGACATTGTTATTTTTGAGACTCATTTTAGGAACCCTTAAAGACTTATTTTTAATTGTTGACTTTAATCTGAATATTGTACAGAAAAGACAGAGCTTGGCTTCATGTTTGTCAAATAATTAGCTCTAGCCATTCTCAAAAGTTGTGTTGCATGTCCCATCTTCTATCTCGTTAAAAAAAAAAAATCTGTAATTACATTGTAGCCAGAATCCAAAAATGTAATTTAAACCTGTATATTGGATGGGTAGTCAATATAGTATGCATTAGTACCAAGATCAAGTGAAGCTATAAATTTCATCATGACTTAATGTAACTTTAAATCACTCTTCCTTTACCATTATGTCCTCCAAAAGTCATATGAACAGGTATCAACCACCGTCTCCTTTCAAATGGTATAATTAAATAAATAATTAAATTACACTCTGAGCAGTTGTTCTCAGTTTACTTTTACCTTGAATTTTGTTACTTTGTATTCAGGGATAACAAAGGGGTTTTGTACATGAAATCCTGGCTATTTTTAGAAGGCACGTGAGGTGGCCAAATGAAAACCACTACTTTTTCCCAAAAGCCTTGCTTTCCCAATATTGGGTACACAGTGCTTCACTGTGAAAATTGAAGTCTTTCAAAACTAGGAAATAACATGAATGACTGGTTGTATTTCTAAATAGAAGTCAGAGTTCATTTCCAGTTGGAGTGAAGGAAATATAGACTGGTTTCCATGGGTTTAGCCATTGTTAAAATCCTGTATGGATCTGGAAGAGGAATTTTTGTATTTAGTACAACTCGGGCTTAAAAAAGCTGTTACGAAATTAAAAGACTGTATTTTACCTCCCCACTTCATTGCACAATTTCACAATAACTAAACATTCTTGCAATTTGAAATCAGACTGCCTGTTCTGCAGTTTGGCAGGTTGACTATTTTTTTTTCCAGACAGTAGAAACTGATTTCTTTTTATAGAGACGGACACTAAAGAACGGCACGACTACAGCTTGCTACTTTGCAACAATTTACACAGACACTTCTCTTCTTCTTGCTGAAATTACAGGTAAGACTAACAGTGAACTTTGAAGGATGTTGCGCAGACCGTGTTAGTGAAGGAAACAAAGCTCAGGAGTTTTAGACTAGCTAGGGATCTGTCTTTCCACTAAGTTGTTTTTTATTCTTTGTGTCTGTCATACTGTGTCCCCAAAATCCACCCTGGTAACCCTTGTTCACCTAACCACCTGTCTCCTACTGTTGTTCCTGCTACTCTCTTCATTCTCAAATCAGCTGCTGGCTGAGCTTGAGTTAGGTCTGCTGGAGCTGCTCTTCAGCTGAAGTTCTCCGCTCTTTCTAACCTTTTGCTTTTTGTGGATTAAAGGGCTGAATGACAAGAGGTGCAGCCAGTGCATCAATTTCCTGATACTCTGAAGTTTCACTTGAAAATCGACATCAAAAATCTCCACACACCGTCTGAAATGGGAACAGAAGGATTTGCATCTACATCTTATCCCTCCCTTCTGTTTGCTTTTGCAAATGCCTGCTGTTTGAAACTGTTGGGATTCTTGCAGGATTTCTCAAGGCTCAGCCAGCTCCTAAAGCAGAGCAATTTAATGAGAATCTCAGTTTCAGTCAAAAATTCCCTAGCCTTTCTGATTTTGTAGGAAAGCCTAAAACTTTGAAACTGTTGTATTCAACAACTCAGTAAAAGTGGACAAAAGAGATCTAATATAGAAACACATTTAAAAGCTTAGAATTTAAAATTGTATGCATTCCTTTTAAGTCTTACACATGAAGTCTGAGTCCTAGCATGGATAAATCTTAAGAAAGACGCTAGAAGTAGCTCTGGTAATTTTCTCCATCCAACCAAGAGTGGGAGACGTGTTAGGAACCTCATTCCTTTCTCTTAAGGAGAGATGGTTTACTGAGGTCTTTGTGCCTTTTCTCAGCTCAAGGTATTCATCTGCTACAGCTACTGTATTTTGATGCTTGCATTTCTTATCCTCTACTTCGCAGTGGTCTTCTTCATATACTACCAATATGAGTTCTGGTTGTGGTTAAACTACAGCAATCTAGCCCTCAGTTATAACGTTTATAAAGTTGGGTACTGATGTGGAAGAGGAGAACTCCTTTTTAAATATTTGGGTTTTTTTTTTCTCTTTCCTTCTTAGCCTTTAAAGTCACATGGATGGTCCCAACTTAAAGGTTAGAAAAGAGCATAAATTCTGTTCAACTTAAATGAAGCTGTCTGGGGTAGAATTTGCTATTTTCATTTCAGTACAGGCTTTGATAGCAGAGTTTGAGAACCAGAGATGTGATTCTGAGTTTTATACTCTTATGCATCTCAACAGATAAATTTGGTCAGCGAGCATTTGTTGGAAAAGTCTGCATGGATATGAATGACAGTGTGCCGCAATACAAGGAGAATACTGCTGACTCTGTCCAAGAGACAGAAAGGTAAGGTCATTAAACTAATGGCACAACCTTTAGAAGTAAGACTTTTTCATATGTCTGCAAAGTGATGTGAAGCTGGCTAAGAACTTACAGGTGTAAATTCATTTGGAACAGTTTTTTTCTTCCAGCAGTACTGTTTCCTACAGTTCTGACAGTTCCTGCATACCCAGTTGCTGGACAGCCCAAGCCTATCTCTTCCAAAGAAAGGGAGAAGCAGAGAATATGTGTGTGTGTGTATGTTATCTGTTTTCTGCCTCCTCTCTTCCCTTCACAGCTCTGTGTGTGGAGGTGATGTGACCTGACATGGGATGGTGGGGTGGCAATCAGTTCCTTCGCCCCCACTAACTTCTGAGCTATTTCCTTCCCCCATTTAGGCTAAAACTTTATTCAAGTTGTAGGAGTCAGCTTTTATATACCCCATTTTAATTATGCTGTGGTTCTCCTCTCCTCCAGCATAGCACTCTAGCTTGCAGCTGGGAGAATGAAGGAGAATCAAATTCAGGCAATGTACATGGCGGAGGGGACCCAAGACTGGAGCGTGGCAGCCTGCTGTCTTAGGTTTTTCTTGTCTTTCGCATCCACACTCAGAAGATGCTTAAGCAGACATACAGCTTTTTGCATGGGATTATTCGTTTACTTATATAAATGTTTCAAATATCACGCTGAAAGAGAAAATACCTAACAGTAATGTAAACATCTTACGGCACTTGTGTGAATTCGCTACATTAATTCTGCAAATCATGCTACAAGAATGCCAGTAAAAATTAGAAATAGTAATGGATTTCTAATTGTGTTTGTGTTTAAAGACGTTTTTAAAACACGTAGTATTAGTCATTTGCACTCTACTAACATTTGTTTTCCTTCATGTAAATCCCAAATTTTCATAGTACAGCATAAGTCCTGCTGAATGGGCCTGAAAGCTGTGGAACTTCCAGTTCTGATATTTTTTAAAGCTTCATAATGATCTAAATAGCTTTCTTTTAAACACCTACCTTGTGCATCCAACTTTCTTCTCATGTGATTGTCTTAGTAACAGATGTTTCTCAGCTTTGGATAAGAATGTGCTGTAAGTACTCCAGAGCTGTCTAGAAGAGAGAGTTGGAATGGATCAGGAGTACTTACCTCATCAGCCCTGAATCACAGCAATATGATTGCAGAAGGATGAAAAAGCTTTTCCTTTAATAAGAACCTGAGAAATGTGATCTGTCACACTGTCAGAAAATGTCTTACACCAATTTCAGTTCTTTACAGTTAACCTCTGGAAATATTTATTTGTATGCATGGAAATAATATACCATTCCAAGTGCTTCATATATTAAATCTACATTCAAGACCAGAGTTCGAATCCACCCTTCTCCTGCAAAGAGAGTTGAATAAAAAGTGAGGAAACTGAAGCCTAGAATACGTTTTATGCTACTAATAGTTGTAGTCATATGGAAAGAGGAGGACCCATGTTCAAATCTGTTCTGCTACAAAAGACAGTTGTTTGAACCTGAGCTTCTTTCCTCATAGAGAAGTACATAAGCCAGTGAAATACAGGATATTTTAAGAAAGATATTTCAGTTTTGAAACAGTGCTGACACTGTTCAAAGAGTATTACAAAGAATGAAAACAGCCATCTGGAAGTTTTGGATTATCACCTGAGAGTTACACTTGTGTTACAGTTTCTGCTCCAATGAATATTTTATTATTATATCAAGTGAATCAGTAAGAGGATGGACAGACAGATGATACCTAATTCACATTGCATTTTGGCTCTGAAAGTTAGACAACGGTGGGCTCAAACTCCCCTGGTCATTGCAGAAGTTTATCTCAGGACTCTCACTTCCAGCGGGTGATCTATCACCAGCTTCAGAGTTGTGAATCTTGCCTCCAGCACTATTTTATTTTCCATCCAAAGATATTTGATTAATCTGATTCGACGTTTATTGTGACCAAAATTACGTTTTTTTCTGAATATAAACTGCGACATAAAAATTCACAGAGATCCTGTCCAGAACCCATCTCAAATTTTCTTTTGGAAATTATTTGCATACACTGTGCACGTGATTTTTCAAAGAGTTTCTTCCCTGCAAAGTCAGAATAAGTTTTATTTGCTCATCTGCATTATCCATATTGCCTGCTTGGGGTTTTTTTTGTAGAGGTCCATGAGGTAACCTCTTTTATTTAATAAAGTAAATAAATCTATACTATATTTTCTATAAGGTAGATAATCTATGCATGAATATTAATGTAAGCATTTCTGGAAAATCAAGGGTTCTTTAAGTAAATGAGGACACACAACCACTGTAAGTGAGGTGTGAAATATTGCAGCATCTTTTTAAAATATAATTTTAAATAATAGAATATATTTAATGGTGTAATTGAAATTCATGGTCAGCCAAATTTAAGTGTGGGTTTTTTTCTGGAATGTTGCAGCTGTAGCTTATAATTATGTTTTCGATGAATTTAATGTAACATGTATTTGGTTTTCAGTGAGGACAGAAAGTAATTACCACGTGTCTAATGTTAATTATTGCAAATGAAAGAAATTCTGCATATTCAGGGCCAAATCCACAACTAGCATCATTTGGTGTAACTATCCTTACTTCATTGTGTGGCTTCTTTTTATTTAATCCGAGAATCTGGCCCAACTTTCTGTAAAAAAAAAAAAATTTCTATGTCTGAAATGCTGAATAGGATATCTAAGTAAATATTTTCTATATTGTTCATAATTTATAACACAGCTGACAGATTTATAACAGATCTTTTCCCACCATTTCTCAGGTTTGTTAAAGAACTACTGGAAAAGAAGGTAAGTAGAGTTCTCCTTCGTATTAATTTCTGTATTCAGAAGATGCTGTGTGAGTATATGAAATAGTTAATCCTGCTGACAAGTTCTGCTGGCTTAGTGACAAATCAATAAATTCACATCTTTCTGTTTAGTAGACAGATATCATCAGTCTGAAAAATAGTTCTGCTAGCCATGTGGTTGAGAAATGGACTCATAGCACTGTAAACTCAGTTTCATGTGGTCAGAGCACAGCAAAGTAATGTTCTGTGTGCGTTCTCTATTGACTTTAAAATATTCGGCTTCCTAGAAAGGACAATTTCCTGTTAAAGAAAGGTGGAAGTTAGTTGATCACTCTGTGATGTATGAATAGACTAGTAAAAGAAGTTCTTGCCAGCACAAATGAGTGTTTTTACACTACAGTTACTAATCCATTGCCAAGAGAGTATTTTGGGTCAGCACATGTCTTCCAGTGCGTTTCTAAAGAAATTCAGGTTTGCACTCCTGAGGTAAAGACAGAGGTTTACTCCATTATTACAAGCAGGGATACCTTTTCCTATCAGCCTTTTGTTTTCAGTGGCTTAATTCATTGACCTTTATATCTCAAAATATTCAAGAACGGATGCCTAGAGTTTAATGCCTAATTCATATATATTAGTAGAGTAAATTAGCTATTCTGCAGAAATCCTGAGCAACTTGTACTTGGGAGATGGTGTAAGAAACTGCAAACTGAGTTACCATATACTGTCTTCTAGTGGTGCCACATGCACAACTACTGCCTGTGACTGGAGGCAGAGTTGTAATGCCGTTGTCTATTTTTTGTGAAAATTGTAGTCCAGAAGTGCAAGATGTAAGGTAAACATCTGTAGATCTAGCCCTGGTGTCTTCTTCACTGTTTCCTACTGTGTAGTGTATCTGGTGCTACTGCTCATCTTCCTATCTAGGGAATATGGGGACGGTTTGTTGCTATTATGAGTGGAGAAGATCGAACAAGAAAAAGGCTCTGGGTTTACAGCACACTGTAGTTCTGCATCATTAAATCTTTGACATTCATAGAAGCAGGACTCAGAAAAATGTCTGGTCATTCATCTGACTCATTTCTTGTAATGCATACTGGACTGTCAGCAAATATGGAAAGGCACCCAGTGTTTCTCCTGAAGTCTGGTAAAATCTTAGGGGCTCAATAAAAGAGTTCTAATGAAAATAATTTCTTTCCTAAGGTTCATTATAACTGTTTTCAGAAAAAACTGTGATTCTCTATTTTTGTGGTGAAATTTCTAATAAAAATATGGAAATGACTATACAGCTTAATTTGAGTTGGCAATGATGCAGTAAACAATAAGTGATCTAGACAAAATGTAATTGCTGTCTAAATGCTTGTCTTAATTATGGTTACTGATGTATAGGTGTAGAATCCCAAGCATATCTTTTTAATATTTTCAGTATCCAAGAGTACAGCCTATAATAACCCCTCGTTTTGGCCCTTCCTGCACGGAGGGTTTGCTGTGTGCGCTTGGTGATTTAGCACAGGCTCATGATCTCCATGTTCAGGTAAGCTCTGAGAGCTCTGTATACAATTTAAATTGTTTGGATGGATAGCATACAGACCAGGGAGTTTGCGTAATTTCAGCAAAACACTTAAAACACATTCTTACCTTGGAGCCTGTCTTTTAAATTCCTCTGACATTGTTAATGCTGCTCTGCAAGAACACTGTGACCTGCGCAGGAAATGAGAAGGCTCGTAGCTGGAAGGATGCACAATTCATCAAGTCCCAGTGCATGGTCATTGAGAGACCAGCACACAGTGCTGTGCGTTAGAGCTAAAGGTTGCTCTCCCTAGTCCAAGGTTGTTTTGTGTGTCTCTCTGCCTTCTGCTGTTTTTGTACAGAGCAGATTTCAGTAGACAGAAGAATTACTCATCTTTGTATCTTATTTAACATTGTTAACATAGCTACAGGATTTCCAGCATGATGAAGTTTGTGTTTAAAAAATAGTTGTTTTAAAGCTTATGGTTCTGTTGAAACTTAGAGACATTTCTTTCTCGGTTACACAGTTCTAAACATATACTGTTTCAAAGCCATCCTACGTTAGGATTTTTTGTCATTACGAAGTGGGCGTTTTGAAAATATATGCTTCAGTGGGAGTACAGGAGGATCAGATTTTTATCTGAGATGAGGAATTAATTAGCTGGTCTGAAGATACATGGGATCGCTACCTATATGTTGCACTGATCCCAGGGTTCACTCTGTGGTAGGCTGATTCTCTCTTTTACCTCACAATCATATGTATTATTTTATTTATTATTTTAACATATGCCAAATACTAAGTGGGCTGTTAAGTCACCGAACTACTGGGACAGACTATCCAGGCATACCAGCTCATACCACTTTTAAAGGAACAAGTAGAGCTACTCTTTTGGGTCCCAGGGACCTCTCCGATGAGAAAAGAAACCCAAGGACTAGACCTAACTGTAGGCTTTACAAATACTGGTTTCTTTCTTTATATAGATAGAACCTCTGTGGTAGGTTGCTCAGAAGGTTGTAATGTCAGGTTTAATGCTATTTAAAGCATTCATTGCTATATATTTTCTTTTTGCAGAGTCACATAAGTGAGAACAAAGAAGAGCTCAAAGTTGTGGAGAAAATGTTTCCTGCCTACCAGAATTACACTGAATTGTATGATAAAAACAAGCTGCTTACCAGCAAGGTAGCTTCATAAAAACTGCTACAGCATAGCTTAGATTTGTCTGTGTAGAGAATATGATATTAACTGTAGTTACTTGAAAAGTTGGTATTGTTTTGTCAAGGTCAGTGACATCTGGGAGAAAGTAAATTGGTTTTATGTTCTGTTGCACAGGTGTTGGTCATGGTATTGGAACTTTAGACAAGCCCACACTTTTCCTGAGCATTTTAGGGGAGATGAATAGTAAAGCTACTTTGTGCTCTCTGATCCGTTTTCTAAGGGTTCTAAAGAGAATTGGGCAGTGAGATCAGAAGGAGACTAGGTAAAGCTGGTATTGTAGAAGCTGGCAATTCTTGGGCCATAACAGTTATCCTTATGTTACAATGTTCCTGCATACTGGCATTGCCTGGTTTGTTCTACAGTGTTGTGGCAGGGCTTAAACGTTTTGGAAGTTTCCTACAGAAAAGCAGCTTGTCCTGTTGTGTTCTGTGTGTAAACCTCACGTACAGTCAGGTACGCTTTGCTGTTCCAACTAACCAAAAGGACTCTTATCTCATTATCTGATTTTACAAAGTATTGAGAGGCACAGTGGCCTGATGAGCTGAATATTCATTAAAGCTTTGTGCTGGTGAGATAAATACAAGCCCACGCTAAGTACGGGTCAGAGTGCCAGGGCACACCTTACTAGGTAGTGGAGAGCCCATGCCAGAGTGAATATGAACAGCCTAACTACAGTCAAAGTAGTTAGTCAAATTTTATATAAAATTTTAGGAGAGAATTTTCAAGAGGCACAGAAGGGCATCTGGGAACTCCTTGCGAATTAGCTATTGAACTCCCATTTCTGTCTTTGAAATTGTACCTGAGTAAATTATTTATTTATGGTCCTTTTCACCTGAGAAATCAATATGGACTACTTAACTATGTACACAGTATTAACTTTGTTCTCTCAAAAAGTCCTGTGCACACTGATTTGTTGTGTCAGCGTACTGAAGAGAGTATTAGTGCTGCAGAAACATAGGTCTTAATTCTGCAGACTTTTATGTGCACAGCACTGAAAATGGTCACTGAAAATCAGGGTTACTGTTGCTTTCTGGCAACAGGCTCCAGGTTGTTTGGGGAAGCATCCTATTAAACACAAACAAAACAAAACTGCGGACATTCCCCCCTTCCCAACCACAAAAACTAATGTTCTCACAGTATGCTTTTCAGAGCTGTGGCTGAAATATTTTCTTCTTTTTAAAAAGGAAGTACAGACCAGCAGTGACATGGTTCAGCAGCTCCCATATGGATGTGCTTAACTTAAGATGTGGCTATTGTTATTGCGTTTCCAGTTACATTTGAGCTTGATAAGTAGAGACGGCAAGAGTACAGTGCTATTAAGAGATGCTCAGTGGAAATAGTCCCTGTGCCATTCTTATTTTTATCAGCAGACTGCAAGGCCTAACAGAGCTCTTGCTCTTCTCTTTGAGTGGGCATTTGTCAAATGGGGTAATTCCAAGTAGAATTGTGTGGGAATGGTGGGCTTACGTCCTGTTAAATGATATATCCTATACTTTTATGTTTTGTGTGTACTGCTTGTGAACTTGTTTTTAAAGCCAGCTGTGTAGGCCAAGAAAGAAAAGTCATTAATCAGTTGCAGAACAAATTAGATTATTTGAATTGAAGAATATTCCAGATACGTATATCTACCTGATGCAAACCTTTAGAGAGACAATGGGAAACATGCTAAGAGTACATACATATTCCATTGTATCTGATGTACTCCTAGCCCCCGTATTTAATCTCTGTGTTGGCTATGAAGTGTAATTCGTAAGGTTACTACAGTGCTAGGACAACCAGGGAATTCTTGCTTTTGTGCCTCGAAGCTCTTGGGTCACTGCAGTCACTGCGAGAGTCAGCACCCTGTCTTCTTGCATTAATAAATGGAAAACAGCTGAGGGATTGATGTGACTGGCATACTGAAATTAATGAGAATTTATCCCCTGTTGATTTCAAAGGCCTCATTCAAGAAGTGTATTAATTTCCCTTGATGGTAGTAGGTGTCCTTTTGCCTATTAAAAGCAGTGCAGCAAAAATCAAAGACACTGAAGTAAATGAGTAAATTGAGTATATTGGGTAAACTGGTGATTCTGTTTTTCTTTAGACAGTGATGGCCCATGCTTGTTATCTCTCTGAGGAAGAGCTGAAGCTTTTTAGCCTTCGTGGAGCTGCAATTTCACATTGCCCCAATTCTAATTTTTCGTAAGTTAAAAAAAAAAAAAAGAAAAAAAGAAAAAAAGAAGCAATTAAATAAAGCTGGTTTTGACATAATACTGTGAGTCCAGCCTACCATAACAAGGCTATGTGTATGATACCTCATTCCACCAGAAGTGAAATACTGGATTGAGCAAGCCCATTCATGCTCCACTTCTGCACAGTAGGCTCTGGACTGACTTGTGATCTTTCTGTATAGTCTTGTGTATATATACACATATATTTCTTTTTTTAAACTTTATTTCTTTCACTTGTTCTATCAATGGCAAATTCAGGCCACCTCCCTTCCCCCCAAAGTAGGCATGTGTTGTGAGGAAATGGGAATGGGCTATACAGTCTTCTTCTATTAACCAGAAATGAGATATTGTATGGTAACCAGCAAAGTTACTGTACTAAATGTTAACAATCATTTTGCCTTTAACATAATCAATATCTTGTTTGTGATGACTTACTGGAGCTCATGAAATGACCTCCCATCTCCTGGAATATCTTTTACATTGTATTTGGGTTGCTTTAATGCTATACTGACAGCTCATTTTCAGCAGGTAACTATAAAACTATGTGAGTTTTTAATTGAGAAAAATGGCGGTTATTTTTAGTGATTAAACCTCACCTTTCAGATGTATGAATGGAAATGCTCCATCCCAGTTTAATAAACCGAATCTATTGCACACATTCTGAGAGCCTTTGTCGTGAAACGGCTCTGCCGCCCTGCTCTTCCTGAACTTTCTATACACACAGAACACGTTTCTTCTTCCAATGCAGGTTGCGCAGTGGTGTCTTAAATGTGCAAAAAGTCCTGAAACACAATGTGAAGCTTGGCCTTGGCACAGGTTAGTAGTTTGCTGTAAACACGGTAGAAACCACTGGGAGATACAAAAACATGCCTACTTGTTTGTCTTTAAAAGTAGGCATGTCTCCAACTTACGGACCTGTGGTTTTTTCCGCAGTACTTCTAGAGTAATGAAATCTAAAATACTGACATAGCCGGTCCAAAACTGTTTAAAAAGAAAACAAAAAGTGAATGAAGGAAGTTTTGTTCCTGTTGTAAGAGTGAATAGGGCTTGAACAACAACTTTTCAGGCTTCTGTTATTCCGTGTTGTGTTGTATTTACCTGATTTTGTATGTGACAGCACCTTTATTAGGAATTATGCATTCAGTGCTTAGCAATAAAACTTTTTGTGTTTACCACATCTGCCACTTTGTAACAGTTAATTAAAGCTCATAGAAATTTAACCCAGAGAATTATTCCCAAAGCTTGTTTCTAAGAGTCTGATCCCTTCTAGATGTTGCTGGTGGATATTCAGCTTCTATGCTTGATGCTATCAGGAAAACAATGATGGCATCTGATAGCCTTCAGATCAATAAAGTGAATGAAACAGGACTAACTCTGGAAGAAGCTTTTCAACTAGCCACTCTTGGAGGAAGCCAAGGTAAGAAGAAATTTCTTCAGGATGTACACAGAGAACTACAGCTCTTTTTGATATTATGTCTCCTTGTCTTTAAAAGTTGCTGATTTCACAGATTTTCTGGTGTCAGAGTGGTGTCAAAAATAGTATCTGCTGGGCAGAGATATCCTTCAGTCACTCATACCCATACTAGGCTCATTACAGAAGACTCTTTGTATTGATGTTGAGAGTTCAATAATAGAATCTTTACGATTATTCAGGGTTGTAGATTTGCTTTGCAAACGTCCTCAGACTTCTTAATCATTAGTGACTGTATATTTATCACACCAGTTGGAAAGACTTTGTTTTCTTAGCAACCAACACTTAGAGAAAAAGCTGTGCAATTACTATAAAATCATGCATCCTGTTTGTCATCAGTTTCTAATTTTGTTTCTGCTTTTTGGGCTCTCATTGAGGCTGTTTGTCACTGTCTTTCCATCAAGTCAAAACATCATGCAAATCACTCCTCAGTCAGAGAAAAGCACAAAGTTTAAACAGGATATGCACCATGGTTGTTTAAGACACAGTTGCATCTGCAGAATATAGTTATATAGTACATCGGTTATTCTGGTTCGCTGGCATGTTTTGGCATGATCAGTACTGATTTATACAATTAGCAAAGTTTTAGCGGAACTTCTATGGTTTAGCAAAGAGCAAATCCACACATAAGTAAAAATTTATCACTGTTCCAGTTAGCAGAAATGAGCTTACTACCTGCTAAAGAACTGATCCCAAGCCTTTTCAGTGTAACATTTTTGCAGTTGTCAGAAGACACCATTGGGAACTATTAATGGAACTTTGAAAGATGTAATGGAAGTGTCATCAAACTGGTCTTCTCAGAACTGTGAATTTCTGAAGTCTGTAAGTGGAAAGTAAGAGAAGACAGAAAACGGGCAGGGGATGAAAAAGGAGAGACCTTTTTCCCACAATAAATACTGTTCTCATAAAAGGTGAGAACAAATTAGCTGAGATATGGAAGGGAAAACTTATAAAATCCCCAACTCATACATGATTTCCCTTCCCAGGTACTCTTGCACTTGTTTTACCTTGGCTCTTAGATTTACTTAGTGATGTGTTTATTTTATATATTGATTTGAGCTGTTTTATCCTTACTGAATCACTTTCAAGGGTAGAATATAAATTACTCGTATGACCTTCCAGTAGCCTGGACAATTACTATTTGCAGAAATTTAAAGGAGTAATTCTTTGTTGCAATAATTTGCTTTGCTGAGACTGCTAAACACTTGTACCCTCTTGTGTTTAATCTAAAAATTGCATTCTGCTCACAAACCTGAAGGAATGTGAGGCCACTTTAATTGAAACTGATAGGTAGTGAAAATATTTCACCATTTGAAGGAGTTTAAACATATTTAAGGTATTGTGAAGTTCCTGCCACACACAGACTTCACTGAAGGCTGAAGATCCTTTGTCGGTCAGGAGCAATCTGAAAACAAGTGAACAAATTATTTGCAGATATTATCCCCTTTAGATAATTTAACTCCAGAGTATTGGAAAAGTTGATTTAATATGCAGATATTTTGTACAACTTAAAACTATCCTAAATCATTTCCAGGGAGACACAAAGGCCTCTCTTTAGGTGTTCTAAGCACTTGCAAGCACCTGGTCCTGAAGATGAAACTGTAGATTTTCAGTGCTTGTGGACTTGAGAACCAGAGGTTGTAATGAAGCTTTGAAATAAAAAAGCTAAATGATAGACCACAAGACAAAACTTACAAGTGCGTACGAGACCTTCAGGTCTGGCTATGATTTTTTTTCCACACTGTATTGTTCTTTGTTTCTGCTAATTACCCTTAGTTATCCTCTCTGCACACCTCTTTGTTATCACATTATAATGTGTTAGTATTGCAATAGGTCTATACAACCTGTTAAAGTTGCTTAAACTTTCTAAACAATTAAATCTAATACTGCCTTAGCAAGGTGAATATTATACACTTGACTGTTTCTCTGACTTCATTTCATTGCCCCTTTTGGAGCTTTAATGTTTTTGCACTGTAAACGATTATTATTCCACTTTAAACAGTTAGTGGCCCATACATCAGATCTTCAATGACACAAAATCAGTGCAGAACATTCAGACAAAAAAGTCAAGTTTCTTGGTGACTGGTCAACACCACCTGGTGGGCTTGTGAAAGGGCTGCCAAGAAAAGGTGAGGGTCAGCAACAGCTTTCAGTGCTGGCACGTTCTGTGTGGGAGCAGTTGTTGGAAGTTTGCAGTTTTGGAGCTGGGCTTCAAATTATTTTTCAGATTTCTTTCACCCTTAACAGGTGCCCTTCAGGAATTCATCAAAATATACCTGTGTTTACTGAGAAGTTGCTTAAGAACTCTGATGCTAATGTACTTACTGTTGAATTTGCTTTCCTGTTTTTCCTTGTAATCATCTAAATTCTTGTAGTTTTTCTTATGAACACCTCAAGTAATCTACCAGGTGCTTCCACATGGTGAAAAGAGGCTTGTGTTAAAGATCCATTTGTGGGCTTATTTTCTTCCTCAGCGCTAGGATTAGATGACATCATCGGAAACTTTGAGGTCGGCAAAGAATTTGATGCCCTGCTAATCAACACGAAGGCTTCAGACAGCCCTTTTGACTTGTTCTCTGCTGATAATTTTGAGGTAATCAGAAGAGGATTAATGATCCAAAAAATTACTGGAAATTATGTGGGGAAGGTCTGTGATACAGCCAGAATAAGTCTCTTGAGAGTTATTCCAGGGCTACGAATCAGGTGTACTACACCACTGCTGTCTGTGTTTCAGCTCAAGAGGTTTGGCAGTTGGTTTTTTTTCAGAATCATGTTGTCCTCAGTGACAGTCCCAAATCCCCATGAGCAAAAATGCCTGTAACATTTTTAATGCATGTTTTATTAGCCCAAGATGACAAATAGAGTTAGCTATTCGCGGTGACAAATGGCAGCCAAGAGAATGTTTTAGTGAACACTGGATTCAAACTAAAAAATGGCAACCTGTTCCCAGATAAAGGCTAGGCTGCCTTGACTGCACTGCTATTGTAAATTTAAGCAAGAGCTCAAGGTGTCTAATTTGAGTTGAAAGCCCAGTTTTTATGCAAACATATAAGTAGTATTGGCATTATGAAATGGGCACTTCTCATACAAAAACCTTTTATGGTTGAAAAAGTAACAGCAGTTACTTGAATTTACTGATGTGGCCAGACTGTCTATTGCCATTTCTATTCTGAATGTTACCATTTACTTAGAAATGCGGGCATAAATGGCGAGATGCTTGTTCCTTAATCTGTTTAAACCACAATAATCTGGATTACATTCAATTTTTTAAATTTAAAATTTTCTTCCTAAATCAGATAATTCTGGAAAAAAAAATATTTTCTGGTTGAAGTCTAAAACTTTTTAGATAAGGTGGTAGTTCTTACAACTTTAAAAATGCTTACAATTTTGTCTTACTTTTCCAAAAAGTGAATGAATTTGAGAACTCTAAAAAACTAGAAGGGGAAGTATGGTGTTTTAGGCATGTATTTATTTATATTGTCAAACTTGGGTAGTGTTTTCTTCCTGAGATATACAGCTTTCCTACTGAAAGCTATTTATCAGAAAATGTGCAAATTAAGTTTTGATTTTAATGTTACTATGAATATTTGGAAAAATTTATCAATTCTTTCAAGCTTCAGATAATTATGATCTGGGGTAGCAGATATGGCTTTCTGAATTTGGTTTTCTCCCATTTTTTTATAGGACACTCTCCAGAAGTTCCTGTATCTAGGTATGTTCTGATCCTCAGCCCACATAAAATTCTCTTGTTTCATACATCAAAAATTGCCTAAATTAATGTGGAGGTTAATAATAAATATATTTATACATAATTAGATATACATTTGTTTACAGTAACTAAGTATATTAATTTACTTTGTATATAAACTTTATTGGGTCATTATTAATATTAATATTTACCTTAATTAAATATGCATTTATTTACATTTATTGATATTCATTTATTAATACTTAGCAAGAATTAAGTGGTTTCACTTTTGTTCTTTGGGACACAGTTAAATAGTCAGTTTAACATCATCAGATGCACGAAGTTTGTCAGATTTATTACCACACCTATCTTGATGTACGGTATGAACTAAATCAAATTTCACGGTAAAGTAACACTGACATGCTAATCATCACTTCAGAACCAGTTCAGCTCAGAAGGACCTCTGCAGACCAGCTGCTGTTCTGGTAATTTTTGCTCCCAAACAAAAAAGAAGGCCTTTAAAGGAAACAAAACCCAACTCAGCACCTGCCCCCCCACCCTTTCCTAAGAATATATATTCTTTGTAGGGCATTGTCTGCCCAAGAGCTGCGCTGCCCATCATGTTGTTATATAGGGATAACTGGTGTTAGCTTAGGCCACGTTTGTGTCATTCTCTGATTAGGCTTTTGCCTTTTTGAGAAGCTGGCTGAGGCGAACCAGCTTTACTGCTGCCTGGTACCCGAGTTAGTTCAGATACCATGCAGCAATGCCTTTTCTGTACAGATATATAATACTTTCAGGGTTTGGATCTCCTAAATATACAGAAAACCCGTGACACCATTGCAGCAGCTGAATGATGTGTTTATTTCTTAAAAAAAGCATGGGTTGTTGAAACATCCATTGATCTTTCTGGTAGCCCTGATTATTTCTCTCTAAATGAACTTTCTCAGTCCTAGGAAATGGTCTCCGCAAATGATGAGTATTACAAAACTGATTCTGTGGATTGCACAATTTTCATTAATTAAATCAGTGCATAGATTTATGTGCAAATCTCTGTTTTGACCATGTTATTTCAGGTGATGATCGGAATATTTCTGAAGTGTATGTGGCTGGAAAGCAAGTGGTTCCTTTTTCAAGTTCAGTATAAATCCATTTCCCTTTAGCAAAATACTCGGCTGATCATTCTGCATCTGATTTGGAAAAGATTGATTAAACACAGTGCCTGATCATCTGGAACGACACCTCATTTTTGTTTAATGTTTTAAAACTTACAAACATCAGAAATTTTTCATAGACCTTTCAAGAATTGCTGTACCAAAATTGTCACAGCTCTAGAGGAAACAGATACTTAATTTTCTCTGTAAAAATAGCATGTGTGCATTGATAAGGGATTTGGTAAATACCTTAATTAAAGAGGACACCTGATGTTCCTTTTAATAATAGTGTAGGAAGCATGATGAAGAGCAGTGAGACTTTTATTGTCTGTAATGCATCTGAATTTAAAAAAAAGCCAGTGCTAGTAAATTGATTTTGCAGATAATTAATATCACAGAAGAATGCAATTTCCATAATATTATCACCAAGTATGGAAAAATCAGTGACATTTTTGGGCATTTAGAACATTTTTCAGTTTTCTTTAGGAGCTTTTTTTTTTTTTAAAGTAATTATTTCATTTAAAACATTATTTTTTTTAAGAGAAATTAAAGAAGAAGTGAGTACTCATAAATAAATAAGGGTCCTTATTATCAAGGAGTTCAGATTTGTCATTCGTAGTCAGACAGAAGAGAACTGATGGAAGGACCAAATAAGAAACAGGGCATTAGTCACAGGGAGACGGGCAGGGAGAGCGGAAGGGCTGCATTGTTCTGTGATGCTGTCAGCTGAAACTGCATTTCTGCGGATTTTGTTCCTAAGTCTAGAAGTGGTCAGCCGGATCTTCCACCCACTTCACTGAATTATCTTCAGCTGAGTGACAGCTGAATGAAACTTGTGTTGAATTAGAAGCAGGCACTAAGATATCTGAGCGGGCTACTTGATGGCAAGCAAAAGAAGAGTTTTTTTCTGGGCTAGAGGGAGTACTTCCTCTAGTTCAGCCTCCTGCAGAACCTTCCCAAGCTCATTTGCTCCTGACTGTTCACATGGAATGATACATTGTCCCTTCTCCTTCCTGTGAGGGAAGTGAGTGGGTTTAAAAAAAATCCAGGCAGAAATGGGCTATTTCTGGCCATCACCATCTTTGACTTGAGGTGGAAATCATCACTGGAAAAAGCAGCTCAGCTTCAATGTGCTCTTTTGTGTCTTTCAACATGGCAACCGTAATTCCAGCCCTGTACAATTCCAGGTAAAAAAAGTGCCCTTTTTATTTTAGAAATCTGTGCGACTTCCTTTCTTAAAAAGCATATTTGCGTATTTTTTATCAGAGACTTTTTTTCTTCTGAAATTAGCTTGAGAAGGGGATTGCTTTTTGTTCCTTTGTTACGCTTTTGCAACACAAAGGATGTAAGCTTTAATTTCAGTGTTAATAGAGACCATATTGTATCGAGTTGTACCGTAAATGTGTTGAGTACGGTTTTAAGGCCTGCTTCAAACTCTCTTGATTTCATTAAGCTTTGTTTCACACTTTTATGTCACTGCATGTCGATATAAAGGCACGGGACTTCCCTCTGTTCACAAAACAAGGGAGGTCCTTGCACCAAAGCCTCACTTCGTGTCGATTTCTGAGACAGTGCTTGGTCTGACGTCGCTGGTAACTTTTCTGATCTTAAAAGCATTTTCAGACCTCGCGTACCGTTATGGTGGCACCTACATGAGACAGTATAGTGTCAAATGGAAGTGTAAAAGCCAGCTTGGGCACTTGAAGCAGTACAGTCTTTTCGGTGTGTTTTGTTTTGCCGAAGCCGAGCAGCCCTGCTGAGCAGCTGGGGATGGGATGTTGGCTTGCGGATGCTGCCCGAGTGCAGCTGCGGGGCTGAGAGCTAGCGCGGATGTCTTCACAGGGCACTGCGCCATGCCCTGGGCTTGCCGAGGTACGGCCTGCATATCTGTCAGGTTCAATGACCCCTAAGGTTTTAGGAGTGAATAGTTAAGGATTAAGATTTTCACATTCCATCAGGGCGTTTTCTTAACTGTTTTGTTTTTCGTGCGTCCCAGTCACCTACACAGTAGCACACTTGCTTGGCAAATACAATCTTCAGCTCTTTAACTTGGTTTCCTGATTCAGGGAGCATTTTTCCTCATGAATTTTGACATGAATTTAACTGACCAAATTTCACGTTCCAAAACCAAAGATCAGTGAGGCACATGTTTTAATCCTCCTCTTTGAAACTAATTTTAGGGAGTTGCATGGTTTTCGGCTTTGGCTTTCCTGCAAGAATGCTTTCTGGGGCAGAGACAGGTTACACAGCCTTGTGTACGATGTATGTTTGTGCCCTACTTCTTCGCTTCTAGAGCTGTGAATTAAATCAATGCTTTTATGTTAAGGGGTAGTCTTAACTGTCTCTGACGTAATTGTTTTCTCACTATTTTGTAGTGTTGTTAAAAATGGGATTCAGCATTTCTTCTTGAAAGATTTGCAGGTGAGGAGGGGTTGCTTATTTGCAAACTGGGAATACAGAAAACTTTCAGAAGTTCAGTACTGTACTGCTGGCCCAGTTACTAAGGCAGTCCCTAGGATAACTGCTGCCAATGAGCTTTGTATCTGAATATTGGCTACATCGTGAGCAGTTTCATTCTTGTAAAACTGGGGCACAAGGCAGGAACTCGGCCTTTTGGTTATAGCTTTACTAGCATCTAGTACCCAGACACTACCCAGACTTGGAAACGGAGAATCTCAGCTGCAGGGGGAGCTCTGCCTGCAGGTAGGTAGTGCTGTGGGCTGCCTGCACCACCCGGCAATGCCCAAGACCGGGAGGAGCGAGGACCAAGACGGGTAGCGTTACACTACATGCTGAGATGCCTAGGGGTAAAGGAAAGAAGCCTGAATTTGAAGTAGGAGGAAGCCAGCGGAGGAATGAATATAACAAATAAACTGGAAGGTACTTTCAACAGCAGCATCTGAGATAGAATTGAGTGGAGAAAGACTGTAATGCTGAAAAAAAAATATTGAAGTGGGGTCCTCTGAGGTAGTCCCAAAAGCTTGTTCAGTGGAAGATGGCTTACACACAGAAATTTTAAGGTTTTAGGAGATACAAAGGATGTACTAGCCAAATTTATCTGAAGCAATTTTGGAAAAGCCACTGAGAATCCCACTGGGAAGTTTCAGTCCTTAGGACTCTCTGGCTATGTGTAGATGGCCAAGATACTTGATGCAGTAGGGGAGGATCAGTAGATGAAAGCAGTTAGTGCTGAGACTTGTACATCTACACTGTATGCAGCTTCAGACTACATGTGGTCTGTTTGCTTGGATGAATGTCCCCACTGCGTATGCAGTCTGAAGCAGGCCAAATAGTTGGTTCAGACTCTTAATGTCTCTTTTAGAGGCTGAAGTGTATTTAGCATGCAGCTGAGCCTCCAGTATAGTTTCCTCTAAAATAAACTTAATCCTTGTGTACCAAAGCCACCCTGCAAACTGAACCAAGGTTCAGTTAGGGAGGACGACAGGGAATTCACAACAGCACTACTGTCTCAAACCAAAATGTTAATGAAGGCTAGGACTTGGGCGATTCCCCCTCCATCCTCACTGTCACAGAACTTAGTAGCTGAAGACAGATTAAAACAACCTCCGTCCCTCTTCCTCCCTCTTCCAAAAAAACAACCAACCAAACAAACAAAAAAGAAAAAATTAGGCGATCAGACTCTAAGGGCAAATGAGTAAGTGGAAGAAAAGAACGGGATCATTTTTACTCAGTATGAATCGACACAGTGCTACTGACTTAAGGTAAAACCTCTGGAAAAATTTATACGTAACTGTTGCCAGAGGTCAGACCCCATTAGTTCTCTTGTCAGATTGTGGATGGGGTCTTTGTTTCTTAATGTGACTTTGTGTTCGATGTTAGCACACCATTCAGACAAAGAAAAATAAAGGGGGAGTGTGTGGAAAGCTTGCTTCTTGGGGCAGTATGCTTAATGTGTTCCACGTTCAGATGAGCACTTATTTATTATAAATGGAATGTATTTGAATTACTGTTGTATGTTGATCTCATTGTGTCACTTTAGGTTTTGATTATTAATGAAATGCTAGTAAGTATCGCCTATGCATTATGCAGCATTATTTGAATTATTCATGTATGGCAAGTGGAGTTCTGCACTTTAAAATGTTGCCTTTGCCTAATGTTTATATTTATTCTGTGTTTTTTGTGCAATCAGAAAGCTTTGTTGAGGAAGAAAACGTGTGGTTGTTCACTGTACTGAACATTTTCAGTATAAGTGGACTTCCTGTTAAAAAAAGAAATGTTAAAATGACCCTGTTTAAAAGTCTGTGCCTGATTATACACTCACAAATTAAAAAATGATAGTGGTTTTATGAAAGCCGACGTGAATGGTAATGTTATAATTTACAAATATTTACAGAAATAGTTTTTTATTTAAATCATGATTATGCAATGCAAATTAGCAAAAGAGGATAATTCTTGCTAAGTATCTACTGTCCTACTGAGCAGAGGAGAATGTAACTATTCTTAACTCTACATTTAAAAAGTATACACAAGTCTTAATAAAAAGCCGGAGTTCTTTCAAAGAATATGCCAGTTTTAACAGGAAAAAAGGTTAACAACATTGCTTGGACAAGCTGTTTAAAAATATTGTTTTAAGCATTTCCAGGAACAATCCGTAACAGACGATAAGGTGGACAGCTTTCAAAATACAGGATTTGTAGGAACGGTGCTGCCGTATCTGCAGCCCTGTATGTAGCAGTTGTCAGCTCATCTCTGAATGATAAAATTGAATGATAGAATTAAAATGATAGTGTACAAGTAGCAGGTATTTAAAAGAAAAAAGCCAAGGGATTTTGAAAATTTGAGGAAGGACTGGGGAAAAAAAAAGACTTTGAGAAGATATTTGAAAAGGGTGGTAACAGAATACAAAATAATGCAGGGTGGAAAAGAGCTAGATCAGCTCCCTGTCATGTGCCTGGTGGCACTGCGATGACTGAGCCTGACGCAGGAAGACAAGTATCTGGTGTGACCAGAGAAACTGAAAGTAAGCTGTTTAAAAAATCAGATTGTTCTGAAGTTAAGCACACTGCGGAGAGCACAGCACGTTTTAAATTACAGGAACACATACCTAACAGTGAACTTCTAGGTACTAGGAACTTCGGCTTAAAGTTGGGGTTTTTTTAAGCCCTTGTACAGCTTGTGCTTCTCTCAACAGAGAAGCCAGCAAATGACATCTGCAAGACTCTCTGTATGAAAAATAGTAACAGCAACAAAAACAATTCTTGGGAAGCCAAAGGGCACCAGCAATATCAACAACAATCTGTTGTGTAAAGTTAATAGAACTGTTAATTTTTCTCAAAAGGCTGAGCAATGTTTTTGGAGGGCAGTTTCCTGGAAATTTCAGTGGAAATTATTTCTTGGAAAATGCCCTGAATCGGCATGTGCTCCAACCAATGAGGTCCCCTGTGGCTTCTGCAGAAGCAGTCACTTCTACTGAAGTGAATATGATAGGCCTAGACTCACACTTCCTCCCCCAGTCAGGACTCAGAAATGTGTATTGGCTGTAATTCTGACTCTAGTTTGTGGTTTCTCATACACTTGGTTTTAGTTTGGAAATTACTGTGCTGAGTGCATGGGGCGGGGAGACTGATAAGGCTAAAAGGCAATCTTAACACCTGCCTGCCTAATGCTTCCACTCAAAAGATTTGTCCCATGGGGTAAGATGTTATTATATTTGCCCAGCTCTTAGACTCAATGATTTGCCTTAACGACTTGAGTCAGCTGGTCAAATTAAATTAAATTAAACCCAGCTAAGACCAGGATGTAAACTGTGAGCAGCTGACAAAAACCTAAAAATGTTTTACCTTGATCTGCACTTAAGTCACCAAAGACTTTGTTTAGCAAAGTGTTGATAGGCTCATTTAGATACAAAACCCCCCTGGAGATAAGCCTTCAGAAGAAAGGGACCAGTGTTAGTGAAAATTGAAGGCTTTGATCTCTGTGTCCTTGTGGCTTGGGAGCTGAGTTGTGTGTTCCACTAACACCTTTTGCTGATGAAGCTTTTAAAAAGTGGTTGCACATGCTCCTTAGCCGAGGAAGATTGTGGCCTTTCTTCGAGATTAGCCATACTTATGCCGAAGGAGAGTTCACTTCTAATTGGAGTAAGCTTTTCTGATTCTGGTCCTTGGTTTTCTCTGCTTGTCGCCTGTTGTGCATAGGTTCTGGTTCTTTTGTTTGTGAAGAACACCTAACTGGAGTTAACATTGTTGAATTTATCCTTCTTGTTGTACTTGTTAGTTTCAAGGAAGAGCAATGTATTAGGAAAAACGGAATATGCGATTTCCACTGTTCTGCTTGGTTTTGATCATGCTAAATAGGAAGTCATGTACTGTTGAAACAAAATAAAGAGGCCTTGTGTTTACACCAACCCTCATCTCTTTCTGTGTTTGACTTTGGAGGAGAGAGGGAAAGGTGGCAAGCTGACTGATGAAAATTTACTATGAAGACCATAATACACAGCAAAGTGCTGGAGATGTACAGAATTTACATGTTCCCTGGGGAATTCGGGCAGGACCCATCATAGGGGTTTGCAAGCTCTGCTTGGTATGCATGACATTATTTTAGGGGATCTTTTTCCAGATTCAAAACTCTTACAGCTTTTGATGTATCTTTATTACCAGATTTGCTGGCTTGGTAAATCAAAGCCAAGGCTTCAGTAACCTTTTTGTTATTTTGTGTCTAAGCAGACCATCCTGCAGTGCTTTCTTCTTGTGCTTGGCAGCAACCGCACAGAGTCACATCTCCTTTAATGTGTTTTTCTTCACTTTCTTACTTTTCAAAGCTTAGGCATAAAAATATCCTCAGTCTAAGCAGCTCTGAAACTCACCATAAGTGGATTTTTTAAAACAAAAACTCCCATAGGAGAACCACTAATTGCACGTTGAGGAATTGCATGCTGAAGTTTTGAGAATGATCTGCAAGTTGTTATCAACTTGTGCAAAATTATGTGCGCAGGAAATAAAGCTGTTCTGTATTTCCATCAACCAACATATCAGCAGACTTCATGCAAACTACAGAGAAAAGACAAGGGAAAGAAAACTTCTTTGTAGAGTACTGTTCTTAATAGAAGGACCCATTTAGGCTTTCAGCATAGGAATTCTGCTACTTAACATTTTATTTAGGAAAATAGCAGAAAGAAATGCTCTTGTGACATTTTGCTAGAGTACTGTGTTAAGACCTACTTACTTGAAGCAGTGTAAACCCCAGATGTGAGCGCAGTTGCTACGGTATAGAGGGTTTGTGAGACAGTTTGAAAGTCTGAGAGCCTTTGAATATGTTGTCAGTACATTTCAGGCTATAATTACCTGTTTCACTGCAGGAAGTTGATGCAGGCACAGTGTGCACAAGTGAACACGGAATTTGCAAGCTTAAAAAAGGGCCATTGAATAATCAGGAGCACATTACCAGTGTAATTTTCATCAGTCTCCTCCCATGGCTATTAACAAGAGTACAAAGTCTCTTCTTGGTTTAGGATCAGATACTGAATCATTTATAACTGAGCTTAATGGGTTTATAGTTCGTGAGTTAAGAGCATAGTTAAAATGCAATATAAAGGTTGCTTGCCCTATGTTTGTACTCTGTAATTAGCTGTCTTCCTTCCAAAGTAGTGAGTTTGTGACTGCATTCTTGCATTAATTCTTCTTAAAACTGTCCTTTGGGAATTAATGTAAAAAATATGGCCAGAAATACCATGAAATCTAGATGAAATGTGAGTGGTGCCTCTTCCTTTCATATTTTGTCCCAGAGGTACTATTTCAAAATATAAAAACTATTTTGCTTCTTAGAACCTGGAAATATTAAAATGGTAGCTAAAGTTTAATCTCAGCCCCTGCTTAAGCAAATCTCAACCTCCCGGCACACTGGTCAAGGGTTCATGTCCTCTGATACATCGTACAGAATATAATTTCTAGCTAGCTGTGGGCAATGCTAATGTTTGTTGTGTTAGCTTGGTGCTGTGAAAATTGTTCCCTGACCTTTTATTTTTGAGGAGGAGTCACCATTGTTGTATTTTTATGGCTTATGAAGCAGCAAACAGATGTGCCAAATGAGAAAAGCGCTGTTTTGCAGCACACGCCAGCCAGTGCTGAGCAACCCTCCCTTCCCCAGCTGAGGGGCTGCATATGTTGGGGGCATTTCCAGCATTGCTATACAAAGATTCACACTCTCTGAGGGATACTTGATGGAAAAGGTGAGAATTTGAATGGTGTGCAGAAGATGCTGTCACAGAAAGAGACATTCACAGATTTTAAAGCCTAAACCTATAAGGAAATAACTGTTGCAATCGTCTGCTCTGACCTCTCCAGGCCCTGAGAGAGGGGTGGCTGAGGCATACCGCGAGGCCATGCCTTCATCAAATACCCACCTGCGGGGCTGAAAGTCTTGGTGAAAGCCACGACATGCGAAGAGTTGGAGTGGTTAGGGCTGGAGTTGTTCCAGGCACGGTAGGTAAGAGCAGCGTGACACCACAAACATGCTGAGCAGTTGATATCTTGGCTTATTATGAGGGCTTGTTCCCTCAAGCGCAGTGCTGTGCTGAACACTGTGCTAACAGTTTGGGAGGTCACTTGGACACCCCGTCACTCAGCCAGCCTACACAAGCACCCAAACTCTCACTGGAGGCCTCTCAGAGAGCAGGGAGCTGACCACGGTTTCCTGCACTCCAGCACTGGTGCCCCTGTCACTAGGGCATCCTCACCTCAACACCATCTCAAACTGTCAAGAATAAAATTACTTTCAGATTGCTATACTTGCACTTCCAAAGCTGTCTCAAAGCAGTTCTTGCGTACAGACAGCTCTCGGCTGCACCTCTGCCTGATCTGGGAGCTGCTGCTGCCATGTAGCAGCTGCCGCATCTCGCTGTAGGGTCGACGTGGGACTGAGACAAGGTGAGGCAGTGTGAGGTGGGACATGGCATGAGCAACCTTCATAAACCCCTGCACTTCAGCTTTTGCTCTCTTTAAAAAGAACAGTGGTTAGGAATATTACCCCTCTTCGTAAAACCCTTTGAGGAGTTTCAGAGAGAAAAGGAAAGGAAAAACAAAAGAAATAATAAAGAAATAATGAAAGGAAGAGTGTTTGTGGGGGGGCAAATTGAAGAAACAAGCCTTTTCCCTACTGTATTTCCAAAGCTGTATCTCACAGAGGTGTTTCAGACCAGTGGGAGCAGCCCAGGGGCAGGGGCAGCGGGGGGCAGGCTGTGACTGGAGGTGGTACCCCCCTGCACTGCTCTCCCCCTGCCTCTGCACAGCTTCTCTGCCTCTTCTCCTGGCGTGTGTCTCCTCGAGGCTGGGCTGCCAGGGCACCTGCAGCCTTCCTAGCCTCCCAGGAAGCCACAGCCCTCTGATAAATGTCCCCTCAGGTGCCACCACCTTCCGTGAGCATCTCCACTCCTTCAGAGTGCATCACCTAGAGAAGAGACTGCAAGCAACATACAGCCATTGCCCTACACACTCACTGCCATTTCACAATTTTGACGCCAGTGACATATAAACCTTCCATTTAAAACAGTCTGACCTATACAGATAGTTGGAGTAATAGCTGAAATCCAGAGTAGGCAAAGGTATTAGAGTCTTAAGTGCTACAGTGTCTGACAGCTGTAGTACTTCTTTGAACAGTCCTCCAGCCTTCTTGCAGTGTTGAGGTCTGCACTGGAGAAGAGGACACAACATGCCAAAAGGAACACTCAGTTCCTTGGTGTTTAGGCCATGAAAATTGCATTTAAATTAAAACCACTACAACAACAACAACAAAACCCAGTAATGTGGACCCTCTAGGATCTGTGGAGTTACCTGATGGTTATTGTCCAAAGAGCAGATGCTACATAGGCTTCAATTCTGAAGGCTACAGCCTGTTAAAGCACGAAATGTGGTGAACCCATGAGTGTGAGAGTCACCAGCACCATCGCACCTGTGTGGCTACAGGATCAGTGCCAGGCTTTGTGGCTGAGCTCCCCCACAGGACAGTAGCAGTAGGCTCTGGTATGCTGTGCTTGGAGCTGACCCTCTTCGTAATTTTCTAGGTCTTCCTTGCAAAAGTGTGATTTAATTTAAAGGACCTGGAACTGGTTTGGTAACCTTTTCCCACAAAGAGAGATGCTGCTAGGCGAGAAGAAAGTAGATGCAATTTTAAGGTGAGCACATCATAAGTGCATTTCACCCGTAATGCAGCCTCAGGGATTCTTCTTCTAGATTATTTTTCCCTTGAAAGACTGTTTGATGATGGCCTGTGAGCTCAAGGAAATCCTTTACGGGGTCACAGCAGCACTAGGCTGAGAGCAATAAATGCCTCCCAAATTAGTCCCTCTCAGAAAAGTTAATGTAGTGGATTTCCAAGAGGAAAACCAGGACTGAACTTTGATGCAAGCTGCTAAGAGTGTGGAAACTTGACTCACCAAGGCTGCCGGGAGGGCCTGGTGCTGCTCAGATGCCAATGGTGTCCCACTGGGAGGAACGGGCGGATTTCTCCCTCCGTAAAGGGGAAGCTTGAGGAAGAAAACCAAACTCAGTACAAATGTGAGCTTTCCTTATGGGAGGAAAGGTCAGCCGGCTCTTCTAGTCCTTTTATTCAGTGCAACTGTGGTCTCCAAGAATGGCTACTTTTATAGTAATGTTCCAGCATTTTTGCTCCATTTTAACCCAAACAAGAAAGATAAAGTGTCCTGGTTTTGGCTGGGATAGAGTTAATTTTCCTCCCAGTAGCTGCTGTGTTTTGGATTTAGTACCAGAAGAATGTTGATAACACTGATGTTTTCAGTTGTTCCTGTGAAATCAAGGACTTTTTCCAGTCTCCCATAACCAGCTAATGAGCAGGTGTGAAGGAGCAGGGAAGGAGCACCACCAGACAACTAGCCCAAGCTGGACAATGGAAATATTCCATACCATGGACATGGTGCTCAGTTTATGAATGGCAGTTGGCCGAGGGGGGGCAGGAATCCTATTTTTTCATTCTCTTTTCCATGGGTTTGAATACTCTTTTGATTTGTTTTTTTGGGGGGAGTTTGAACTTGGTCTGCGAGTTCGGTCTTTTGTTGGTGTGTGTGGGAAGCTGCGAAATTCGCTATATCTGTGGGTTCTGGGTTCTGCGATTGCTGCTCGGGGACTGACTGTGAATTGGTCATTAAGTGTGAGAAAATTGTATTATGTATAATTTGTTTTGCATATCCATTATCAATATTAGTATTGTTAGTATTAGTATTCATTTGTTGTCTTATTAAACTGTCTTTATCTCAACAAACGAGTTTTCCCGTTTGTCCACTCTCCTCCCCATCCAGCTGTGGGGGAGGGGACGGGTGAGCGAGCGGCTGTCGGGTGCCGAGTTGCTGGCTGGGTCAAACCTTGGCATAAAGTCAAACAGGAACAATGGATTACA
Source organism: Opisthocomus hoazin (assembly GCF_030867145.1). NCBI lineage: Eukaryota > Metazoa > Chordata > Aves > Opisthocomiformes > Opisthocomidae > Opisthocomus > Opisthocomus hoazin. The sequence goes on from NC_134454.1 coordinate 53,862,461, forward strand.
ACAGAATTTATTTTATATATGCTTTTAGGAGCATTTTTAATCCCCACTTGAGTAAAGAGCATCTGTTGTTAATGCTGGCATGGGTGGCTTTTGTTTCTAGCCAGGTTGGTAAACTGTAATGAAATGCAAGCCTTCAGGCACAACTGGCTGTGCAGAAAGAGTGAAACAGACTGTCAGTACAGTCAAAAACCAAAACTTTGTGAAACACAGGAAAGCAAATGGTGCTAACTCATTGTCACATCACCTCATTAAACTGATGGGTGATTTCAGGTATGAAGGCCATGAAGGCAGCATGTAAACCACTGGGAGAATGGGGTCCAGGGCACCCTTCCTGCTCTTCACCTGGGCACAGGCTGGGCTTGGGGTCACCTGAAATGATCGGGACTTGCAAAGGGAGCGTCCTGTGAGGAGATGGCACTGCAGAAATTGATCACTTCCCCACCAAACCCACGGCCTCCTACCCCTGGTTACCCTAAATACAAGCAACAAAGATGTGAAATGATTCTTCCTTGCAGTCAGCAACATCAGCTCAGCTTTTCCCTGAAAGAAGAGCCAGGCAATTGCGCTGCTTGCAACATGCGTCATAGACCTGCTTGTAAAATTTGACATGAAACATTTTCTGGTGCAGAAATGTCTTTTAACAAAAGTGTTATTTCCAATTTTTCATGAATTCCAGTGCAGTTTAACCATCATTTAGGTAAAATGTTCTTCTGTAGGAATTTTCACAACTGGCAAGATGTATACAGCATGGACTTCAAGTTCATATCTCTACGCAACAAAGTGAGGTAAGTGCTCAGCTGAGAGATCACAGGGATGGTAGTTTTCTGTATCCCTGTGTAGTCTGGAATAACTTTTCTGGGATGCTGAAAAACAGCTGCTCCTATAATTAGTTCGTGAAGTGTCACTTCTAGGGTATCTACTAAATCCAGCTTAGGTGGTCAGCAGCAGAAAGTTGCTGCGAGCTAATGATTGTTTAGTAGCCTTTGCTAACTGAAATACAACTGAACAAAAAGTATAGATAAAAAAAGAAGAAATAAAGTGAAATTTCACCCATTGTGAATAGAATTGATTTTCTCTTGGCAAATATTATCCATAAATCCTGCTGGACATATTAGGCTGTTGTGGGACTAACTAGGCATCAAGGTGGCTTGAACAACTCTTGCTCCTACATAATACCTTTTCTGTGAATCCACAGAGGACTTCAGTCATCACACTGATGACCCTGGCCCTTCCATCTTCAGACCAAAAAAACCCCACCCCTTTCTCCCTGATTTAAAATAAATGATTTGGAAGAAACTACAGCTAAGTGGAGTGGGCTCAGGAACCCCAGAGCTGCTGACAGTGTTATGTTCTTCACATGGAGAGTGGGTATGTCCTCAATGGCACACCAGCTACTGCTCACTGCATCGTCCTTCTGCAGGGATGTCTGTGCTCTTCGTTACAGAAGTATGTGAAAGAGACTGAGCTGGGTCAGACCAAAGGTTTACCTAGCACAACTGTCCTGTTTTTAGTAAAGTTAATAAACATGGATGTGCACAAGGACAGCAAGACACAGCACGAGCCTGCCCTCATAGTCTCCTCCTCTTTCAGCCAACAAGTCAAAGAAGTTTAAGGCCAACATTGCAGCAAGGAAGTTGGGTTTAGCTCCTTAGTTTGTCTAATCCGTTTCTGAAACATTTAAACTTTTGCTCTCTGTGACATCTAGTGACTGTAAATCATCCCTGTTCATTATGTGTTGGGTGGCACAATAATTTCTTCTGTTTGTTTTAAACTGGGTGCCTAAACACATCCCTGCTTCCTTGACTGCAAACTACAGTGAATAATATAGTGCCACCTTTTCCATTTGCATCTCTGTCCTTAAAATCAGTTTCAAGGAAAAATAGGAATGTTTTGTGCTTCTCATCATTTTGGCTTGGATTTATCAAAAGTGTGTTTTCATGTATTTATTTAGCATTTGGTTTGACAGAGAAGGCTTAAGGCTGGACAGCAAATTACACATGAAGTAGACTGGGCTGGTTTCACAGAAAGCGTGGAGTAACAGCCAGTCCTACCTGTCCCCTAAACCAAACAGACCATTTCCTAGAGCTGGAAGAAGCAGAACATTTTGTACATGCTGTGCAAGGGCCAAACAGCTTGGGATTTGCCCGCTGCTACAGAAATGTCTGGTCTCTCAGCCAAGGCTGATAGACGTGTGGAGTTGCGCATTGCTGAAGGACAGTGTCAGATTCAAGGTTGGCCAGACTTCAGAAAAAATATTGTACAGCTAAAGTCATTATCTTGATCCAAGACTGATTAACAGTATCAAGTGTCCACGGTTTCTTCCTCCGTGTACAAATGTGGTGTGTGGGATGAGAGCCGCTATGAAGAAGAGAGCAGTAACTGTATGCCAGGGCACAGAAAAAGCGGAGAGAGGATATTTCCTTATGTACATACAACCTGATTCTTAAAAGAGATCCTTTTAAGAGTAAAATCATTTAAAGGAGTACAACCTTTAAAATCCTCTAAAATACCTTAAAAATCCTTTAAAAGAGTACAATAAGAACATACGTGTTTTACCCTCCTAATAAGGACATGAGAGGAACGGGCACCACAGCTGGCAGCAGTGTCACCCTTCACAACTCCTTCCAGAGATGTTTCGTGATTTTCTGCTGATGTGCAGTCTGTGAACACTACCAAAGCTTTCTGTTCGGGGACAGGTTTAAAAATCTGCATCAAACTACAGACATACTTGAGCTCCGGTCCTGGCGGATTCAAAGGTCAAATAGCTTGACCGCAAACAGATGCACAAAAAGTACAAAATAACACTTTGGATCATTATTCATACTTACTTCTGTTATTCACATGAGCACTCAGAACAGTTACACTTGTTTTCTAAATTGTCCTCCAAGTACAACAAGGTAAACATTCAGATACTGTGGTGACAAATGTGGAACAGATAGATGAATTGCATGGTATCAGTATAAAGCAAGTGTAACCGTCTTTAACTTGTTTTCCAAAACCAGTATCACCATGCAGCTCCAACATTCTCATAGATGCAAAGACCATGAAAACTTCAGCTGGCCTTCTCTTGTGGAAGAAGGTCCTCGACATACCAAGAACTACATTGTAATTACCATGACAGTTCTTTAATGAGACCTGCTCATCCTTTTACACTTGAGGGCAAGAAAATCAGCACGGCCCCATTGCTTTTTCTGTCTTTGGCAGAGCCCAGGAAAGACCAGCTGGACACTGCTGCTTCTCTGCCAAGAGAGAGGATATAATGATGTGCATCCCCCTTGACTTCGAGGATTCACCTGCCAACTCTGCTCCTCTCTGGAGAAAAGAAAGCCACCGCTGACTGCTTGCAAAGGTCTAAGCAACGTGCTCTGATAGGTGGTGAAAGACTGCATCGTATTGCTCCTCTCTGTAATGTTCGTGCTGCTTTGGGAGAGTTAAACCTTTCTGCAGGCATAATTTTACCAGCTGCTTCAAGCCTCTGCAGCATAGGAAGGAGATGCTTTTAAAGGAGACTCTTCCTTGTTCAGCAAAGAACACTGCACCCTAGCTACTGATATCACCTAAATAATTGCTTTGGGTGATTCTGTTGTTCAGCCAGGCTTCTGAAGTGTTAATTGTATATGTGATATTAGTGCTAAATGCACTGAATAGTCTTTTGCATTTGCTGAGATGGCAACTCACTGAGTTCACTAGATCTCTACATGTTTAACTCCAAAATAAGTGGGCTGAGCTAATGGATTTCAAAGAGGTATTTAAAAAGCAGATTCCTCCACTGCCCACACAAATGCATACTAATAATCAGATAACAGCCACGTCAGCTGAACACGACACCAGAGGTTAAAATATTTGTACACCGGACTTTGAGACTCCTAGTTTAACATTTTATCATATCATCATAAAAACAGAACAAATGCTCTTTACTTATTGCTGCTTGCATGTCAGATCACCTAAACATGACGTGAAATTCCTGGTTGCAAATGTCTATAGAATAACAAAACAGAGAGGAAAAAAAAAGTACTCCCCCCTTTCCCTGCCAAGAAATAATTTTTGCATTTTTCCCTTATTTTTTCATAGTATTCCCCTTGCAGTTTGCATGGGCATCCAGGAAAAACTTTGCTGTAAAATCTTACAAGCCAGGTCAGATACGGGCAAAAATTCATGTGGAGACCCTATAAACGACAATTGTGTATTGCAGAAAATCCATCTTTTAACACTTTTAAAGGAAAAATGTCACGCTGAAAATGAAAAAAGGGACCTGAGATACGTTTCCTCACTGGAGTGATCCACGTGGCACCTTGCAAGGCTTTGTGCTGGCTTTGGTGGCACATCTGTGCCTTCCCTCTGAGCACAGGTAGCAGCAAGGTCACCATCCCTTGGGGAAATTCAGCCTTCCCTGGCACTTGCAGCGAGTGTGGGGCTGTGAGACTGCTTGTGCTGGAGCAATGCTGGTGGAGAGGACGCTGTCCTGACCCCATGCAGGCTCAGCTCTGCCTGGCTGACCTCAAGCATTTTCTCCATCTTTTAGTCTCCCGCCTCAGCACCCCAGGGACGAGCAGAGGCAGCGCGATGGGCATAAATGCTCACCCCCTTCGCCATGCACCTGACAGGGGCTGGGCTGTTCTAGGCAGGGCCGTAGCAGCTGACCACATCCACACACTGCTGAAACTCCGCATCCAGGGTGGTGGTGCGGCATAGACAGCCCCCGGGGAGCCGCGAATAGCCCTGCCCTTTGGATAGCCTTTTGGGCTACTCGAAGTCCCTCTGAGCTCTGGTGCTCACCAGCACACCATCAAGGCGGTCTGCTTTCATGCTGCTGGAGCTTGGCACTGCCAGTGCAGACAAAATAAACACACCTGTCCAAAAATATTTACTTGGCCCTGAAAGCTTGTTCTGGAACTAGCTGATGTGCCTGATGATTTCTTTAACTAAACAAATGGGGCAGGTTTGTCCATAGTTTGTAGCCTTGAGAAACGGGAACCTGAAGACACCAGTTAGATTCTTTTATTTTAATTTCCTTCTAAATGCAGTTTCCTTACATTGAAATTACTTGTGAATACACAAGGAGGAGGGGAAAAAAGGCTATTATTCAGATATGCTGAGTCACTGAAGGGAGAGACTTGCCATGGCTGGAGGAGGCATTGCTGGGACAGGCCAGGATGGGCCAGGGATGCCACTGCAGCGGGTACAGCCAGGAGTCCCGCATCCCTGCCAGCCAGCACGGGGCTGCTGGAGGGCCACCAGGAATCTGAACTGGGCTACTGAGAGGGATGGTCGCTGGGACACCTGGTCGCGTGGGGACAGCAGCATCAGGGCTCAAACTGCAGCAGGGAGGCGCTGCCGGGCTGTCCTGGCCACCCTTTCTCTCCAGCAGATCTTGCGAAGGGCTGGGACCTACCCGGCAATGACTTTCCGATGTGTCAGCGGGGAGCTGAGGCATGGGGAAGACTGTGGTTAGCCGCAGGTTAATCTCAGCTGAATCAGACTCCTGAGCTGGTTACTGTTACTGCCTTTGTGGGCTGAGAATGGCTCTTTCCCTCAAGCAGGAAACAAAAAAGCTGTGCACTATGCTTGTGGCTGTAAACCTGCATACACAAAAGGTTTTAAAAACAGAGAAGCATGCATCTGATCTCTGAAAAACACACGGCTTCACTTCTCTAGGAACAGCACTCGAACAACTCAAGTGGGAGAGCGAGGGGGAGGGATTTTTAGATCCAGCTCTCACCTAGAACAGAGCTGCGCACCAACGGGGTGCGTTTGAACAACAGACTTTTAAAAAACCACAATGACCAGGTTTGAGAAAACACAGGGATTTCACACAATCTTTTTGCCTGTACTCCACCTATCTAAATTGTGTTTTGTCAAGAAAATACACAGAAGTCAGCAACTTAACTGAGGCTAGTAAAACATGCCCTAAAAAAAGGCATAGTTAGCAGAAAAAAAGTGGAAGTTACCCTGACTGCTTAGGACTTGCAGTCAATAGTGACATTTTTGTGTCAGCTTTTTTAAAAATAACCCTCTATTTGTAGCCCAAACCAGCATGCTACTTACACTCAGAAGCAGGCTGTGCATATATGAACTTTCTCCAGTGCTAGTAAGCTCTGCAAAGGTATGTTCTTGGCATAACATTTTACCGTGGTTAGTTAGAAAATAACATCCCCCCTCCCCCAGCAGCTTTTCAAGTTTTGTGAACTGCTTTAAGAAAACCACAGACAGGTTTTCTTCAGACTCTTAAAGTGGTACCAGAAGGAGGGGGGGCATGAAATGAAAGAGGAAAGCAAAGGCCAGCCAAAGCTACTGCAGGGAGTTACAGAGTAAGTCAGAGTGTTTCTGAGGTCCGGGAGCAGAAGTGTAACGCAGTACGGGTATTCTTGCCTATTGCTGATGTGGGTGTGACACAGTTGTTTCCTGAGGTGAGGTGCCAGCGATTGAAGATTTTTAATAGCCTGATCAAGGACAAAGTGTGGTGGTGGGCGGATTTTAGCCTCCACAGAAGCATACTGGAGCACATAAATATTTTGTGGCAGTGCTAGCTGTAAGGTAGAAGCAGGAAGGGTTACCTCTAGGCTTCATCTGTTTTTGCCTGCTAGCAAAACGCGATGGATGAGTGGCTTGCATGGGGCCTGCTCAAGCCCCAACCAGAGGGCTGCTGCACCTCCCCTGGCCTCCCCTGCCCTCGGGGAGGGGAAGAAGACATATAGCCACCCCAGAGTCTGGGAGAAGCAGGGATGCAGCAGAGGCACCCCTGAAGCGGCAAGGAGAGCTGGGTCTGGACCCTGCCACTGTCGCTGCTGTTTTACGCAGCCAGGAGCAGTTCTGGACACGGATGGTGTGCTCCTCTCGCTGAAAGATGTGTTTGGTCTGCGCTTGGGGCATCCCCAGATGTTGTACCTCTGCTCCTGGCAGCGTAACTCAACCACGCTCTCTGTGATCTGTGGTATTGCTCTTTAAAATGTAGCTTTTTAACTTGTATCACTCAGACAAAAACAAATCAAGGAGCAATTGCATATGTTAGGGTGGAGGGTGGCAGTAGCCTGGTAACATGGCTCAGCTGGAGCCAGGACCGCAGGGCTGTGTCCTCGCTGACCCCTTTCGTGCTTCCTCTTCACCTCTGTGCAGTGGGGACAGCAACCCTCACCCACCGCCATGAAGGGCTCTGGGTAACAAAGAAAAAGAGGGCTGTAAAAGTCCTAATGTTACTATTCACTTATATAACCTTTGGTCTCCAGCACCTATTTGCAGATGAGTGTTAAATGCCTCTGTTTACTGAAGGCTGGTCGACACTGAGAAATGACTCTGTGCTGACCTGTGATTCACCCTCACCAGATGACAAACCGTTAAACACAACAACCTCTGCTTATGTGAAAGCTGAGTAAATTAACTTGTACCTCGAGGCCATTTCCTAACATAATATGGTTTCCAAACTGTAGCTTAGAAAATCTTGCTGAGGAGACAGGGAACTATTCCCACTGCTGGTCCTTTTTTACTGCTAGGTGCTTACATGAAAGAGACTAAATTACTAATATCAGCAAAAATATCACCTCAAATCAAATGGAAACCCATTTCTGCAACCTGCAGGCTAAGGGCTCGGATTCAGCTAGTAAACCTTGAAGCCATGATGGCACATGCCAACCTTTGCTATATGCTTGAAGCTACCAGCCAATTCGTCTTGGCACCCAGATCAAAACTGCAATTCCTTCAGCAACCTATGCAAATCTGTGTGTGGTGGTCACACCTCTCCTGCCTGTCCCTTCCTCCTCTTTGCACTAATTCTGGCACTCGGTGAATTTTCCACGAGCTGTTGTGGTGACTGAACTGGCAGCAAAACATGCAACTCTTTGGTCCTACAAGGTCAGTCAGAAGGTGAGATTCTAGTAGAAATACACAAATCCATATGGATATTATCCATCAGATAAGGCGAGTATAGCAATCAAAGGAACCAGCTCAGTCTCAGTCTGAAGACTGTAACAAGACTGAAAGGGATCAAGATTTTTCCAGGGTCATAAACCTACTTTCCCCTCATAAATCCCATGCTACTTAAAATGCAACTAAGGAAAATCTACTTTAGCCTAATCCTGTTTAAACATAGTCTGACTTCATCTCCCAGAAGCATTATCAAAGTCAAATGGTGCTGTGCACAAACCATTTCACAGGCTCCCTTGGGAACTCGGGGCACATTCATCATGCGCCCAACTTCTTGCTGTCCTACTAAAGTAAACTTCAATCAAATCTACAGCAAAAATGCTGTCTGCTCAAGGAAAACCCTCATTAGCAAATGAGGCAGGTTGGGTGGGTTTTAAACAATATGAATATAAATGTACACTATGGTGAAGAGTAGATAAACAGGAACGAGGAACAGTGAATTAATTGCTTTTCTTTTCCTCTCTTTCCTATGTTACAACCTTGGTGGTGTTACAAGTGAGTATTCACAATGGGACTTCATCCTGTCTTGCTATATTGCAAAAATACTAGTGAGGGGCACTGTAGGTCCCCAAAGGTGAAAGGTCTGAGCTGTAGGGAGCATTTCTCCACCTACTTGTTTGCCATGCAGTAGCTCGGCACACACGTTGTGCTCCTAACACCTCTCACCAGAGTACACCAACAAGCTGTCATACATCATCGCCAACATGCTTTCAGAAAACAAAATACTTTAACTGCATGTAAAGGCCACTGTCAGTGAAATCTGAAAATAAAATCAACCAATAAAGGCATGTCCAAATACACATCTCTAAATATGCCCAGCTAACATTTAATGACACCTCTCAGACATGGGATAAAGGCATTGAGATATCGATGGTTGCAGTGGGAAAATGAAGGTGAAAGAAGAGAGAAGTTCTGCTGTGAGCAGGGCCCCATACTGAATCGTGGCTTCACTTTATCCTTTAGGTCAGGTTGCCTCTGTTTATATTGATTTCATTATCGTACCATCAACAGGAGCTATAGGAAGAACCTGGAGACAGATGAACCAGGAAGAGCAGGTTAAAAGTTACTTTACGATCAACAGTGCGTACAGCCCTGTCCAAACAACCTCAAAAACCTAATGCCCCCCCAACCAAAGCATTTTAAACCTGTTGATTTTTCCCTAACAACTAACCGATAATGGTGACAGCTGGCTAGCCACCGGTATGGAAGAGAGTGAAACCAATTCAGATGCAGACACACTTTAAAGTAGTTCAGCAAGTGAAGCAGTGGGCAGCTAAGGGGTCTTAAGTCCAATCAGGTAAGTATATCTGGCAAGTATACCTGGCTATTTCGCAGTCAGTAACTCTAAGCCTTTCCTTAGTTTTAAACATTTTTCATGTGCAATGCAGCCTTTGTCTGTCATTATAGAAGGTCATCTTACACTGATATTCAGGCTGGTCTTATACAGAGATGGTCACTTTGCAACTACAGTAGTATATGGCATTGCAAACATCAGTTGTGTGTTCAGCCGAATCCTTTGGGATATGGAATCTTAAGTGGGAAAAAATGGAAAAGATGAAGGCACATTTTATTTTATATAGAAAATTCCTTGATACACAACCCCCATGCATATTTTCAAACAAAATACATGCACAGCAATTAAAAAAGCAAACAAAACAAAGAACGAATGTGCTCCATAGTCACAGTAATGTAATTCAGAAATGTTGTCACCTGTGTATGGATTAAAAATAGCATCACGCTGCAATGGTAGTCATTTTGCATTAGAGGCATCCCAACAAGGAACTCAGGAGGAGGAGGGAGGCTCTGGAAATGCCTTCACTTGGCACGGGCCATGGTTAACCTCCCTGTGAAAAGCCTGCAGAGAGAAAGGCACCTCACCCTACAACCCTCTCAGGTGCCCATAGGGTCAGTTAAGTGCAAGACTTAACCTGCCTTGGGTCAGGACTAATTATACAATACAGTCTACCCTGCATGCTTGTACTCAGGTGCAAGAGTAGTTGTAATTACCTTATTCATTTTTTATTTTGCCTCCGTAATAAATAAACCTCAGTTTGTGATAGCCAGGCTTATTGCTACTTGGGAACAAATGCTGTGAGCTGGTTGTTGATACAGTGAGAAAAAACCTAGGACTACAAGGAGGTTTAGTAAGGATACAGGTAACTCACTTAAGGAGCTTGAGCCAAGCCAACATTCACATGAGAAACCCAACTTCCAAAACTGCCACAATACTGGCCATGAGTTTACAGGAGAAACACACACTGGAATGAAACTGGCATGAAAATCTACATCTTACCATCTAGTACAAAAGGCAAGAGGGAGACACAGCCTCTTCAGGAAGCTGTGACTCTAGTCATTTCAATAACCAACGTTTTTTTTTTTAATGGTAGGTTTGTATCTACATCAATAAGCAGCCAAGACAGTGTTTTGGGTTGCCAGTGTAGGTAATTTCAGATTTTTGCATTTATTTCAGTACTGCTACCTTTAGCAGTTTTACATCTATTTTCACTTCATTTAAATCACAGGCTGCCGATACTGTGCTATTTTGCATCCCACATACCAAGACTTGCTTTTTCCAATGAATTCTATTCTTTGTAAGAGTCAGAAATCTGGTCCTTGGTTCTGTTTCGTTGTGCTGATGTGCCCTTTTAAGAAGAAACAGTGTCTATATTTTCTTCAGTCTAGTGGAAAAAAAAAGAAACCCAACCCATTTCTTCTTTGGCCATCACTAAATTACTACTACAGTAGGCAATTTAATGACTGAAGCACATTCTGTTGAAGGGTTTACAGTAGATTAAGGGGCAACTCAGGGCTGTCGAGTGGCATTTAAAACTCTTGTGTTAGATATTGACCCCTCTGTGGTGATAACTAATCCTTACTGCACTCACAGAGAGAACTTTGCTTCTGGAATGTTTCAACATTTCCACAGGTAGTCACTCTCATTATTTTTCCAGTTCAGGTTTTCTAAGTGTTCCCCTCAGTTAACTGTTCAGGTTTGTCATAATTCCAGTGGCATCCAGGGACTTTCAGGTGTACTGCCAGAGCCCTTTGTGTCTCCTGAACCAGAGCACAGTTCATCAAATTTCCTGGGTGTTTAATTACGAAAAAGATCAAGGGACTCAGTAATGGGTCATTTGTGAGAGAACACCTTTCCATTGTTTGGCTGGCTGAGAAACTAATAAAACAAACATAAAAATCACACATCTATACAGAGAGCAAAGTATTTTTTCTTGCTGAATCATTGCTACTTAACCCACCTGGATACCTGCAACAAACCAATTTCCTTCTCTGCTGCACATTTCCTTCTTCAAGCATACGCATCAGGTGATATTGTAGAGCTGAGAAACTAACATGCATTTTGACTCACTGTGCAATGATACCAGACACAAGCCAAACGCTTATAAAATATCCCTAAAGTAACTGAGATGAAGAGACGTGACAAACAGAAGCAAGCGTGTAAGGCATGCCCTTACACTTGTGAATAACGACCTCCAAAACACACGGCAGAGTAACTGATTATGAACAGCAGTTTTCGCAGGGCTGAGTGCCAGGGAGCCAGCCAGCGCTTCTCAACCCACGGCATCCTTATGCGCCACAACCATCCAAGTCACATGGCAGCTCATCAGCCTTGAAGCAACAGGGTGGAAACTCCCCAGGAAGCTCGTCATTATACTCTGGATTTCAGGTTTAACAGTGTCAGTAAGTTTGCACAGAATCTGTGGAACAGAGCATTGCATAGACATAACGTTAGGTAGGCAAGTGTTTCACAGATTGAGGACGACCAAGCAGTTTATAGTCACCTAGCTGCTTTCATTTCCTCATTTGTCTGTATGCTCCTTTTCTTTCCCTGACTAAAACAAAGTCCCCATCACCTGGTAAACTTGTTCAGGACAGAGGAAGACTCTTCCCAGAACAGTCTGTTTACGGGTACATTAAGAACATCTCAGTCTAACAGCCAAACTTTAAAATAGGATCAGTGTCATGTGAAGCAATCGTGTTTCTTTCTTGGAATATGGGTGTACTATTTGTAGTTGTTTGTTACTTCAAACTGAAAGAGCAAATGACAGCAGCTTTGTGAATGGCTTATGTTTAGCCACTATAGAACACAAAACGCTTTGAGAAAGAGCCCAGTACCACTGTATTGAAACTGTGACCAGCAGTGCCATGGGAGTTAGCCCTTTATTTTAGGAATATGTATCAATCTCCAAGTTGGGTGGCAGGGAGCGGGATCTGAAAGATTTTGCACCTACGTTCTTACTCTTTGCAAAAGAAGATGTACCACAGTGTTTGCACTCAAGTGTAAGTACTACACCCACACCCCTTTGTCAATACAACCTTACCCTCCTTTGAGTGCTAGTGAGGCTCAAAAGAATTAGGGTTCCTGAAAGATTATAGGCACTATACGAATTATTAAAAGAACAAAGCTCAGGGGAGCTTTCAGACTTACTTTTGAGTACTGGCTCATATCCCACTTGCGGGCAATTTACATATGATACAGATCATGGTTTTACAGGACAACGAGGGATCTCTCATTCCACGATTACCTCCACAGATCTACTGATATCAGTTATTTCAGGAAGTCTTCCCAAATACAGCCTTTGTCCAGATGACAAAGCAGACAGTGAGATTAAGACCATCATAGCATCAAATACCAGTTTCAGTACTACTACTTGTTCTAAAACACTCTAGCTACAACAGTATCAAAACCAGACACGCTCTCGTCAAATATCCAGTTACAGGGCATTCTCGGGTTCAAAAGAAAAAAGAAGAAACGGAGAAGAGCATTTTATGCTGCAGTGGAGTAGCTGATTTCGCTTTAATACAAAAAGTAGGAAAATGGTAATTTTGTTGCTGTAAAGTAGTTCCATGGTTAAGTCATAAAACTCATCCTGGAAAGTGAAGTCCCAGAGCATGCCTGTGTTCCCTTATTGGAAGTATACACAGTGTCTGCAGTAGTAACTTTTCTCACTAGTATCAGCTTAGTGGTGGGATGCGCAATCCATTTCTGACATAAGCAACTTTTATGCATTATCCAGCAGTGAAGACGTCTTCCTCCAAGGCAATGTGTGCTGTGTGCTCTGTTCTCCTCACTGGGAAGATAAATCTGGCACATTTAACATCTGTATTTGGATGCTGACCCTGACAATAACTCTGCCCAGATCTGATGGTGAAGATGTGGACAGAATGGCGTAGTCAGTGTACTGGCTCTGTTCGGCTGTCTTATAACAGATCCATTGGAGTAAGTTTTGTAAGCAAAAGGAAAAAAACTTTGAAGTTCACTGATAACGCTTTCCTTTGCTCCCTTTAAGCAGACTGTTGTTTGCTGGCATTTCTGTCGGGCCATCAAGCACTTATCTGTACTCCAGCTGCTGATGCAAGTTATCGTAAAAGAAGTTGGTATATCCGAGTAAGCAACGAGGACGCAGGTAGGCTTAAGCACAGACGACATCTATAAGAACATAGTACTAACCTTTCACCTGCAACTCTACAAGGTCACCTTCTAATTACAGCAATAACTAAAACCAATGAACTATCACAAAAGGAAGTATTTCCTTCTGTACATGATTTTTATTATTTACATAATACAATATAGCATAGATGCTGGGTAGCATGATTATGTGCAATACATAAATATGAACTATCTGTACATGTTTGCATATCTAATAACTCAGAAGAACAAAGTTAGAAGCAAAAACCTGATGCTTTTAATAGTGAAGTGAAACCTAAGACTGAACACTGCAATTAAAATCAGAAGTTTAAGAGCAGCGCCTTGTTTACGTACATAACTATTTACAGATGAGAACAGGCATTACCACAACACTAGTCTAAACTGTACTTGTTTATATAAAAAACCACAAGTTTCATACATCACAAAACCCCTTCCATTATAACACAGAAGTGATATTACCAGACAAGCATCAGTGAAGTATACTGCCTTTTCTAGAGTTGTTATTGTACAATGCTGTAGATAATGCAGCCCATGCAATACACCCAAGAACTACAGTCCTACACCCAAGTACAATTAAAAATGATAAAGCAGCCCTCCAAGAGTAGTTCCAACTACCACTTAAGTCTACAGCAGCCATGTTGGGGATGGTTTTCCATGCAGAACTGTGCAACTGTTACATTTAAAATGAGAAAAAAATAATTCCTAATATTCTTTTGAACTCAGAACACACAAAACAAAGTGTATGGATAATAAACTGCTCTCATACCTCAGCAACTTACTCAGACACGTGTTGCTTGATAGAGCTGCTGTAGTATGTCTAAAAACATACGTAACTTTTTTTGGGAACCAATCTTACAATATTGTGCTACACCACATTTTTAGCTATGCAAGGAAAAGCAGACAACTCTGTTGCAGGCCAGTTCCTAAGTTCCTAGCAGGACATTTCCTTTGGTAACCTATTTTCACGATTCTAAAGTTAATGTAATCTTTTCCGAAACAGTCTCCTTCTCATACATATATGATTTTTCCCATTTTTCTCACTGCAATTGGTAAGTGACTCTCTTAAAAATGCATAAACACTCATCTTACTGGGATGGTGGACCCCTCTACATAGCTTACATTCTACTGGAAAACAATGGAGTGTGGAAACTAAAATTAGAATGAGATGTTAAATGACAGAAGTAGACTGCCAACCTTTTTGATGTCTCCTTCTCCAGAACAGGCACTAACACTAGCCAAAGATTATATATTTCAAACACATCTCAAAAGGCAGATCTGCTGCAAACATGCAGATAGCATACATCTGTTTGGCACATGTAAACTACAGTCTGTCCTCTGTGCATATGTATTCCTGTGCAGGTTTCCTATGAACCAACTATATTCTGGGGAGGGCATATATGTTTTCAAGGGCTGTATCTGTCCAATCCTGCCTGTAACAAACACTCAAACATTCTGAAATATCATTAAGACAGACAAGACTAAAAGTAAAACTTTGGAGAACAAAGGAAAATGGCCATGCACCTGCTCTTTTGTGTTTTCCTAGGATATATTAAAAAAAACACAAAAAGTCAGTCAGTCTTTTCACAAGCAGGTTAACTTATATTCTCTGGATTTTTTCAGCCATCACAACTGGGTTCTCTTTCCTGATTTTTGCTGCAGCTTCTGCTTTGTAATCATACGGGCAGTTATGCTTGTCAGAATAACGGTGAAGTCCACAAAACAAGTTTCCACATCGGCAGTCAAATCCTGTACATAGAAAAAGAAGCAACATCACTAGGAAGCTTCACATTTAAATAAGTTGTAAATTAAGGGCTTAGTCACTACAAAGAGGGTATGTTTGTCTAGTCTGACATACAGAGCGAACAACTGTACTAAGTTGTTTGGATTCTGAAGAAGCAAGGAAGTTTAATGGTACAGATATTTCATTAAGTTTTGTCTAGGAAGAGGCAACTAATCACAAAGACCTGCTCAAAATTGACAAAGTGTTCTCATACCTATGAGGCCAACCTTCTTTCTGCACATGAAACATCTGTTCTTCTTTGGTTTGGGCAGTTCAGGGGCTCTCTCTTCACTCTGTGAAGTACTAGGCTGAGAAACTGATGGGCTTGGTTGAGTAACAACTGTTAAAGCAAGTAAAGGAAATATAGGTTAAATTCCCTTTTCTTTACTTCACTAGATATTCAGTAGCACGCATGTATTTCCTAAGGATTCCCCCTACTAAGATCCTGATGTTTGTTGTCTAAAGTACTACATAGACTAGTCTACGAAAACGTAAATCAGCAATAGGGATTTCTAGGTACTCTGTTCTTCCCTTTTGGTTCTCCACAAGACAATTAGGTTTCCCCCACGGTTCATCAGCTAGAAAATATAAGGCACTTATTTGTTACACCTACATAGGTGTACACAGGTGTTTAGGGCTTAGAAAGCGCTCTAGAAGTTCCATGTACACCTTCAATGTTTAAAAAAAAAAATCATATGATTAAGCAACTAATAGGAACATATTCTAGAAGCAAATGAAATTCAGTAATGTGCTACTATCATAGTAATGGGTTACTCTGTCACTACACTTGTTAAGTCAGACGCCTACAACAGTTCACCAAGAGAGCAGCCAGCAAGCCACTGATTCTGTGACAGATCCAGAACGCAGCTATAAAACACAAACACAGTTCAAAAGAGCCTTCAGGCTTTTGACACTTTCAGTAGTTTGAAGAATGAAGTGCAGATTTACACTGAATGTCTCTGTACTTTCGCACTTTACTCAGTGTTAAGTGTTCAAGCAGGTATAGTTAAAATAAGTCATATTTTCAACCACCTCTGTCATGAACATCTTCACACAAACCTGAGTCACTTTTTAGTTAAGTTCTCTGAAGGATAAAAAATTGTCCTTTTGTGAACTTTTGTGAACCTGTTAATTTGCTCAAAAATATTTTTTTTCCATCAATCAATTTTTTTTTAATATTCCCTTTATATCCCAACTGGAATGGAGGAAAGCTGTGAGAGCAATGTTTGTACACAACTTTAACACCTGCTCCTGGTACAGTTTTCCTGAACACTCCCAGATGTATGAGGACATCTATTGTTCTAAAATAGAATAAACTACAAAGTGCATTCCAGAATAAATGGAGTATGTAAGTTTTAAGGACTTATTTGTAATCAACTTTTGTGCACACAAATAAGATTTGTTAGCTGAGATTCTTTTGGATCACTAAGTGTTGTATCCTGTGAAAAGTGGATTTTTTCCAGACATGAAAGAACAGTTATGCTGACTGTTTTTCTATCTTTACTCTCATATTTGTTTTTTAAAATTGCGTTTGCATTACTGTGTTCATAGGTATTCTAAAACACAGCTCACTATTACCACTAACACCTAGAAAACCTCACAATTCAGTGGACAAGACAGCCCAGTGTCAAGACTTCATAATCTAAACAAGATTTAAATGACAAGCTCTCAGAGGTAACAAGGAACCTTCAGTGCCAACCACCAAAAAAATTTCATGCAGTAAAACAATCATTGCTAATGTATTCTTATACTTAACTTATACACTATAGCAACAGTCATAATGAACAACTAAGGCCACTTACTGCCTTTATTTTTTGTCACCTTGCATAGATCTTTTTCTAAAAAAATCTGGGAAGGTCAGTGTCAGCGCTATCTTGCCACGTCTGAGGGATAAGAAAACTATCACAGCACTGGCACTACAGTCATTACTGCTATGGCTACTTTTTGGAGTAATTTCTGATGCTGCTTTTTTTTTTTTTTGAGAAAAATTTCTGTCTTGATGATTAACATTTTCCAGATGAACAGATATAATCCTCTGCACTTGTCTTCGAATCCCAAGGAAAGCAGTGTTTGGTATCAGTTAATCTATTTGAGAGCTTGTGACCAAAAACCAAGTTAAAAAACAGTGGTATCATACATAAACAGTGCAAGCCTGTTGGATACTATGGACCTTGGCTAACAGCCATCACTATAGCCTTAAAAAACAATAAATGACCAAACACCTCCCAAAAAGCACAGTTAAACTCCTTTTAGATTTGTTATGTTGCTAATTGGTTTAAAAATGAAATGCTAATTGTAAGCCATGGCAAATGAAAAAGAGAAACCAGAACTGCTCACACAATTTGCAATTTGGTGTATAGTTAGCCAGGGGGAAGCTTCATCTGCATCAGAACCAACTTATAAATATGACCTCTGGGAGCATACATGCTGTTTCAATCAGATGCAAAAGAAAATGCAGAAACAGGGGCAAATCAGCAGTGACCTAAATAATTAAAGACATTCACAATATGCACAAAGAGAAAAGGAAAACAAGAAGAGGAGCAAGCTTTATCACTGCCTAAGATGCCAACAAGGCAGCAACAGCGGAAACAGCAACTTCCCAGGAACCACCAAGGCAAAGGGACAGCCTAGTAGGATCGCTACCACAAAACAAAGACACTGAGAACAAATCCATCTAAAGGAAAATGTTACCAACCGCTACAGGTATAAATCCTCCTTTGCATGAAGAAACTCACAACTGGCAGCCCACGAACTGGGAAGTGATGAAAGTGATCCTAAGAAACTGTAGAGGCACATTTCCTGAAAGGGCTGCTGAACAGGACCCTCCTCCCAACTAAAACATGTTCCAAGAAGGAAAAGCAGTGTACAACATGCAGTAATGGGCACTAAAATGTCCCAAGACAAGACGGGATGTAGCCCCCTAAATCCAAGTTCAAATGTTCGATTTATCACCCTCCATGACAAAAGGATTCTCCTATTCTTTTATGCCAGCAGAGCCAAGCCTGATGATGCGTTTATACAATGTTAGACCTTCATAGATGTGCTTCTGAGTAATGGCTAGGACAGAGGCAAAGCTGCCTACCCTGCCCCTTACTTAAAGATAAAAAACATGGTAAACTGTAGTTGTTCTGCCATGACATCAGGAGCCAACATAAATTTATCTGGTACTATCCTGAGAACTGCGTGTCATAAGAGGCTTTCTTTAGCATGGAAGCCAAATCCAACCGGGCAAGCACAATTCCAGTCCTCAGTATACTAAATTCATTTTATTCCAGAAATCACAGTGTTAGTCATCAGGCGAAGTGCTCTGAATTACTGCTGTATGATCATCATGGAATGAATAACTGAACAAATGCTGAAAGTTGGAAAATAGTGGTTACTGGTACTTGTACAGTTGCTTCCTCAGTAACAGCGTTCAGATGAAGCAAACCCCTCACCACTAAAACAGGTTTTATAACAGAGTTCCTCTTTGCTTGTACCCTTCTCCATCACCTCGGTCATTCCCCTCCCAGCCTTTGGTTTAGCAGGTTACCCAATCAGGTTTAATTCCCTTGAATTTTACTAGACCGGCTCTTCTATTACAAGGCCAAAGAACTTAGGAGCAACAGATTTTCAGAACTGGGCAGGCTTTTATTAACTATTCTTTCAGTCTTAAATTATTACCTGTAGGCACTGTACGATGTACTACCGTCATGCACAAGGAAGACTATCACTGATCTGCTAGGACAATAAAGATTAACATAATCCTAGTATTGGAGCAGTGCCTGAAAAAAACCCACACAAATACAGCCATTGCATCATGAATATGGGAACATTTCCTTCATGTATAGCCTGAAGATGAGATACATCTTTACAATAGGCATGTGGGAACAGCAAGGCTACTGAAGAA
Organism: Opisthocomus hoazin; assembly: GCF_030867145.1. NCBI lineage: Eukaryota > Metazoa > Chordata > Aves > Opisthocomiformes > Opisthocomidae > Opisthocomus > Opisthocomus hoazin. Next base: position 53,881,493 of record NC_134454.1, read on the forward strand.
AGAAGTTAGCTGCATGCCACAGCATGACAGCTACTCAATCTATATGGAGAAAGATCTTACAAACTGGAGAACAAAGCTCTTCTCAAACCCCAACGCATTAAGCCACATTGACTATGTGGGACTGCCACTGAAAATTACAAACCACTCTAAGAACAAGATTTTAAAAATTGACAGTGGTTTTCCTCGTACAAACCAGTATGACTCCTGCAAAAGAATATGCCTACTGTAGGTATCTTCCCACTGAGATTTGACACAAGAAAGCAATGAATACAGTATTTCAGTTGCACAAAGCCTGATGAAAATACAGCAATATTACATTTTAACCCCCCCCATAACAAAAGTGACCAGACAGTGCTACCAAAGTAACACCAAGAAGTTTTTAGTAGCTTCTCTGACTAAACAGAAATTAACCAAAATAAGATCCCAACAGCCTAAAATGCATGACTTTCATGGTACTAGTATGTGGTAGGCATATCAGTGGAGCAAAGTCTTCAAAGTATAAGAAAAAAAAAAAATTGATTAAAGCATTATGACTTGATGAAGTTAACCCCCAACTCCCACCACAGAAGAGCTGGAAAAATTAAAACAAGAAAGAAAAAAAAAAGTAAAAAGATATTAGACTACATTTCTGCAGTACTGGAGCAGAAAGCTGCACTAGAGATTGTGCAATACTTACAATGCATATTTACACAAGGGACTTGTATACAAAATTTCAGTCTGAAAAGATGGACACTTTCTCAAGCTTCCTGAGTGTAAATACTTTATTCTTCAGGAACTAGAATTGCTATGTCACCCCAGAGACCCATGATGAAAGGCGGTAGAATGAATTTCCATCATGTTTAATTTCATGTCAAAGAAGGCGAACAGAAATGTGCTACAGTATGCAACTCATCGCCCACATGCCCAACTCTAAGCGTCCAGCGTATCTTTACTGCTACGTTAATACAATGTAAAGATACCCCAGTTTCAGTATCACACATAAATATGGTTTAATTTGGTCACCATGAAGACTTGATGTCTGTGGTATACGGCTGTTGAAATAAAATAATAATAGCATCCTATCACCAACAAGCACAGGACCAACAGTTGGGTCCCCAGTCTTTATTTTCCAAGGTGGACAGCTCCAGGGCTTAGAAGAGCCTATTGGTTCCATTTCAGAATTGTTTCAGTCAGGGTGTCCTGGGTTTGGCTGGGATGAGGTTAATTTTCACCCCTCAACAGCCGGGGACACAGGTGCGACGGCTGACCCAACCTGGCCAAAGAAATGGAGTATTTGATACCATGTGACGTCATGCTTAGTTCGGAGTGGGGTAGCTGGCCGGGAGCAGGTTAATCACAGCTCGGGAGAGCGCTGGGCATCAGACAGTGAGAGAGTTGCTCTATGTGTTCCCTTGCTTTGTATATTCTTTGTATCAGAATTATTTTTGCTACTGTTCGCTTCCTTTGCTGTTCTGTTAAACTGTCTTTATGCTGACCCACGGGCTTTGCCGCCTTCTTTCCATTCTGCCCACCCCACCACAGGGCAGGGGTGGTAGAAGAGCTGCACGGTTCTGTGTCGCCAGCTGGGGCTAAGCAACAACAGTCCCTTTGGCTTTAGGAAGCTACTGAAGGTGAAGGGCTCTGGAGCAGAGGCTCGCACCGAGGGACCCTTTCTCCGGTGGCAAAACCGCAGCGGCAAGGCGGCAAAAAGCGCCGAGAGAGAGGAGACCCCAGCCCCCCCCCTCCCCCCCCCCCCCGAGCGGGAAAGCGGGAGGTGCCAACGAGCGGCAGCTCTGACTCAGCGGGGGCGGAGTCGAGTGTGACAGCGGCCAAACCCCCTCACGGATAAGAGCAGCCCCCAGGGAGCGCGGGCGAACAGAGCCGGCAAACAGAGGCGGCGCAGCAGCCGGGGAGCGGCGCGGCAGTTTGCGCGGGCAGGGCGAGCGGGGAAGGCGACAGGTAGGGTGCAGCCCCCCCTCCTAGCAACTCAAGTAGTGGGCATCGCCTGTCCAGGAGATATTCTAGCCATGGCTACCACCCGTGGTAAAGCTCTTGCTAGAAGGAGTGTGGGGACCCAGACAGAGGCCCCACGCAAGAACGCGGGTGTCCAGGTCTCTGGCTGCAGGGAGTGCCTGAGCCTGGCGCTCGTACCGGAGGACAGCAGAGACAACGGCTGTGTTTGGTGCGAGCAGGTGAATGACCTGCTCAGCCTGGTGGCAGAGCTGAAGGAGGAAGTGGAGAGGCTGAGGAGCATCCAGGAGTGTGAGCGGGAGATCGACTGGTGGGGCAGCACCCTGCCCTCCCTGAGGCAGACGCAGCAGGAGGTGGCTCCACAGAAAGCAGAGAACCCCCAACCCTCTTGCCACCGAGCAGAAAGAGGGGACCTAAGAGATGGGGGGGAATGGAAACGGGTCCCTGCTCGGGGTGGCAAGCGAATCTCCCCCCGGCCTCCCTCACCTGCCCAGTTGCCCTTAAGCAACAGGTATGGGGCTCTGCAATGTGAGGGACCGGCCACGGAGGATGTGGGTGAAGGTGAAGCTCCATCCAGGCAGTTGCCCAGGACAAGTCAGACAGCCCCAAGAATTACAACTGCCTCAACTAAGAAAAAAAGGAGAGTCATTGTCATAGGTGATTCCCTTCTGAGGGGAACAGAGGGCCCGATCTGCCGACCGGACCCATCCCACAGGGAAGTCTGCTGCCCCCCTGGGGCCCGGGTTAGGGATGTTGCTAAGGAACTCCCTGGTCTGGTGCGGCCTTCTGATTACTACCCCCTCTGGTAATGCAGGTTGGCGGGGACGAGATCACAGAAAGAAGTCCCAAGGCCATCAAAAGGGACTTCAGGGCACTGGGGCGACTGGTTGAGGGATCAGGGGCGCAGGTGGTGTTTTCCTCCATCCCTTCAGTGGCAGGGAACAGCACTGAAAGGGGCAGGAAAACTCACCTGGTTAACAGGTGGCTCAGGGACTGGTGCCATCAGTCAAATTTTGACTTCTTTGATCATGGGGAGGTGTACACAGCACCGGGCCTGCTGGTGACAGGTGGAACTCAGCTATCTCAAAGGGGAAAAAGGATTCTTGGCCACGAGCTGGCGGGGCTCATTGAGAGGGCTTTAAACTAGGTTTGAAGGGGGAAGGGGGCATCGCCCAGCTCACTAGGGATGAGCCCAGGCTTGGAGTGCCAAGGCCAGGGGTGAGATTGACAGCCCAGCTCAAGTGTGTCTATACCAATGCACATAGCATGGGCAATAAACAGGAGGAGCTGGAAGCCATTATACAGCAGGACGGCTACGACTTGGTCGCCATCACAGAAACGTGGTGGGACAACTCGCATGACTGGCATGCTGTCATGGATGGCTACAGACTCTTTAGGAAAGACAGGCCAACAAGGAGAGGTGGGGGAGTTGCTCTGTATGTGAGGGAGCAACTGGAATGCATTGAGATTGGCCTGGGGGCAAATGAGGAACAAGTTGAAAGCTTGTGGGTTAGAATTAAGGGACAGGCTCATAAGGGTGACATTACGGTGGGTGTGTACTACAGGCCACCTGACCAGGAGGAGGAGGTTGATGAGGCCTTCTACAGGCAGCTGCAAACAGCCTCACAGTCACAGGCCCTGGTTCTCATGGGGGACTTCAACCACCCTGACATCAGCTGGGAAGACCACACAGCTAGGCAGGCGCAATCCAGGAGGTTCCTGCAGAGCATTGATGATAACTTTCTGATGCAAGTGGTGGAGGAACCAACAAGGAAAGGCGCGCTGCTGGACCTTGTGTTAACAAACAAGGAAGGACTGGTGGAGGATGTGAAGGTCGGAGGTAGACTCGGCTGCAGTGACCATGAAATGGTCGAGTTCAGGATCCTGCGTGGAGGAAGCAGGGCGAGAAGCAGGATCAAAACGTTGGACCTCAGGAGGGCTGACTTTGCCCTCTTCAAGGAGCTACTGGGAGGAATCCCGTGGGCCAGGGCTCTCGAAGGCAGGGGGGTCCATGAGTGCTGGTCGCTCTTTAAACGACACTTCTTCCATGCACAGGAGCAATGCATCCCCCTGAGAAAGAAATCGAGCAAAGGAGGCAGGAGACCTGTATGGTTAAACAAGGAGCTTCTAGCAGAGATCAGGCAGAAGAGAAAGGTCCATGGAATGTGGAAAGAGGGGCAGGCCACTTGGGAAGAGTACAGAAACGTGGTGAGAGCATGCAGGGATGCGACGAGGAAGGCCAAGGCCCACCTGGAATTGAAGCTGGCAAGGGATGGGAAAAACAACAAGAAGGGCTTCTTCAACTACATCAGCAGCAAAAGGAAGGCTAGGGACAATGTGGGGCCGCTGCTGAATGAGGCGGGTGTCCTGGTGATGGAGGATGCGGAGAAGGCAGAGCTACTGAATGCCTTCTTTGCTTCAGTCTTCAGTGCTGAGACTGGCCCTCAGGAATCCCAGGCCCCGGAGGTAAGAGAATAAGCCTACAAAGAGGACGACTTTCCCTTGGTCGAGGAGGACTGTGTGAGGGATCGCTTAAGCGATCTGGATGCCCACAAATCCATGGGCCCCGATGGAATGCACCCACGAGTGCTGAGAGAGCTGGCGGATGTCATTGCTGAGCCACTCCATCATCTTTGAGAGGTCCTGGAGGACAGGAGAGGTGCCCGAGGACTGGAGAAAGGCCAATGTCACTCCAATCTTCAAAAAGGGCAAGAAGGAGGACCCAGGGAACTACAGGCCGGTCAGCCTCACCTCCATCCCGGGAAAGGTGATGGAGCAGCTTATCCTGGAGGCCATCATCAAGCAAGTGGAAGAAAAGAAGGTTATCAGGAGTAGTCAGCATGGATTCACCAAGGGGAAATCATGCCTGACCAATCTGATAGCTTTCTACGATGACATGACTGGCTGGGTAGACGAAGGGAGAGCCGTGGATGTTGTCTACCTTGACTTAAAGCAAGGCTTTCGACACAGTCTCCCATGGTATCCTCCTAGGGAAGCTGAGGAAGTGTGGGCTGGATGAGTGGTCGGTGAAGTGGATAGAGAACTGGCTGAATGGCAGAACTCAGAGGGTTGTCATCAGCGGCGCTGAGTCTAGTTGGAGGCTGGTAACAAGTGGTGTCCCCCAGGGGTCAGTACTGGGCCCAGTCTTGTTTAACTTCTTCATCAACGACCTGGATGAAGAGTTAGAATGTACCCTCAGCAAGTTTGCTGATGACACCAAACTGGGAGGTGTGGTAGACACACCGGAAGGCTGTGCTGCCATTCAGCGTGACCTGGATAGGCTGGAAAGTTGGGCAGAGAGGAACCTGATGAGGTTCAACAAAGCCAAATGCAGCGTCCTGCACCTGGGGAGGAACAACCCCATGCACCAGTACAGGCTTGGGGTGGACCTGCTGGAGAGCAGCTCTTCGGAGAGGGACCTGGGTGTCCTGGTGGACGACAGGTTAACCATGAGCCAGCAGTGTGCCCTGGGTGCCAAGAAAGCCAATGGAATCCTGGCGTGCATCAAGAAGAGTGTGGCCAGCAGGACGAGGGAGGTTCTCCTTCCCCTCTACACTGCCCTGGTGAGGCCCCATCTGGAGTACTCTGTCCAGTTCTGGGCTCCTCAGTTCAAGAAAGATGAAGAGCTAGTGGAGAGAGTCCAGCGGAGGGCTACAAGGATGATGAGGGGACTGGAACATCTCCCCTACGAGGAGAGGCTGAGGGAGCTGGGCTTGTTCAGCCTGAAGAAGAGAAGGCTGCGAGGGGACCTAATATATACTTACAAATATCTGAATGGTGGGTGTCAGGGGGATGGGGCCAAGCTCTTTTCAGTGGTGCCCAGTGACAGGACAAAGGGCAATGGGCACAAACTGAGGCACAGGAAGTTCCGTCTGAACATGAGGAAGAACTTCTTCACTCTGAGGGTGATGGAGCACTGGAACAGGCTGCCCAGGGAGGTTGTGGAGTCTCCTTCTCTGGAGATATTCAAGACCCGCCTGGACAAGGTCCTGTGCAGCCTGCTGTAGGTGACCCTGCTTCGGTAGGAGGGTTGGACTAGATGACCCACAGAGGTCCCTTCCAACCCCTACTATTCTGTGATTCTGTGATGTACAGCGTGTGGCACAAAGGACTGGAATAATGGCAGGGCTGACCAGATGGTGTTAAAACAACTTTTTTTATATTTTGTTACATACATTTAGTATGTTAAATAGTTGTTGGTCACAATGTTGGTTTGTTTGGTCACAATGTTGTGGCACGTAAATCCTTACTCACTGTATGCATTCCCTATCGTGCTGTTCATCACCTCTGGGAAAATGATCAGGATTACCACTTTGTTGTACTGTGTAATATCAATTTATGTTATGATAACATCACTGGGCATGAGGTTAAGGTTGTATTTGTATGGAGCATTGCAGTAATTTCTGTACCTGGGATACTCTCAGAATTTATCAATAACCACACCCACTCTATGGGTAAGGACGGAGGGGACACTTTCCCCCCTACTCTTTCACCCCTCCTTTCTCCTTCAGGCTAGTCATAAAAGCTTTTGAGACATTTGAGTATCCTTGGGATGTTCCAGCCAGCATGCTCCTGTTGCTGTGTCTCCTGAATGTCTTTCAGGTCTTGTTTAGGGTTAAACAACTAGTTAAAAATATCGTCCAGAGATCTGCTCCAAGTATGGACAATTATGAGTGGCAGGGTGTGTGAGACAATGTGGGCAAATGCCTAGGATTGCGGATAACTCCTGTCTTTTTGAACTTTACCCCTAAACAAGAGCAGAATCCTGACAAACTAGTGAAATATTTGGAAGTATGCTGTCATCCAAGCAATTCCAGACAAACACAAATCACTGCAAGGTGCAGGGGCCTGGCCCATGCCTACTGAGCCCTGTCCAACACTATTCAGTGCTCTCAAGGGAAAGAGGGCCAAAAAAACCACCCTGGCCCCTGCAGCTGCCCCAATCCCAGAGACAGGCACTGCAGTTAAACCAGAAACACCAATGCGTGCCGGTATCAGCTCCCTCTATATAGAAAAAGAAATACACAAAAAATCAGTCTGCCTGGTAAGGCATGACTATGAACCAGGGCCATCACAGGAACAGGAGAAGGAGGCAGAGCCAGACATCACCTCTCCCGAGTCGATGGATGGCATGAAGGAGACCAGGAGGGTAAAATCCCTCCAGCTGTAAGTGAAGACCAGGTTCGGGACCTCCTGAGGAACCTAAACATACAGAAGTCCATGGGACCCGATGAGATGCATCCCAGAGTCCTGAGGGAACTGGCTGATCTAGTTGCCAAGCCACTCTCCATGATATTTGAAAAGTCATGGCAGTCAGGGGAAGTCCCCAGTGACTGGAAAAAGGGAAACATTGTGCCCCTTTTCAAAAAGGGTAGAAAGGAAGACCCTGGGAACTACCGACCTGTCAGCCTCACCTCTGTGCCTGGGAAGATCATGGAACAGATCCTCCTAGAAGATATGCTAAGGCACATGGAGGCCAGGGAGGTGATTCGAGACAGCCAGCATGGCTTCACCAAGGGCAAGTCCTGTCTCACCAACCTAGTGGCTTTCTATGATGGTGTAACAACAAGGGTGGACAAGGGAAAACCAATGGACATCATCTATCTGGATTTTTGTAAAGCCTTTGACACGGTCCCCCACAACATCCTTCTCTCAAAGTTGGAGAGCCATGGATTTGATGGGTGGACCTTTCGGTGGATAAGGAATTGGTTGGATGGTCGCAGCCAAAGGGTAGTCAACAGCTCGATGTCCGGATGGAGACCAGTGATGAGTGGAGTCCCTCAGGGGTCCGTACTGGGATCAGTGCTGTTCAATATGTTTATCAATGACATGGACAGCGACATTGAGTGTACCCTCGGCAAGTCTGCAGATGACACCAAGCTGAGTGGTACAGTTGAGACACCAGAAGGAGGGGATGCCATCCAGAGGGACCTGAACAAGCTGGAGAGGTGGGCCTGTGTGAACCTCATGAGGTTCCACAAGGCCAAGTGCAAGGTCCTACACCTGAGTCGGGGTAATCCCCGTTATCAATATGGACTGGGGGATGAAAGGATTGAGAGCAGCTCTGCTGAGAGGGACTTGGGGGTACTGATGGATGAAAGGTTGGACATGAGCCAGCAATGTGCGCTGGCAGCCCAGAGGGCCAACCGTGTCCTGGGCTGCATCAAGAGAAGCGTGGCCAGCAGGTCGAGGGAGGCGATTCTGCCCCTCTACTCTGCTCTGGTGAGACCTCACTTGGAGTACTGCGTTCAGCTCTGGAGCCCTCAGCACAAGAAGGACATGGAACTGTTGGAGCGGGTCCAAAGCAGGGCTACAAAAATGATCTGAGGGCTGGAGCACCTCTCCTGTGAGGACAGGCTGAGAGAGTTGGGCTTGTTCAGCCTGGAGAAGAGAAGGCTGCGGGGAGACCTGATTGCAGCCTTTCAGTACTTAAAGGGAGCCTATAGGAAAGTTGGGGACAATCTTTTTAGTAGAGACAGCAGTGACAGGACGAGGGGTAATGGTTTTAAACAGGGTAGGTTTAGGTTAGATATAAGGAAGAAATTCTTAACAATGAGGATTGTGAAACACTGGCACGGGTTGCCCAGAGAGGTAGTGGAGGCCCCATCCCCAGAAACATTCAAGACCAGGCTGGACAGGGCTCTGACCAACCTGATCTAGTTAGCGGTGTCCCTGCTTGCTGCAGGGGGGGGTGGACTAGATGACCTCTAGAGGTCCCTTCCGACCCAAAACTTTCTACGATTCTATGATTTCTATGATTCTATGATCATCACCCGGTCCCTGTTCCTGAGCGAGCTGAGGGATACGCAGTTTTGGCAATACGGCCTACGGCAACACAAAGTAAGTCTCTTGTTCTCCCTTGTCTTGGCTGTGGAAAAACTGTCCTGGGAGGTCCAGCAACTCAAAGAGAATATGTCTTACTCCCCACTTGTACAGAGCAGTATCTCAGTTATTAGGAATAAGTGTTCCTCTGCTCAAGAGAAAGGATACACAGGCTACACACCATGAAGCACCCTGTGGTTTTACCTGCGTGACCACAGAGAGGACATGAAGTGGGACGGAAAACCTACCTGAACCCTAGAGGCATGAGCTGCAAGGAAAAAACAATCACAAAAATGGATTCTTATGGGAAAAATGCCACTCTGGTCTGCAGCGGGCAGTTCTCCAGACAGAGCAGAAAGCCTCATCTTACTTCTGATCCTCTTGAAGGGACCTCCAAGTCATTTTTACAGCAGGTGAGCAGCAAATTCTCTGACAAGGATTAGAGGGGCCCTGCCTCCAGCGAGGTGGAGGAAAGAGACAGCCGGATTTATTGCACGGTGTGGATTCAATGGCCTGGCACACCAGACCCGCAAGAGTATCAGGCTCTACTGGACACCGATGCACAGTGTACTTTAACAGCATCAGATTACAAAGGGGCAGACAGAACCTATCTGTACTTCTGGTGTGACAGGGGGATCCCAACAGCTGACTACATGGGAGGCTGAAGCGACCCTAACTGGGAAGCAGTGGCAGAAGCATCCCATTGTCACTGGTCCTGAGGCCCTGTGCATCCTTGGCATAGACTACCTCGGGAGAGGGTATTTCAAGGACCCAAAAGGGTACTGGTGGGCTTTTGGTAGAGCTGCTTTGGCGATAGAGGACATTAAACAGCTGTCCACTGTGCCTGGTCTCTTGGAGGACCCTCCTGTTGTGGGGTTGGTGAGGGCTGAACAACAACAGGTGCCAATCACTACAACGGTGCACCGGCGGCAATATCGCACCAACTGAGACTCCCTGATCTCCATCCACAAGCTGATCCGTCACCTGGAAAGCCGAGGAGTGATCAGTAAGACTCACTCACCCTTTAATAGTCCCATATGGCCAGTGACAAAATCTAATGGAGAGTGGAGACTGACAGTAGACTACCATGGCTTGAATGAAGTCACACCACCGCTGAGTGCTGCCATGCCAGACATGCTAGAACTTCAGTATCAGCTGGAGTCAAAGGCAGCCAAGCAGTGTGACACCGCTGACATCGCTAATGCATTCTTCTCCATCCCTTTGGCAGCAGAGTGCAGGCCACAGTTTGCTTTCACTTGGGAGGGACGTCCAGTACACCTGGAGTTGACTGCCCCAGGGGTGGAAATACAGTCCCACCATTTGCAATGGACTAATCCAGACTGCACTGGAACAGGGTGAAGCCCCAGAACATCTGCAGTACATCGATGACATCCCTGTGTGGGGTCATACAAAAAAACAAGTTTGAGAAAGGGGAGAAAACAGTTCAGATCCTTCTGAAATCTGGTTTCGCCATTAAACGAAGTAAAGTCAAGGGACCTGCACAACAGATCCAGTTTTTAGGAATAAAATGTAAGGATAGGCACCGTCAGATCCCAATGGATGGGATCAGCAAAATAGCAGCTATGTCTCCACCAACCAGCAAAAAGGAAACACAAGCCTCTTTAGTTGTTGTGGGTTTTTGGAGGATGGACCTCTCTGTCAGGTGACTGGGAAGAAGAACAATTTCAAATGGGGCCCTGAGCAACGACAAGCCTTTGAACAAACTAAACGAGAGATAGTTCACGCAGTAGCTTTTGGGCCAGTCCAGTCAGGACCAGATGTTAAAAACGTGCTCTACACTGCAGCCGGGGAGAATGGCCCAACCTGGAGTCTCTGGCAGAAAGCACCAGGGGAGACTCGAGGTCGACCCCTGGGGTTCTGGAGCCGGGGATACAAAGGATCCGAGGCCCGCTATACTCCCACTGAAAAAGAGATTCTGGCAGCACATGAAGGCGTTCGAGCTGCTTCAGAAGTGGTCGGCACTGAAGCACAGCTCCTCCTAGCACCACGATTGCCCGTCCTGGGCTGGATGTTCAAAGACAGCGTCCCCTCTACGCATCATGCCACCGATGCTACGTGGAGTAAGTGGGTCGCGCTGATCACCCAGTGCACCCAAATGGGAAACCCCAGTCACCCAGGAATTCTGGAATTGATCATGGACTGGCCAGAAGGCAAAGATTCTGGAGTATCACCAGAGGAGGAGGTGACACGAGCTGAAGAGGCCCCACTGTATAATAAGCTGTCAGAAGATGAGTAGCAGTATGCCCTGTTGATTGGTGGGTGCTGCCGCACTGTAGAAAGCATCAGAGGTGCAAGGCTGCTGTATGGACTCCTACATGATAAGTCGCAGAAACTGCTGAAGGAGAAGGTGAATCAAACCAGTTCGCAGAGGTGAAAAGCCATCCACCTGGCTTTAGACATTGCTGACTGAGACAGGTGGCCAGTGCTCTATCTCTGCACTGACTCACGGATGGTGGCAAACGTCTTGTGGGGGTGGTTAAAACACTGGAAGCAGAGCAATTGGCAGCGCAGAGGCAAGCCCATCTGGGCTGCCATTGTAGCAAGATATTGCTGCCCTGCTAGAGAAGCTAGTTGTAAAAGTATGCCATGTGGATGCCCACGTCCCTAAGATTCAGGCCACTGAGGAACATCAAAGCAACCATCAGGTGGATTAGGCTGCCAAGATTAAAGTGGCTAAGGTGGGTTTGGACTGGCAACACAAGGGTGAATTGTTTATGGCTTGGTGGACGCATGACACCTCAGGCCATCAAGAAAGAAATACGACATACAGATGGGCTCATGACTGAGGGGTGGACTTGACCATGGACACTATCACACAGGCTATCCATGAAAGTGAAACAAGCAAGCCAAGCGGGTAAAGCCTCAGTGGTACAGAGGATAATGGCCAAAACATAAACATGAGGAGGCCTGGCACATCAATTATATGACATTCCCACAAACCTGCCAAGGCCAGTGCCATGTGCTCACAATGGTGGAGGCAACCACCGGATGGCTGGAAACCTACCCTGTGCCCCATGCCACTGCCTGGAACACTATGCTGGGCCTTGAAAAGCAACTCCTCTGGAGAAACAGCACCCCAGAAAGAACTGAGTCAGACAATGGGACTCATTTCCAAAAAAATCTCATAGACCCCTGGGCCAGAGAGCATGGCATTGAGTGGGTGTATCACATCCCCTATCCTGCACCAGCCTTTCGGAAAATCAAACAGTACAATGGACTGTTAAAAACTACGCTGAGAGCAAGCGGGGTGGTGCCTTCAGACACTGAGTTACTCATTTAGTAAAAGCCACCTTGTTAGTTAACACCAGGAGATCCACCAACCAACCTGGCCCTGCCCAGTCAAAACTTCCACGTACTGTAGAAGGGGATGACGTCCCCACAGTGCACATGAAAAATACATTAGGGAAGACAGTCTGGGTTAGTCCTGCCTCAAGCAAAGGCAAACCTGTCTGCAGGACTGCTTTTGCTCAAGGACCTGGGTGCACTTGGTGGGTGATGCAGCAGGATAGGGAAGTTCGATGTATACCTCATGGGGATTTGACTTTGGGTGAGAATAGCCAATGAATTAAGTTGTATGATGTTAATTGCTAAATAGCCCTACCACCGCATGTCATCACCACTATAGTCACTATATGCCTTATCAATGGTATTACAGTAAGAATCACCCAAACTAATGAAGGATGGGCTTTGATGAAAATGAACAAAGTGCAGCAGTGGTGGGACTGGACCTTGCTTCAGCAACTGGCGCCCAGCAACCTCCTGAAGTTTGGCACCTTCAGCCCACAGACTGTGGGCACAGGCCATGCCAGATAGACCAGCCATGACCTCTGGACGCAGCATGCAGTCACCCAACACCACACCTCAAGTCTCCTGCCCTGAAAGACTGTTATGACAGATGTAGCCCAAAGTCACAGATTAAATGAATTCAACAGACATTTGAGAGGGATGCTCCACAGCCCAAGAGGAATGATATCTGTGTGATATATATATAGAACAGGAAAAGTGGTGGTAATTAACTGGAAAATGAGGGACCTGGGCATAATTTAGACGGTATAGAATAAGGTGTGAATAATGTCCTGGGTTCGGCTGGGATACTGTTAACTTTCACACGAACCCAGGAGGGCTCACAGCCGCCACAGCTGACCCAAACTGGCCAAACAAACATGGTATCCGATACTGTGTGCCATCATGGTGGGGCTCTTTGTGGGGCAGCTGGCTGGCGGAGGGGAACTGTTGCTCAGGAGCACGCTGGGCATCGGGCGGTGAGAGAGACTTGCTCTGTGTATCCCTTGTTTTGTATATTCTTTAAATCAGTATTATTGTTGTTACTGTTTGCTACCTTTGCTGTTCTGTTAAATCATCCTTATCCCAACCCACGGGTTTTGCCTTTTTCTTCCCAGCGGGGGGAAGGGCAATACAGCCACCACGTGGTTCTGTGTCACCAGCCGGGGTTAAGCCATGACACAGGGGCATCTGCTGAAGCTGCAGCAGACACGGGGAACATGAAGATGAGCTAATTATTTTCAACACAAGATAGAGCTGTTGTATTAGACAATTTTACCAAGAGCCGCAAAGGAACTGTCTACAGATAGCAACATGGTTAAAATACTATAGCCATGTGTGCAAACAAATCAGAATTAACACAGCGTTCATTACAACAAGACCCAAGGAATATGGTGTAGTTACCATCTGCATCTTACCGTATCTCATAAGCTAGCTGTCTACTCAGCATCTTACTCACAGTATTACCTGCACCACACACTAGACATCACAGATGTGTACATTGGTTCTACCCACAATGTGAGACTAACCCGTAATGGGGTCTCAACCTGAATGCAGGACAGGTGTAAAATAACTCAAATCATATTGGCTTGGTAGAAAGCCAAGAGACAAGTGAGCAAACCAGTGCTGCCTGCTGTCTTCTGAAGATGATTTATTCAGCAACAGAAAGTGTAAGTTACAACACTCCTGGAATTATACAGTAGCTAACAGTATTCAGGTATTTTTTAAATACGTGATTTACACAAGACCTTAATCAGTTCAATTTCTGGTTCACTTTCTTTATAAGCAGTGCTACCCTGCAGCTGTGGCTTCACAAAATGATAGCTAATCACACTAGTCCCCGAAACAGAGCTATTACTGCATTTAAAAAACACACCCAAAACCAAAGAAACGCACAAAACCTAAACCCCAAGCCTCCGATACCAATCACGTCTGGAAACACCGGCAGACCTGACTGGAGACTCATCATTCAGCAAGGTGATGACGTACAAAAGCGCAGGAAAAGGCTAAACATCTGCTGTAACTTCACACAATATGATTATTTAAACACAGTTCTTTTCAAAATCTTTTTTTTTTTAGTGGCTACCATCTAACCCAATTCTCTTTCTTGTACAGATCTTTTATTTCCATTTGAACACCTGCTAAAAAAACAGAACACATGTGTTAAGAGCTCCACTATGCCTCACCAGCTTGGTAGATATATTGCTTTAATAGCATAACACAAAGAAAAGAGTTAGCTAAGTTTTGCATGTAATTCCTGCAACTCAGCACAGCAAAAAAACCAACTATGAATCGTACTTCTAGAAGGCTTGGGTATAGCCTGACTTGGGTCAAGACTATTAGAATTCAATCCTTCATAAGCAGTATAAAAGCTTATCAAAATCCTCTAAAAAGTATTCTGTAAATAGTGCCCACTTATGAATTTGAGTTTGGCCATAACAGCCTCTAGATTTCTCTGAGCATTCCTTTACGAGCAGTTTAGACACACAATTGCACTGAATACATGCCACTGTTCAATTATAAAACTGCACCAAACAAGTAATCTGAACATAGAAATTACAAGTTACAAGAAACACACACATTAGACATGAATTACAACCAACTAGATCAGTTACATCCATCATGCCTTTCTTCCTTCAAATACTAAAATACAATTAAGTGTCTTAGCACTGGTTTTGTTCTGAATAAGAACCCAGGTTGCAACACCGACCTGTGCAAAGGAAATAAAACCTCTCAACCGAAAAAAAAAAAGTAAGCCTGTTAAGCTTCATTTTTCCTCAACTTCACCACCTTCTCAAGTCAGCTGCTTCAATTCCAACAGCAAACAAGTATGATTTTATGCTACAGACTGCTAAAAAAATTTCCATTGACCAGATGTAATTATATTTTTATGTTTCCCGCTTGTAAGGGAAATATCCAAAATTTCATTCACTAATGAAAATTTGGCGGCAGAGCATGTGACTTCAGTCTGTTGAAGACATTAAAAAGCTACTTTGCCTGAAGGTTACATTGTTTGTTCATAATCTGTTACTATCTGACAGATGGTTATGAAATTCAGTTGCTAGGGTCAGACTGTGCTTACAACTAGACTGTGTTTTCTCTAGCAACTCCGTGGCTGTGGCATTATCCTAAAGAATTACACCTCATAGAAAGTACTAGCTTTGTTGCTACGAGGCGATGTGAATTATTTACCATTGTTTCAGTTCCTCCTTGAGAGACCAGCACATGTTGGACACTGCTGGAAAAAGCAGAAGAAAAGCGCAACGAGTCCAGAAATGACCAGGATTTTTAGACAAAAGTTTAGGCCAGCTTCTCCTGCCTGCAAGACAGAGACCGACGTACCACTGAATACAGCCAAAACTTTGTGTATTTCACATGTCCAACAAACCCTAAGAAAACTACGTGGGGACACTATCCTATGCTGTGTACAGTCTGTGCCAAATGGTAACACTCAGAAGGGAACTCCGGCATTACCGCAGCTGAGGCCATCTCACAAATTTACAGGTACGTACTCAGGACAGCAGTTTTGTTCTACATGTTTTTCCCAGACACATTTAAGTTGTCTCGCAGTTTTTCCAGTCATCTCTACACAAGCTTGTGACAGTTTTTACTGTTTTCAACCTGTGAGATTATTTACAACCTCACATAAGTATCTCGAGCTGCTTTTATATTTTTTTTCCCCTATTCTAATCAACAGAGTGCTGTGTGACACTACCTGTCAAGCAGTTGACCCACAGTACCTGAAAAACAGGAAATATGTCAACAACTACTGAAGACTGTCCTTTACACCCGGCGAAATGACAAATTCCTTCTGACACTTCTAGTAAGGTTGAAGTCACCTATTACTTCACCACTGCTCTCATTTTATGTATTCCTCTTTCCTGCTTGCCACATTTCTGGTAGGAATTCATAAGGGAAGAGGGGCTGAAATACAGTAGCAAAGTCTAAATTATTTCTCAGTTACATGAAGAAAGCCTCTTCAGATGACATCAGTTACAGGAAGTTAATACTTGCAAAAGTCTCCTCTCAGTCCATGCAAAATGAAAAACCCAACATGTTGCACAAGTGTGCTTTATGTCACAGAATCTTGACTTAGCATGACTTGTTGCAAATGGTAAAACCCTCTGTACAAATACCGAGCAATTAAATATCAGGTCTTACAGCAGTCTTTGCTAGCAAAGATATATCTAGATAAAAATCCTTTTTATACAGTGCTGAGTAGCATCTTCTGCAATTTTCATCTCACTGACTTCAAAACTGAAAAATTTAATTTCATCTTCAGTTTGAGTGAACAGACTTCTTACTAAACATCGGCTTTCAGCCTCTTAAGACTATTTCAGAACCACGAAATTTAATAAAAAAGTGTGTGTAAGTACGGAACAAGTGTGTTAAGATATCTATTTGAACAACTCAACATGAATTCAGTCACACATTGTAGGTAGGAAAGCTGTCCCTCCCTGCCTCCCTCCAAGAAACAGTTTACACTTTAACGTTTAACTACTACAGCTACAGCCTTCCAGTACAAGTATAAAACTTTTAAATTGACAATTCACACCCAGCAATTAAGGCTGCAAATATCCGACAACCGCGGAACAATGCATTGATTATATCTGCTGATTACTGAATTTGTTGAAGAACCCTAAACAGCTTCTGTTAGTATTTTCAGACCAGGTACTCCCTTCCCCTCACAGCCTCATTCCTCTGTGGAACGGAATTTATTAAGAACCCCATTCTCCAAACGCAACAAGCCACTCTGACTGCCACGAGTCCGCAGGAATTGTACTGCTACATAATACACAGTGATCTCAACATTTTGACTTCAAATCTGAACACCTTGCCCAACAGCAATTTTAGAGTACCTTACTTTTAAAAAAGCAGGCTTGGGAGCCACACCCACCCTCACAGGTGTCAGGGTTATTTTTCACTAACAGCGAACATGCATCTTCAAACTCTATTGAGGCACTAGTCCTTCTTCTTGACCGGGGAGAGAGTACTCAAAAAGCATCCTTAACAATGATCACAACAGTTCCCAAGACCATGGCCACAACAGGAGATGCCTACTTACAAAGAAAACAAACCATCCACTTCCGTTAAGTCACCAGTTGTACCCAGTGCTACTCTGCAAACATACCTGGCTCGGTCTCCGTTTTTGGTGTTACTTTATCCTCTCTTGAAATGTTCATTTCTGTCATTTGCTGCGTTACAGGCAAAGCGGTAACAGGCACATTTCTGTTTAAGTACAGTGAAACACGTAATTTATGTTAGTTTTGCATTCATAATAAAACCTTAAACCATCCAGACCTATTAATAAACTACCTGTTCAACTACTACTGATACACTTCCCTGACCTCTGCTTCTACTATCTTCAAAACACATTTTTTTACACTATTTTAGTTTCCCTAGAAGAAAACAGGCAAACCTGCAGAAAACATCTCTCCAGATAAATCAAAACCATCCTTTTACATGTAACAATCCAACACCAAATATTTCAATCGGTTCTCATTTACACAGATTCCTAAAGCACTGTCAGGCAGACTGTCCCTTTTTGCTCTGCAGAAACTCACTGCAATAGGGCAGGACTGCTGCAGGCCTTCCACTTGCTGCACACTCACAGCTCATGCAAACCTCAAAGTAATACCTTCACTGTACCTTGATTTTTCAGATGTGCTGCCAACAGCACCTTCACAGTTGTTTAAGCTAGTGTCTGCCCTCTGTACAGATGCAGAGTCTGAGGTAGGACTGTTTGAACCACTGGCTGTTCCTAGGTTAACAAGAATTTGACAAGTTAGTTACACACAAATTGTAGTGTATACGTTAGTCAAATAGTCTTGTGTACAGATATGGACTGTCTGCATCCAATCTTCATTGCTACTGCATATCACTCCTTACTTAAAGACAGGCTACCCACTACCGAAACACACAGATTGTATAAGAATACACTAAAAGAGGAGGCTAAGTGGGAAAGCAAGCTATGGCTGAATGCCAAGCGGACCGGAACACATTATACTGAAATGTATTTTTATCTTTATGGTGATTTAAAGTAGTATTCTCTTTGATAGTCACTGTTTTAGTACGGCTTTCAGAAGTTCGCCTGAGACATGTTCCGGGATTCCTTGTCATTTTGTATACATTTTATTTTAAAAGTAGTAAATAAAAAACAAAACAAACCCCACAAACACACACCCTTACCCATTGGGCTGATTCTACCACTATTCTGCTGTCGCTGAAGATGCTCTTTGTAGCAAATGGAACACATCCCATTTGTCCTAGGATTTCCATAAAATCCACATCCTGTACTACACAGCATGGGCCCTGGGGTCTGGTTTGTCTCCTGAGTCATCTCGATGCTGTAAATAAAATCAAGAACTGCATTAGGAGCTGGCATGTCACCAAAATCAATTACAGGATTACAGAATTAAAGTATCTCTGCTCACCCTGCCCCCAAAAAGTGGCATCAGCATTCTTAAAGAGGCTTATATGGATGTTAATATACCATTCAATACTGTAATTTTATTGCTAAGTAACATCGTTATGAACCTTTAAAAGAAGAAAAAGTGTCATCATACTAATACTGGGAAATAATGTACTTGTTGGGCACTGAGCTGCATATGCAAGTTATGACCATATTAAATTTGACAGCCAAAGCAGCCCTTTATTACCAACCTCTGAGCACAAACAGTGATATGCAGAATAAGCAAGACCAAGTTCCTATCTACTAAACAGTTCTGGCAAATACTATAGTTTACTTCCACCCCCCCCCCCCCCCCCCCCCGACTCTAGCAGAAGAGCTCCACTTTTTCAGTAATGTTGATCTTGCATCATTTTGATGCTAATTCCGCTAATAGCGGTTCCTACACTCACAATGAGTCTGCCACGCAGAACAACAGAAAACCCTTCAGTGTTGGCAGCAGCCATCTAAAGTCCTTATTCCTTTAAGAGAAATTTCCAAAACAAGACCATGAACACTGCTTAAATTGTGTATGAAACCCAATACTGAGTACTAAGTGGCGACAACAGGCATACAACAGGCCCTTCGACTGAGAATCTAAAGAGCATTTCTGAAGTAAGTTTACACGGAGTCTTACTCTTCCAAGAGAAATAAAATCAACAGCTTTAAACTGATGAATATGTTCTATTACACAGCCTACACGTTAAAATAAAAAGCCAGTTAAATCCTTTGTCTTAATAAAGTTATAGCAAGTCTTCTGAACCTCCCAGAGGCAGACAATGCTAACACTCTACCATGAACTGCAGAAGTTAGGAATAAAAAATACTTCACCTTCACTGCTGGTTAACCTCTGCAAAGCAAGGTTAGTAGAAAAACTGAATAGCAACCAAATCCTTGATTCCCAAGGGCAACAAAACTGGAACACAGTAATCAAGCAATCTGCTACAAATTGAGGACACTTAAGAACACTGTGCTTGCCCTCCCAAAATTTAGATTGAGTAGAAGCTCTGTACAAGGTACCTGGAGACATTTTAGTGTAATCTCTAGATTGCCATCTTCCTATCCAGGAAGAGTCATCACAATTTGACTGCTGATGCCTGCAAGAAGTCAAAAACCCCACAAGCAAATCCATTACTGTGTACAGAGGAATACTATATTGAATTAACAAAATCCCACACTGCAAGTAGTAAACTTGTGTTCCACCAGCATGACAACTGCAACCGACAGCTGCCTTCAGCTACTTAAGCTGAATTTCTGGGACCAAAGTAAACCAGGAGCAGGAGAAAGTAAACCAGCAAAACTCATCTGCTTGCCTGCTGGTGGTCGCAGGGCCTCACTTCCCCGGTATGAACAGCCGTATTTACGCCTTTTTGTAACACCTCCCGGGTATAAACAGTTTCCTTTCAGGACTACAAAACGGCTGCCCACCTACTCTGGCGCAGCTTTACAGCCACACACACACACCAGCCAAGGGAGCGAGAAGAAACCACGACCCGCCTAGAGAAATCTAAATAAAAAAAAACAAAACAAACCCTGGCCGCCTGTGTCGCAGGCCTACGTCCGCACAGCGCCAGCGGAAGGCTGCGCTCCCGCCCCCCCGTTACGCGGAATTGCTCCCAGTGCCCGGCTCCGCTGCCGCACCAGCGCGAAGCCGTTCCGCCACGCACCCCGCCCGCAGGCCCCGGCGCCCACTTCCACCGCCGGGAAGCTCGAGTCGCCGCTGCCCAAGGAGCCGTGCTTCACACCCCCCCGCCAGGCAGGGAAGCACTTCCTCCGCCGCCCTTCCCCCCCCCCCCCCCCCCCCGCGGCTCGACCCCGCTCCCCCCGAGGCCCAGGCCCGCCAGGCCCGCCCGCCGGTCACGTGGGCGGGCGCCCGCGCTTCCGCCTGTCAGGGGTGGACGGCGGCGGAGCGCCGCTGAATCAGCCCCTACTTGTATCTCCCGGCCGCGGAGCCCCGTTATCGACTCAGCCCCCGGAGAAGCGCGGCAGCATCGCCGCCCCCAACGGGCCGCCGTCGCCGCCTGATCGCAGGACGGCCCGGTGCGACCGGCGGGGGGGGGGTGGGTGGGGTGCCTAGCGGGCGGCCTCCGGCGCACAACCCACACAAACCGGAGCCCTTCCATCCCGTCCAGTGCGCGGCGAGGCTCGGAGCGGGACGCGCAGCCCCCCTCCCCCCCGCCCCGCAGGCACAGCCCGGCTCCGTCCCGCCGGGACGGCCCCACATCTCGGCGTTAAGGACGGACGTCAGGACCCCCGACGCGCACCGAGATCCACCGCAAAAGCCGGGAACCGCGCCGGCGACGCGTCTGCTGCGACCTAAACACCCCTTCGGCCCACACCCTCCTTCCGCAGCGGGACCGCAGTTACGCGAGACAAACCCCAAGCGGCGTTCACCCAGGCTTCCCGAGGCTCTCTCACCTGCGCGGGGGGACGCGGGGTCGGTACCGACACCGGGCGCTTCCCGAGGCCGGGCGAGTCAGACAAAAGGGGAGCCGCTGCCAAGCGCCCGCAGCGCCGTACGTCTTAACGGCCCCCCGCACCCCCCCGCCGCGGACATCGGAACACAAAGGAACCCCGGCGGCTGCCGGGATGCGGAGCGGCGGCGGGGGGGGTGCCGGGGCCAGGCCGCTCCTCGCAAACCCCTGAGTCACGCCCGGCCCGGCCGCCGCCGCAAGGCCCCGCGCCGCTGCCGGCCCGCACGGCCCCGCCGCCGGCGGCGGCCAAGGAAATCTTATTGTCTCCCCGCTGGCAGCGGCCCGGCCCGCGGCCTCGCCCCGCACCGGGGTCCGGGCGGGAGGAGGCCGCCGGGAGGCGGAGAGCGGCGGGGCCGCCCGCGGGGTGGCCCGGGCAGCCCCCCTCCTCCCCTCCCGCTGCCGTGAGGGCCCTGGGGAGCTGACCCCAGCAGCCACCCCCCTCCCCGCCCCGCCTACCTGTTCCCGGCGGGGGCCAGACACCCCGCGGCCTGCGTCGGAGAAGGCGCCGCGGGGGTCTCCAGGCGGCTGCCGGGAGGGCCCCCGGCGGAGGAGGGGGGCGGCGCGCAGGGCTGGCCGCACAGCCGCGGCCGCTTCCTTCTTTTGTTCCCGCAGCGGCGGCGGCCGTCCCGGCGGCCGCGGCGCAAGGGGAGAGGCACCGTGCGCCGGGGGAGGGAAGAGGAGGAGGAGGAGGAGGAGGAGGAGGAGGAGGAGAGGGAGGGGGAGGGGCGGAGGGGGCAGGGGAAGGAGGGAGCCCACCGCCTCCGCTTCCGCCCCCGTCCCCGCCTCCTCCCGCCCGCTGCCGGCCGCCGGGGCATGCGCGCTGGCGCCGGGGGCGGAAGGAAGCGGGGAGGGGGGAGGTTGCCGTTGTCGCCGGTGCCCTCGGCGCCGCACGCGTGAGGGAGGGAGGGAGGACGTCGTTCCAGGCGACGTCATAGAGCTACACCTGCCCCGGGAAGGAGGAGGCCATGTGCGGGCGGGGGGCGTGGCCGTGGCGGGAGTGGGCGGGGTTTCCTGCGGGCCGGGCGGGGCGGCTGCCCACGGTTCGGTTACCGAGGCAGTTCCCGGGGCTCAGGGCGCTGCCCTCGGCCTCAGTGTGCTCGGTGGGGCGTGAAACTGCTGAGAGCAGAGTGATCCCTGCCCTGCGTGAAGGTTTCGCTGTGAGGACTAGGCCTTGGTTTGTGTTCGGTTTGTGGATTTCTGGGCCATTGGACCTCGAGGTTGAATATCCGTGTGCGTGCCAACATGGCTTCACCAAGGGCAAACCGTGCCTGACCAGCTTGGTAGCCTTCTGTGATGGGGTTACAGCATTGGTGGACAAGGGCGGGCAACTGACATCATCTGCCTGGACTTGTGCAAGGCATTCGACACTGTTCTGCATAAAGTTCTTGTCTCTAAACTGTAAGGACATGGATTTGACAGAGGGACCACTCATTGGGTAAGGAACTGGCTCGATGGATACACACAAGGAGTTACAGTCAACAGCTCGATGTTCAGGTGGAGACCAGTGACGAGTGGTGTCCCTCAGGGGTCGGTACTGGGGCCAGTGCTGTTCAATATCTTTGTCGACAACACGGACAGTGGGACTGAGTGCACCCTCAGCAAGTTTGCCAACAACACCAAGCTGTGTGGGGTGGTTGACACGCTGGAGGGAAGGGATGCCATCCAGAGGGACCTTGACAGGCTGGAGAGTTTGGCCTGCATGAACTGCATGAAGTTCAACAAGGCCAAGTGCAAGGTCCTGCACGTGGGTCGGGGCAACCCCAAACACAAGTACAGGCTGGGCAGAGAGTGGCTTAAGAGAAGCCCTGAGGAGGAGGACTTGGGGGTACTGGTAGATGAGAAGCTCAACATGAGCCAGCAATGTGCGCTTGCAGCCTAGAAAGCAAATCATATCCTGGGCTGCATCAAGAGAATCGTGGTCAGCAGGTCAAGGGAGGTGATTCTGCCCCTTTACTCCGTTCTCGTGAGACCCCACCTGGAGTGCTGTGTCCAGCTCTGGAGCCCCCAGCAGAATAAGGACATGGATGTGTTGGAGCAGGTGCAGAGGAGGGCCACGATGCTGATCAGAGGGCTGGAGTACCTCTCCTACGAGGACAGGCTGAGGGAGTTGGGGCTGTTCAGCCTGGAGAAGAGAAGGCTCCAGGGTGACCTCATAGCAGCCTTCCAGTACCTGAAGGGGGCCTACAGGAGGGATGGAGAGGGACTTCTTGCAAGGGTGTGTAGTGATAGGACAAGGGGCAATGGCTCTAAACTAAAAGAGGACAGATGTAGGATGTTAGGAAGAAATTCTTCACCATGAGGGTGATGAAACACTGGAACAGGTTGCCCAGAGAAGCTGTGTCTGCCCCCTCCCTGGAAGTGTTCAAGGGCAGGTTGGGTGGAGCTCTGAGCAACCTGGTCTAGTGGAAGATGTCCCTGCTCATGGCAGGGCGTTGGAACCAGATGGTATTTAAGGTCCCTTCCAATGCTTACCGTTCTATGATTCTATGATTCTGCATGCCCGAGCTGTGCTGCGGGGCTGGCGTAGGTGTGGTAGCCAGACTCTGTGTCCGTGAAGCTGTCACGTTCAGGGGATGTGGCACTGGCCTGGGTGGGTAACAGAGGAGGAAAGGTGACGTCGCTGTGGAGAGGGAATCGTAAGACCACGCAAGGCTGGGTAGCGTGGGAGGAGAAAGAAACCAAAGGCAAGAGAAGAAAGCTTGGTATTTCAGACTTCCTGCTCACTCCGAGGGCAACACGGGGCACCGGGTGGCTGCAAAACACTGTCAGTAGGCACAAGGCGATGGTGGCTTGCTTTCTCATAGTAAACTAGGGGCAATGATTTTTTTTTTTTTAAGCACTCTTCCTGGGAAGTGGAAAATACGTGGATTCACACAAGCATGATATGCTTTTCTTAAGGGTAGAACATTTTCAGTAAAATTCGAAGCTGCTTTAGATATGTGTTCTGAGTAATTCAGCTTCTCTTAAACATGGTTTCTGCCATGCCCTAGTGATAGTCTAAGGCAATGTATTTGGGCTTGTATTCACGGACCTCTGAACCACTTAATCTGAAGAGAACAGCTGGAATCAGAATCTATGGGTCCATGGGAAATATGCCACAGAAATCATTAGAAAGTCTTTTCTTTTTTTGCCTGATGTGCCTTCTAGAGCTCATCTTTTTCCTCATCTGTCAGCGAGATGTCTCCTGAGACCCAAAAGCTTCAGGAAAATGGAGTGGCACAGTGCTCTCTGCTCTGTAACCAGTGTTTGGAGTAACACGGCTTTTACCTGCAGCTTCTGGGCTGGTAGCTCCTACTGGGTAGTACAAAAGAGTTTCAGCTGTTACATGCAAACATTTTAGCACAGCTTCCTAGTTTATGATGTAGAGGAGAAGTCTTCTGAGATCACTGCTCTCAAGACTCTCTCGGAGTTGTATAACTTTATCACTTTGAGGGGAAAACTGGAAAAAAGAAGTTGAGGTGTGTATTAATTTCCCCTCGGAGAGACTTTATGGCGAGAACCAAAACTGAAGATGACAGCAAATCTCATTGTAAAGATAAAAGTTGGTGTACTAGTAGCCCTGGAGAGTAGTTTCGACCTCTCCTTCAAAGGCAGGACAGAGGACGAAGGTGGGACGGTCTCAGCTGAAAGCCGTTAACTGGTCTGACTTTTTCCAAGATAACTCTCAAAGAGCAGAGCAATTTTTTGACAAGTACGTCAACGGATGACGTTTGTAAGGAGCCCCAGAGGAATCCGTGATTTTATTTAAGCTGACAATTAAATATTGCCTTCATTTTCCTTGACAGATTTCTCTCTATTTTTGGGCATCTCCTGGGCAAAGATCAAACTGTACTTGTGGCAAGATATGACCACGCACCATGATACAGAAAGCCTGAAACTTGACTAGATCTCAGTCCTGGAGAATCAACAAATAAGTTTTCATTTTTCACAAAGGAGGCAAGTATTTGCAGGTAGACGTTGTGGCTGTAATGTTGCTAGATGATGAGGTAAGGGGGCTGAGGTAGGCAGAGATGCTGCGTTAGAGAAATGGGTGGATTTGCAGCGCCGTTTGTTCAGTACAGCAGAGTGATGTCCTAATTCGAGCAGAGCGATGTCCTGATTCGCATAATGCTGTTGGTGGTGGCCAAATTCTTTGTGTCTGTGTAGCTATACAGACCCTGCTAGGCTACCCAGCTGTCCTTGTGGACAAAGTTTCCCTTGTCTTCATACAGTTGTTTGTGTCTGATGTAAATGTAAACTAATCCTTTCTGACCAATACTGGGACATATCTGATATGAAAGATAGTTTCTTCAGGGCGCAGCAATTATTCAGATGTTTGTGTGACATAAAAAGATTCTTTCAATAAGGGAGGGACTTTATTTGGAGCAGGCCACCTTTCAATCTTTTCAGAGTGGGATTCTTTTGAGCTAATTTGGATATGTGGCTTATAGTTTCCTTACTGCAGAGATATCAGTATTTGGCAGAACACCACTGGTAATGGTCTATGAATGTCCTCGTTTAGTTTAAGGAAGAAAAAAAACTCCACAAAGAACACAACTTTAACTCTTTCCTCACTGGAGTTTTCAGTACAATACTATTTTTGTTTTCTCTGATGCTGGGAAGAGCTCATCAGTTTGCTCAGAAAGTAACTGCTAATCTCCATTCCCTATACCCCAACACTTTCATGTGGTGTTCTGGGGGAACCCCATGAATACCATAGTATTGGGTCAAAACCAAGCTATAGTAAGTTTCCTCAGAGAATGAAAATTGTGAATGTGAATTGGTGGAACCATAAAAGAAATTTACCCTTTTAAGCTGCTTAGATCCTTCACACAAAAGAGCCCCAGGAGTTCTTATGCCTTGGAGCTAAGATCGGATCAATGAAATAGAAAGGAAAAAAGCTTTACGTCTGCTGCCGTATGGAGACTCATGCAATACTAGCAAAGCTGTAATGAACGGGTTTCCAGGGTGTAGGGTGTATAGAAGCCGAATTTATTTTATGACTAATATGGAGCATTTAAAAGGATAGAGTTTTGAAGGCATAGCTGAAACTTGCCTTTGCCATTGAAACATGAAAATGTCCCCCTGTAACAGGAATAAGACAGAAGCTTGCTAACTTCAGAAGCCTATAGATCATGTGAAGCATTACTCGGAGTAACTGGTCATTGCAAATTTGCTTCCTGCTTGAGTTTTCAACAGTGCTTAACTGAGGGATAGGAATTAAGCTAACTTTTCACAGAAAGATACCGTTTGTGGGATAAGCTATTGAGAGTTATTAGCTAAGAGTTATTATTATATTCTTTTATAGCATTACGTACATTGTGTGTTATGTATTATTTACGGTTTTATTTGGATCTTGGAGCTAGATATGGGTAAACAACAATCCACGTAATTTGTAGATCAGGGAAAATAGTAATTGTTACACAAAGTAAACTACTAAATACAGTTTGACTTCCAAGGAAAATAAATAGTTTAAAAGCAATATTTGTGTGCGCTCAAAATAAACTAAATAAACAAACATGAAAAATGTTCAGACACTTCAGATGGGCATACGTTTAAATAGAAACAATACACGTTTTAAGAGAAGTAACAAGGTGGGGGCTGTTTTTCTCTGCTGATACACTCTTCCTCTTGTTTACATCTTTGCACTGATGACAGACTAGTTCATTATATGGAATTTAAAAGAAGTTTGACCTTTGGTTTGGTTCTCAGGTGTCTAGAAATGAAGTCCACAAATAAATGCATGCCCGCAAAACTGGATGAGAAGTGATCATTACACACGTAATTTCTTTCTGAAAATCTAGGGTTTTTTATCTTAAAATGCTCTTCTGGGACAGTAAGGACCAACTGAAAGTTTGTATTGTATAAAGCATATCACCTTAAGAAAGCACTGAGATGGAACTTACTTGGCGAAACTGAAAGCATACATGCACCATTTTTAACTAAAATGCTAACACTGTTCTGAGATCCTGCTTATTATTCTGGGTATTTAAAATGTTCTGTGACATGTGGAAGATGCAGTTCTAGTACTTTGATGTGCTGCAGTGTATGCATGTATGTTAAACGGCATGGTAGCACCTAGTGACTTTTAAGGTGGCTTAATAGGCACTTCACTGTAACCACGTAGTTACTCACTAGTCAAGTTTCACTAACTCATAACACCAAATCTATTGGTAACAGTAGATTTGCAAGCAGTCCAGAAAGCTAAAATGTTTCCATTGTCTCCCCTAGTATTTCTGCTGTAATTCACACAGAGGTTAAAACACTGCTTCTCTGAAGAAGCTAGCAGTCTGGTGCATACCCAGACTGAGATATCCTTTAAAGATGATGATTTGACAAAGTTTCTGTAAGCCACACCTTAAACATGAGCCTAATGTGTCCTTCAGGGTATCCAAGGTATGACACCTGGAGATCCATCTAGCCAAAATTCCTGAAAGCTTTTGAAAATCTTAAGCGACTTTTAAGAGGTATGTAGCAACTGAGGAAAAGTAAGATGTATATTAGTCTAATTCCCACAACTGCTGCTTTCATGTAGTGGCCAGTTTGGGCTTCTGCAAATGAATTCTTTGCATGTCAGTCCAGTGTTCTTGCTGTGGAGCCGCAGAAGCGGTTTACTTAAGTTGTGAGTTTAAATACCTTCATGAAGATCTTTCACTCACAAGCCATTTGCCTCAGACTCTTTTCATAAGTGCCTGTCTGCTTGTTTTGGCAAGTCTTTAAAGTCTCTGTAACTTAGTCTATTTTAAAAGCCTTGTAAGTGTAAACAAATGCAGGTAATTTTCATGAAGATGTCAGTTTGTCATTCATGTTTCGTTCCAGAAGTAAGATACTTTTGGAAAAGGCACTCAACTGCTGCTGAGAATGCAGTTTGAAACGTAATGAATATGCAAAATTATCAAATCTGAGAAAGCATTTCCTTCATTGCACTCCAAAGGCACCAGAAGCCTTGAGAAAACTTCATGTTACTTGCATCTTCATTTCTCAGCACTAGGAGATTTCTTTGTTTATCTTTCAGGTGTCTGAGGGCATCAGTTTCTAACTTCTGCTTCTCTCTTTTGTAGTCTTACTGCAAATAAAATAATAAAGAGAATTTGTTTATAAATTGTTGTTGATAATTTTCCTATTACCCTCTGTTTTTGGCATCGTCTTGTATTTTTTAAGTCTCACAGTTTGTGACTAAGGCAGATTTTAAAGCTAGATAGCCATTGACGAGTTTACTGAGTATTTGTCAGGTTACATTGAACTCTTGGGGCTTTGGATTCTCGGTCCTGTGGAAATTGAGATCCTTGCTTGTCCATCCAATTCTGTGTCCACAAGGTCACAGTAATGGCATTTCCAGAACATTTGCAGTGCTTTTTCACAAGACCTCCTCCTCTTTACCATCAGTATCTCATGAGGAAGAAGCTATGCAAGGTCCTTTTGTACACATTGAAGAAACTCTTCCCTTCAGTGTGTTCCAACTAGGCACACATAAGAGAAATTAATTTTTTTTTTCTTCCTGGGAAGAGATCCAGTGGTCAGGTACCTTTCTTAAGAGGTCAGTTTTCAGCAAGTAATTGAATGTCATCTTGTTGTCTGGTCTCTTCCGTTCTTTCCTACTAGTCAAGCTGTTGAAGGGGGTGGGTTATCCACCGACACCTTTCCACTTCACTTGATTTATTGCTTCAACATTGTAAAAGCACAGTAGAGCATAATTATGCCCAAAAGTGTAGTTTAATATTGAAAATGTTTCTTTTCTTTCCATTGTTACAAAGGAACCAGCTTTTGCAAGACAAAGGCAATACACCTATGAGCAGTGTTTTGAAGAAAATGATTACTACAGCTCATGAAATATGAAACAAAGATAAATGTAGAATATGGAAGAGCTCCATGAAGTCTGATTTCACTACCAAAAATGAAAGTTACATCTAAAGTATAACTAATAATCTAAAATTATCTTTGTGTCATCTTCCTTTTTTTAAACTGATAGCTTTATACTTGGGAATTTTTCACAGTTCCATTCCACAGAAAGTGATAAAAACAGCTGGTGGGTATTTAAGTAGACAGCTCTTAATATGGCCTGCAGATATAACTGCTAATGCTGAGAACTTATTTTTTTTGTCTGCCTCTTAGCCAAGTTAGGGATTAGATAACTGTGGGGCAAGTTTATGCTAGAGATATATTTTGGCAATGTTGTCTTAGACTGACTCTGTGCTACAGACTCTCCTGGTGCCAGCACTTTTATAATGACAATACTGTGTTTTCATCCATGTGGCTTCTTTCATTTGTAGAAGGAATAGGGGAGACATTTTTATTACACTAGTCCCAGTGGTACTTTGCTGGAACAGGAGTGATTTGTCATTATAATTTAGCAAACTTTGTGTAAGGGGAAGCTTTCTCTGGAAAAGACAGAGATGTGTGTGTTGTAACCTATTGGCAGACTTAACGTTAGCAGTGGTGTCTAATAATTTGTTTTGTTTCACTTTGCAGTCTTAACCTTCTTCCCATGTCCTTTGAAAATTAAGAAACCATTTGATATCAAAAGTACTTTCCTAATGTCAGTGGAAAAGCACAACCTTTGACAAAAAAGAGTGTTAACAATGGAAGTGCTGCCAGGCAGGACGGGCTCAACAGGAGGAAGGGATATCGGACAGGGAACCTGGGCACTCCTGTGCTGCTGTGGTGGTGCGGTCCATGCAGGCAGGCTGTGAGTCTGACAGTAAATCCACTAAATAAAGGTCTCTACTTGCCTAAACGGTAGCTAACAGGTCATATCTGCCACTTTCTATTTCTTCCCCAGAGCCACTCGTCAGGTACAAACTAGGACCATGTGCTGAGGTCCAGGGTTCAGCTTGGGGGCCTGCTTCACTTGAGGCACAAAATGCATAGCCCAGTTAGTTGACCTGCATGCTCATCAATATTGGAGCTATAATGAGGAAAGTGGAATTGAAGCCAAGTATTGATAGGGTCAGAGCTGAGTGGGGAGCGAGGGCAGTGCTTAGGAAGTTAGCTGAGTCATTCAAGGAACCAAAAGAAACATAAATGTGTGATCAGTCTCAAAATCATGACCCCAAAGTAGTTAAAATAATGTAACTGAGATTGAGAAATAATTATAAAAGATTACAACCGGCAGAGGAGTACAGTTAGGTCTGGTATATTATCACAAATGTAACTTGACTCCTTTTGTGATTGATGGTGAAACTCTTATTGACTGTAGCAGAATAAAACATAAACAGTACTGAGTATTGCATATGTGCAATTAGGACAACAGGAGAGGGCCAAAAAGAGATAAATGCAGAATTTACTGAGCCTAAGCAGAACCCTGTGGGATTATCTGTGGGCAGAAGATATCAAATACCAGTTGTTCTTTTTTGGGGAGGCTGATGTTATGGCTGACAGGTAATGAAGATAAGTACTTCTTCCCAAGGAAGGTACCAAAGATGCAAAGATGCCAAAGCATAGAAGATAACATTAACAGTCTCAAGGTATCAGGGCATCGAAACCATGAAGATATTATAATCTGCATTTTATCATTCTCTGCTTCTGTTAGCTATGCCCTGGGAAAAATACCAATGTCTTTTTATTAAAGGAAGCAGTGTATTTACCCTTTACACTTGAGGCTGTCTATTCCAGAACATTTTGAAGATTGTTAGTCTAAGGGCAGGTAGTATTAAAGTCATTACTGATGAAATTATAAAAGAATGTATAGTAATGGAACTGTAGTAGTGCAAGCAAAATACAAAATCTATAGAAATTGTACCTACAGATTTTCTTAGTGTAATTCTTGCTTGTAGTTTCAGCCTCTCAGAGCAATTCCCATGGAAAACAACACTGGCATGAAATTTTTGGTCATAATATCTCACCTTGGCCTTCCAACAGACACTTAGAAAGATTTGTGGCTGAGTAGTGGGCATCAATTGCTTCCCTCTGCACAACAAAATTAACCCAAGTGCTGTGTTGAGTTACTTTGGTTTCTTCTGCTCTCAATTCATGATCTGGGACTCTGCCCTGTGGCAAAAGGACAGAGGAGAGCAGCCAGACCTGCCCCTCGTTGCAGATAGGCATGGAGGGTATTGCCTATGGCTGGTGAGGCCGCGAGTGAGTCAGTTCAGGGCAGGCTTTTGGTGACTGACTGCTGGAGATTTGATTTACCCTGCCGGAAATACAGTGTTATATGAGCAACAGGGAAGGTCTTTGTCTGAGCAGCTCTTCTTCTGTGTTTTCTCAGCAACACAAGAGGAAAATACTCATGGTGTTTGCTTATCCACAGCCTAACCAGCTTAGCTGGCTTTACTTCAGTTTAGGCTTTAGCGGTTTCTCAAAGGTGCGAAGCTGTATTGACTGAGCTACACTGAGTGGAAAATAAATCCTGTTTTAGGTTTCTAGCCTGGGCCTAGATTTGATGAGTCTAGTGCATGGGAAATAGGGATGGAGTAAGTTGGGAAAGGTTTCAAATATGATACCAGTGATATTTCTGTGGAGACCCTGAGAATGGTCGAAATGGTTTGTGACCTCTGTATCTGGGAGTGTACCAGAAGCTTTGTGTTGGTGCTATATATGGAGCTTTTCTAAGATGTGTCTGCTGTAAACCTTTACTGATAATAGGATCATGGAAAGACAGTGGCTAGGTAAAGCATGGCTCTGTCATCTGCCTTCTCATGTTGGCCATGGACTGCCTAGGGTTCCTGCCTCACTTGCACGTGGTGGCCAGAACATTGCTTCACCATCTGCTTCTTTTCTCATCTACTCACGGTGGTGCAATCCTCCATAGTAAAGGGTCACAGTGCATCTGTCCATGTCCCCCTCCTGTGATACAGAAATCACAACAACCCTGCCATTCAACCCACACATTCAGTGTACTTGCTTTCATTCATGCCAGTATGAAGGCTCTCAGGCTTTAGAGCAGCTCTGCAGCAATTAGGAGAAATACTGTAAAATTAAAAACCAGCCACACCAAATTAAAATGTTGTAGCTTGTGACTTAGAAACTCAGCTTGGCACATCCACTGCTTCAATGGTTTATTTTACTATTCCCCTTTGTAAAGAGGGAGCCAGTGCATGCTCAAGACTACCACCAATGTTCGGTGTTCTCCGATTGCCTTGGTGCTGCTATCAAATAGCCAGGAATTAGTGAGCGCTTCTGGGCTGACTCCTGGCCGAGCAGATGAATGTGAATGCACCGAGTCCCTTTCAAGCTTGCAGTTGTGTTGTGGCGACACCAGTGTGTGCTCTAGGAACAAAAGCAGACAAAGAGTTGCCTTGTCTTCACGCCGCTGCCTTTGCTCTTGTCCGGATTTGGGCAGAAGGGTAGTGGAAGGCTTTCCACACTTCTGGGTCCTGTCTCTCCTTTGTGCAGGGGATCTACTCATTTCAAATGTAAAATGAGTCGCGCTTGTAAGTGCTTGTGCCAAGCTGGTGGGTTAGTGACTTTGGGGAGGTTGCAGTCATGAACCGTGGCTTTTGTTGAAGGAAGTGAATGGACTGCTGGCTGGTTACAGGCTCGAAACTGCAGAGAAGAGATATGCAGAGCCCACTGGGCTGTGTTTGTTTGCCTTGGGTGGCATTTTACCTGGTGGCAGTGTCTGGACACTCTGCTTGCTTCTCTCCTGCTAATCAAAATTTCAAATTAATTCTTACGGTGTAGGCAGTGGATTTTATCTGACATATTGCTTGATTTCTCCTCCTTACCTTTTACCTGCTGTTATATTTTGGAGAAAAGATACAAATCCTTATTGCTCTCACATCTGAAATGCATTTTGGGAAGGTTTGTCTTGTTCCCTTGGTTTCCTGCTTTTAGCCCTGGATGTCAGGCCCCATCCCTGTGCCACTGTAGTGTGTCTAAATATTCCTTCTTTTTCCCGTGAAGTGTAAAAATGCCTCTCTCTTTGCCTTTTTGTGCTCAAAATAGTGTTAAATTACATCACGCTAGGAGGGTACCAGAATGTGTAGGTGGAGCACAGGGGAAGCCAGGCTATCGCACGGTAATGCAAGGACGATAAAAGGCCCACGCAGGGCTCTGGTCACACCCTGGCAATTGAAGGAGTTATCTGGCAGCTCACAGGGGCTGGTGACGGAAATAATCCTGTGAACCATCTTTCTAGAAACTGCAGTATTATTAAAATGTGCATTTAACTGTGTCCCCAAAGAGTAAAATTATAAGAACAAACCAGCTGCAAAGGGTTATGTTCATCTTTGATGTGCAGCCTATTTGCACATAGTCTCTGTTTCTGTCTACATGTCTGTAATTACTGTGAGTCACTGTGTGTCTGATATGCAATGCAAATTGTATTGGCCAGATTAAATTTTGGAGTGTACTCACGATTTCCAGTATACGGTACTGCTTATATTACTGAAATGAAAAACTTTGGTGAAGCCTTACAGCATATTCTAACTTTGGGTATCACAACACCATTAATCCACATGTTGATTCATGTCTGATATAAGATGAACTCTTACTGGTTGGGGGCATGGACAGGAGCTGTATGTTAGTGTTTATCTCCCATTGAAGAATATTAGCATCTGCTAATAACAATTTTGATTTTTCTGAAAATTATCTATGCACCACCTTCATCAGTTTCCCTTGGCTCAGAAGCTCTAGTGTTTTGCTAAACATTTTTCTCATCTGCTTTTTCTAAACTTACATGAACACTTTCTAATTTTCATGCTTTTTCAGTTCACAGTGACCGTGACACTATTTTTTTTTCTAACTGGTAAATGCATCCTGCAGTTATTGTTTTGAATGTTGCTATCATAAAAACAACACAAAATTCAGTCTTCTGTATAAACCTCACACTTTAGAGGAAAAAGTTGTCACTCATTAGAGAAGCTTGCAGCTTGATCTAACGATTGAAAGTCTGCTTTTCTGTGTTATATTAAGCTAATTTATACTGCAAGAAATCAAGCTCATGAGATTAAAAGGTTATCCTGAAGAAACCACATTGCATGCTTGAAATCACCCAGCTGTTACAACAAGCTTTTCCAAATCAGTGACAAATGACAAAATACGGTAGTAACACTCAGGCATGCTGACCTTGTGACCTTAGTCTTGCACTTGTTTTAGCAGCTTTCAGAGTATTTCAGGATGACCTGTTTTTTAAGATCCGTTGATAATGGCAATGTCCAGTTTGTGAGTCAGCTGGTTCTCTCTTTTTGCTGAGTAACTTAGTGGGAAATATTATGTCATTATGTATTAAAAGGATCTCTGCAGGTTAGAGTTTGACCTACAACCAGGCTAGCAAATCCCACAGATGGAAACAAGGATTGTTAAGCAAACTTCCTGAATTTGGGAGTAGTAGGAACCAAGTTTTGCTGAACTGCTGAGTCTCATGCACACTCAGCTCTGCAGAAAGGAGAGAAGATGTTGATACATTTGTGAGGAGCTTCTGGTGCGGTTTAACAATAATGACTTCATTCATCAGCTCAGCAGAATTTTACTAGGTAAGATAAGAGCTTGTAGCAGAAGTTCTCGTAATGCAAATGTGGTGGCTCCCAAATATCAGTAACCAGACTAGGTTTTCAGCATGAGGACAGGGAGTTAAGATCTATGTTTTCTAGGAAGAAGGTTCCGTGTTATTTTATGAAATTCAAAAGTGAGCGCTAATTGGGGTGCCTTTTCATGGTCACTATAACCGTAGCATTTTGCTTCAGTTTAAGGACAGGCAGATTTTATGGAACTTGAAACTTTGCAAATTAATAGAAGTTGCTACATTCTTTTTTTCCCTAAAACAATTTTTTAGTGTATTTTAAAAATCCATGTTTTTCAAGGTTGTCTTGAAGTCAGTTTTTAAAAAAATGGTGCTTTCCATACAGCCACAAGAAGAACTGACAGTGGATACATCGCAGTCCAGGAACCTCTGAGGGAGAAACATGAACATTGTGAAATGTAGTGTTTAAAAGTCAGAGTTGCTGGAGAAGCCTTAGTTCAGGCCCTCTGAGGTTATGCATTAAGCTACCAGGTTTAATTATATTGTTGCATACATTTTTTTCTGTGGCATATTACGGCACAGACTCAACTTGTGGTGTAAGTGACACAAAGTTTATTTTGCAGGCAGTGGTTTATACATCTGTACCGGGACGTTAGTCCCCTGGGAACTTTCCATCCCGATAAGGCAGCTATTTGCACAAGTTTTCCCACCAAGCTTCTAACCAATCCGCGGATACATCGCGCGCTAACAAGCTAGTGTAATTGCTGATTATGTGTTGTCCATGGGCTTGCAGTTTCTGGCAACAGAATGCTCCTTTCTTCCTCTTATCTTGTTTACTTCAACGCTCTGCAATTGCCTTTCTGCTTATTGCTGCAATTTGCTCTTTTCCCTGTCCTCTACATCTTTCTGCTCAAATTTTTGCCTACCGTTATGCTAACATCTATGAACCTTTCAGTGTTCAACTTTGCATTGTGAACTTTTCTCTTGCATCAGGCTTTGCTTATGGTGTGGAGGAAGCTGGAAATGTGGGATGTAATTTCCTGGGATTTTTGAAAAGGAAATCACCACTTAAGCTGAAGAAGTCATCTTCTTGAGCTCTCCTGACCAACTTTCATATGGGTCCTTAGCAGAGATAAGGAATCCTAAACTTTTCTCATGTATTTGAACTAAAGGAGTGACTGGCAGTGGTAGAAGCCCAAGAGACTTAAATTTCCTAAAATGCTAACCAGCACACCCAGAGATCTGTAAAGTAGCCTGGGCTACCAGCCTCCCTTCCTGGAAGACATACAGCGCTCTCCCTTTTCCTCTCCTTTTCCAGTCTGGGAGGCTTAATATACACGTGAAGATGCTCCAAGAAGAGTCAAAGTTTCTGGTCCATGATTCTGCATTAGTTTCAGTTCATTCTGCCAGCAAACGCAGCCTTTGTTCTCATGGCAGCTATTCATCTGCTTTTCAGTGGGATAGGAGTTGGATTCAGCCTTTTCCCAGTTCCCTCTCAGCGCTCTCCAAGGGATGCTGTCTTGAGCCTCCCCTGTAAGGAGCTAAGCACTTGCACTTTTCAGGAGCCGCTGAACTTCTCAGAGGACTCAGACCATGTAGTGAATGACAAAATACTTTTCTAATGAAAATAATATGTTGGAGGAGAAAATAAATTAATATTTGAGAAAAGCCCTTGAGACAGCAGAAGACGCTGTTCTTAAAGAAGGACAGGCATGAGGAAACAGAGGAACAATAAGAACATATTTTACAATCAAATTCTCATGGAAAATAATCTTTGGGGTCGAGAGGATGAAATACAGATTTCTGCTCCACCAGATGTAAGGAAAACCATAAGCTTGTGTTGGGATCCCATTAAAAAAAGATCCAGGAACCCTTATGGAAATCATTATTCGACCTCTTGGTGTGCCACTGGAAGAGAGAAGAAAGCTCCAGTGTCACGAGTTGCTGCATGTGGGCAAACTCCTTTGCCTGTCACAAGCTCCGCTGACTCTATTAATTATGAGGGAAACGTCTTAAAGGGAGATAAGCGGCAGCTTTGGGGAACCTCAGTGCTTGGCTTGGTCTCTGCTTTGTAGTTTTACTAACACAGACTGACTTTGACTGGGGATGTTTTATGATGACGGCGGCAGCACTAAAGTGGGTCCACGAAGCCAAGCAAACGGACCGTGCTGCAGCATGAGGAGGGGCTCTGCCCAGCCTGGTGCCTGCGCTGTGCTACTGTAGCATGCGGGATCGGCGCATCGCTCCACTAAACACGTGCGCTAGGCAGGAGGGCGGTGCTGGCTCTTCCACACGTGCACGAGGTAAGGAGTGCTGGCTTCTCTCCCCAAACGGAGCGCGGCAGGGTCCTGCACCTGCCTCAGCCCGTCCGCCATCCCCACGGCTTGCAGCGCGGAGGCCTCGTAGCATGCAAGGAGAGACGGTGTCAAACCGTGAGTGCCTGCAGAGATCCTCCAGCACTTACGAGCGGGTGCCTGCTTATAGTTGATAAGGGTCTAGCTCTCTCAATGTTGAAACCGTATAGGTAAGAGGTGGGCTGTGAAAAGTGTGTCGTCTTTGACCATTATAACTTTAATAATCTCTTCTTTGGCCTTCTGTTTTTTGAACATGTGTAGGCAGCCATTGTCTCAGGAAAATAGAGACCAAGAGCAAAAGATGTCCAGTGAAAGGGGTTTTATTTTCTTCTCTTTCTTGGCATGAAAGAGTTAATTGTTCCACTTCCATGGTTTGTTGCTGTCTGTGTGGAAAGGAGCAAATTACTGAGTGCAGCCAGAACAGAAGAATGGTATTGAACTAGGATGAGCAGGGGTTTTCATCATGACAAGAACTGCCAGATAAGAAATCAGTTGATTGTGTCAGATGGGTGACATAGTATTTTCATATTTCAGTAGTGACCATGCTATCTCTGGTGCCTTTTGGAACTGTTTGTACTTTGATTTAATCTGAAATTAGAGCTTTGAAACAGATTCAGTAAGCCCCTGGGGGTAACAGTTACTTGTCAGCTGCAATTACGTTTAATTAGTGCAAATGGGAAATTTGCCATTTTCCCCCTTAATCGTAGCTCATTGAGCTCTATTGAGTCTTTTTTGGGGTCTGGTGGCTTTTGATTCTCTGAGTTCTGAGTTACATTATACTACCATATACTTGATATGAAGTTTTATAGCAATTACTGATGACACAGAAAAAGATAAGATAGCAGACATCATAAAAAAAATTTCCCTTCTGCATTATATAGAGAATAAATTT
Source organism: Opisthocomus hoazin (assembly GCF_030867145.1). Taxonomy (NCBI): domain Eukaryota; kingdom Metazoa; phylum Chordata; class Aves; order Opisthocomiformes; family Opisthocomidae; genus Opisthocomus; species Opisthocomus hoazin. The sequence continues at coordinate 53,919,117 of NC_134454.1, forward strand.
ATTTTCCTTTCTCTATATACAAAAATAGCAGTGAAGAAATGTGGCTGAACAAATGAAGGTGAATGGGTATTGTTTCTTCTAGTAATTTTGACAGCACCTTCTAGATAGGAATTTTTGCCAGTGTAACTATTGATCTAATTAGAGTGCTGTAGTTATGCTGGAATAAGTGCCCATGTGCACAGTCGTAGTCAGGAAGGTAAGTGTTCATGCAAGGATTTGTGCTGATATAACTCTAGTGAGATAATTATACCAACATTGTTTCACCCATAGATTTCTCTGTGTAGATAAAATGTTTAGCACAAATGCCTGCCTCAGAGACCCACATCCAACATACAGCAGGACTTTGAGTTATCTGCAATGGGGTGCTGGAGAGTGCCTCAACTACCCACCCTTTTGTTCCACATATCTATCAGTTCCTCTGCAAAGCCATTAAAGCTGCTCATCATCATCTGGGAAGGCTCTTCTTCAGTGAAACAATATAGATGCTTCATGATACGTTGCCCAATAATTTTCCCTCAATAGAGTATATTTTTCCCTCACGATATATGGTATTCACTGAGCAAAAACAAATGGGGAGACATCTGTACCTAATTTTAGTCTGGAAGAGAGGAGTGGAATTTTCAGGGACGTCATGTAGGCCAGGGACATTAACAGTGACACCGGCAATGTGTATTTGGTGTAAAGTGGTTAAAAATCTGTAGGTGGTGCTGCTGTAGGCTGGATAGTTACTACGACAGTATGTGCAAATAGGGTGACGGCTGATTTATGTGCAAAGTCATCATTAATTTCAAGTGGGTTTGTAGATCCGCATTTACATTTGACCTCCTTTTCTATTTCACCAGAACAACCTTGTGATAGAATTTGGACTTCATTGACTCTTATAAATACTTTCAGTTGATTTCAGTGTTGCATGACGAGGGCCTAGCAGCATGGACAGCACAACAAGGAAAGATCCACTTTGTAGATCAGTGTTGATTGTACCTGGGGACTTTGGTGCACGCTGAATTTGGTTTCTAGTTATTCAAGCTGCACTGATATAAAAAGATCTGCATATAGGCAGCATGTTTCTGTATTTTGTGTTCAGCTTTGCTAGCATAAATTGTGAATGATGAGCAGCAGAAAGTTTACATGCAAAGTGCATCAGAGCTTTCCTGGAACACTGCTGCTAAATGCTGCACAACATCTGCAAACAAATGCTTGGTAACCTTTATGAACACAATGAAATGAAAGAGAGAGGGTGACTTTGGAGGGGTTACGTATGGAGGACAATCAAAAAGGCAGCAGAGCAAGGAGGCAAAACCTACGAGTTGCTGAAGAAGGAAAATTGCTATAGTCAGGGAACTGGAAAGGCATTGCAGAAGCAGATCTTGTGGATAAATGAACTAACAAAGCATGCTTGCTTGTTGCTCTTCTACTTCTTACTCTTTGGTTCCTGACTGCCTTTACATTAACCTAAAGTCTCATCAGCAGCAGGCTCTGAAAACCATGTGTGTGAGAATCTATGACTCTTAAACTCCAATAGTACCTGGTAAAAAGAAGAGGCATTGTCAAGAAGAGCAACAGGTTTCTTTCATCTGTATTAATATTATATTGTGTGTGATCACTTTGGGCAGCTGATACTGCTCCAGAGCATACAAGCTCAGTGGTAAATGTATGGAATGTCCCACCTGGATGCAGAGACTATGGAGTGGACAGTCTGGGTGGAAGGGGAACCATTCTGAGCTGAGGACACTACACAGGAGGTGGTGTAACCGAGGTTATGGTTACTCTGCAGAGCAAATGTCCTTTGGGGTCTACCTCCCAGGTCCTGACTCAATGATCACCTAGACCAGTGGAGCTCTTGGGCAGTGCTGTGATTTCATTCTGGCTTTCCTCGTGTGTGTTTCCTTCGTGGGTGTTCACCTAGGTTCCTGCAAAGGATCCAGTGCACCACGACGCAGTCACAACATACACAAACCCTGCTCCCCACTGTGACATCTAGGCCTGACTGATAGATTGTAGGCAAAGAGTACTGAAGCAGCTAAGAAATGTCCCTGTTGCAAAATATGACTAAAGTTTGCCTTTGCATTTTCTTTAATTAGAAATATTGATCTTGTACACTGACATTGTTCAACTAAAGGAACCTTCCTTCTTTATACCATGAGAGTGAGACAGTGGAGACAATGAGAAAGTGGAAAAACAAAGTGAATCAGGTTAAAGCTGTATGGTGCAGTGCTTCAAAGAAAATAGCAAATCAGAGGTGTACATGGGCAGTCTTCACGGACCTAGACACTGGGAAGTGTTCAGCAAACTTAGGGGCTGGCGAGATATTCCCTGCTGCTTTGCAAAGAAGCAGTATGAGGGCTGGTGCTGCAGGGCAGTGAATTTGTTGAGGATTTCCCTTTGACAGGCATGAATCATTCTGCCTCCTGCAAGAAACAGACCTTGGAAGTGTCATAACTCTTCAGCTAGTGATTCCTTCTGTAGTGAAAAGAATGGCCTGTAGAAGCTGAGTTGCTTTGATACCTCTGGAGGTGAGGCTGGTGTTTAATGAACTCCTTTAGCCTCTGGGGTTCTTGAGGGAGCTCCAAGAGGCAACAGGGAACCTCGAACCCAAAGATTAAAGCTTCCAAACTGAGACGTCTCTGATCCTACAGTTCAAGGCCCCACTGTTTGCACAGCATGTAAGCAGTTGCAGTTTAAGGAAGACAGATATAGTTTGTTCAAACGTGCTTTGGTTTTCTGTTTTGGCACATTAAACCAAAAGCTCCTGGGCAGAGAGAGCTCTTCTTCCATTCTGTGAAGAAAATACCATTTTACAAAGTGTTTAGTGAGGTATTTCACAGAGAGTAGTCACTGTTTCTTTGAGACAATAGGCCAAAATGCTTAAACAGATCACATAGCAACGGTATGCTTATCACCATCTTGTCATGAAGTGTATCTCATACCACTGTACCCTGAATAAGGCACACTGCAGGTGCAGCAAAAGCACGGGTCCAGGACAGCATGGGCCTTGGCTAGTGGTGTCATATCCTACGAGCTAGGACAAGTGACACAATGTGTTGTTTTGCCAAATTAATATCTACTTGTCTATGTGAGACATCCCTAGTACTGTACGCTCATCAGTTTTCCCTTAGGAGTGGCATCTCCTAGTGCACTCGGACTGCTTGGAAAATTGGTGTCTTTCTCTCCCTGCGATGCTTCCTGTACTGCTCCAGAAAATATTGCTGCCAACAAGTCAGAACTGAATTCCAGGGTTCATATTGCACACCAGGGATCACTGTTTCCCAGAGGCGTGTTCTGCGGTCACCCTGCAGCTGCTTTGGTGACTGTTAGACAGTTCCTGGTGTGAGCAAGTCTTTGTCAGCTGTGGTGGCTGGAAGAAAACAGGAAGACTCAGAAGAAGACAGAAACATGCACAGTAATGTCCATGCACACAAATAGTAGCAATCTTGAGGACTGCTGAGGGCAAGGCAGTGGCAATATCTGTAATTTAAGGGATGTGCCCACCTTCAGCACGACAGCTCCATTTGTCTGGCTGTCAGCACTGTGTGAGTCAGCACCGTCAGGCAGCAATGGGCTGTCACGAACTCACAGGTGCTCTAGGTACTTGCAGGAGGTCTCCTGTGTGTACGTTCCCATTGCTGAAGTGCGTGGATCTTTGTCTTCTGCAGCCATGGGTTGCTCTGGGTCTGCAGCACCAACTGCTTCTCCCTGGCAATGCCTCTTTATTGCTCCTAGAACAATAGTGCACTGAAGAAAGCTGTTCTGTGTGGTCCACGCTGAAGCAGCTACCCAGGCTTCTTCACTTTCCTTGGCCTCATGCTTGTGCTTTTTCCTGGGCAGCTGCAGATGAGACAGAGGAAGCTGTGACTGTGGCCACTAAAGCTGCTGTCACAGCTGCTGACGAGCACACTGCTTGGCTTGTGGCCAGCTTGCAGTGATCAGCGTCACATCAAATGTACACGTGCGCTGTGTGCATAGTGCGTCTGCCTGACGGTCAGACTGAAGCGTGAGTTACTTCTATGGCAGCTGTGGCTGCTCACTGCTGCTGGTTGTTCAAAGGGGTCGGACCACAGGATGGCAGGAGGACTTCCCAGGTTTGTTCTTGTGTGATCCTGAGGTGGAGCACAGCAGTTTTTATTGACTTTATGACCCGCATTCAACTGCTAGAAAAATGCTACCATGAATGGAGGTCAGCACTGTTATAAGCAAGTGAAGCCATTAGAGAAAGCCTTCCTTGTCTGAAAGTACTAACTCACTGTGAAATGAAGGCTATTAGATGCTGCCACTGTGTGCAAGCTCAGATGGTACACTTGAAATGAAGTACATCATCTTGATGTAACCTGAAGAAAGCAGACAAGCTCTAAATCTTTTTCTGTATTGGGCTGGCTTGGGTTGATATCACTGAAATAAATAGGCTTGCACAAATGAGCTGTACTTTCTCGTTGCAACTGCTCTAGACTGCTTTTGTGTTGACGTGTTTGCTGTGATCCCAAAGCTAGAATAATTCTGGCCATGACACTAGAATTCAACATTCTCTTAGCAAATAAAATTATACAGGCATTCAGCGGTCTGGGAGTACTCCTGCCTTTTTGCACCAAGGCTGCAGCTGTAAGCTGGTGGTGAAACCAAACAACATTATTTCATTATCACAATATCTAGGAAAAAAACTACTTAGAGCTATCTACCAATCCCAGACTAATTATGCTAAATGAAGGTTGCGTTGTCTTCCCAGTTCTGTTCCAAGTTATGGCCTAACCACAGAATGGCAAGATTTGTGTATTGCCATAAAATGTCACAGAGCAGAGTTATGACCATGTCAGGGTATGGAGGCTGAGCTGCCAGGCCTGCTGAACACAACCGCACTGCTGGGAGATGCTGCTGGGCCAGGAGACTGCAAATTCCCTTAACACTAATTCAGACAGCCAGTCAGCAAATGGCTGGAAAATGAAGGACATTTATCTCCCTACTTCATTATTGCTGCACAAATGTCACCATTCTTTTTCCTTAGCAGGTCTGTGAGGAAAACGACAATTTAACTGCATGAAAAGAAAACCAGGCTGCCACTCTGAACTCTGGCAGAGCCAATGCCGAGATGTAACGATTGGGAGCAAACATGTTTCTTCTGTTCACAGTTTTCTTGTCTTCATTTCGTTGTCCAGCTTTCTTTGTAATGAAACCCAAAATTTAATAAAGAGAAGCCACATTTGCTGAGTTTGACTAGTGTGAGATAGAGTTACTTTTTTTTACAGTTATCTGCTGCTTACTTATTTGCTTTACATTACATAAGGCCACAAGTTCAATCCTCTCCAAAACTGCATGAAAGAAGGCTATGTGTGTGTGTGTGTGTGTGTTCAAACTGTCTTTTCTCTGTGTGTGGTGAGAGCATGCCAAGCACATTGTCATAATTACCAAAATACAAACGAATAAAAATAGCGCAATATACAATAATCTATTTTACACGTACGTGCAGATTGTACTGGTGTAGCTTAGCAGCCCAAGCTTTAAAGCCTTGTTCTGCTGTGCCTTGACACAAAGCTTTCTGTAAGCTATGCTGTGTGCTGATGCCTTGTTATTTAATGTAGCAAAATATAAAGACACCATGGATCTTCCGTATGTATCTCCCTGGGTAAGAGGGAGCAGCTGTAACAGTTAGGATCTTGCAGTAATCAGTGACTTCATTGGAGGAGTGGAGAGAAATACAACAGTTAGAAACGTGAAATATCTGGTTAATGTTCAATGTTAGCCCTAATTCTGAAAATACTTGTTCATTTATTTAAATCTGAACACATTTTCAAAGTTCAGGGCCCTTTACTCTCCTTCTCTGAACTGACAACATGAGAAAACAAAACTCTGGGCAATTTTCCTTTTTCAAGGCTACAGTAGCCTCTCTTTGTTCTCTCAGGATTATGTGATTTGCTTGGAATCTTTTAAAAATAGTATTGTAAGTAAGAACAATTAAAGGTGGAGCCTAACCTACCACGTCAGTACTGTTTGACTCCATGCTAATGCTGAACTTTTCTTACAGCTGATAGTGTGGTTCTTCTGTGAATCCCAGCAGTTGTCATGGTCCCTTGGGGAATTGTTGTTGAAATGTAAGCATTGCTTAATATTTAGAACCATGATAAATCTCTGTGGAACTATAAAAGTACAGGCAGTTTTTCACAAGTGTCTTTTAAATGACAGCAGAGCATCCCTCTTTCTTCCATTCGGAACTGATTAAAAATCTCCCTCTCACTCATCCTCCATGCTTTTGAACTAGGATATGATATGTTTTTCTCTTTATTGAATAAAATTTATTTTAAGGAGGTATGTTCAATAGGTTTATGCTTATGCTGAACTGGAAAATATTTATACTTACATTGAGAACATGTTGGAGTTTGCTCAGGGGCCTACACTGTATGTACTTTGGTATGCATGAAGGGAACAAAATAGGAATGTATTTACCATATATCTAGACTGGCATTTGCTAGGGCTGGACAAAACAAAATTAAAATGTTCAAGTCTACATTTCTCACAAGCTTTCTATTGGAAAATGCACAGTAAAGATGTGTTCATATTAAAATTCTGAAGAAATCAAACCGATTTTGCTGGCTCAAACTTCCATTAAAAAAAGTGAACAGGAAAATGTTTGAACCCAGTCAGTATTTAAGCTGAGAATCTACAGCATTTAATAAATGACTTTTCAAGTATTAAGTATGTGTACCATATACCTTATAATATATATAATGCAATATAACAGTTGAAAATTTGACATTTATACAGGAAGATTTTAAGATGTTTTGACCATTCCAACACTTCCTTTTTCCCCCCAGGTCCTGGAATTTCCTTTCTGAAGAATTTTGAAGTTTTGGGTTGTTTGCTGTACAAAGGGATAAAAAGTGAAAATCCTCCATAAAACGTAATTCCTGGCACTGCTCAGTACTAGAGATGACTCCTGTATTGATGGAGCTTTGATGGTTATGATAGATTGGGTATCACACTTCAAAGAAAGTGGAAGAAACTGATTTGAGACAGCTACAATCTAGAAAATATGTTTTAAGGAACAAGCTAGCACAAGACTAGATAAACTAAAATGGCTTTCCTATCTTTTACTTTTCTGATTCTGTGACCCTGTACTGTGTGCTGTTAACCCATTGAAAAAAGCTTTGAGTGCTTACTATCCAGCCTTACAGTCAGTAACAGCAGAATGAGGTGTATTACTCATGCTCAGACTGCTGCCTGGCATTAGTGGGTGTACTGTGATCTGACACTGTAAGAAGATGATAAACCACCATTCTGACCCTCCCCTTGAGGTTACCATGTAATTTAGGAGGTAACTACTAGGGTAGTAAGGTTTTCTTTTGCTCACCTTCCTGTGTGCCAGGTAGGGCATTTTCCATGAAGAAAGAGGGTGGAGGCAGCTGAAGATTTCAGGTAAATCAAATGTGGAATCACCTTAGGGCAAATAACAAGCCACACAAGTGCTTGTAATTTCTATAGCATTGTCACCTTAGTAGTGGAAGGAGAGGACTGCAGGCAGGAAGGTAGTGAATACAAGCGCGCTGTCTAGAGTCTGGTCTTTTAAACCTGGCTCCTGGCATAATGAGCAACTGGCATGCTCTGAAATGGGATATTTATTGCAGGACCTGCAACTTCAGTCTGAAGAATAGTTAGAAATTCTAATAGATAATGCAGTGTACAGAAAGGCTGCATCAGGAAGTTACCTGCATACTTGTCACCAACACATACAATTACCAGTGGATGAATGTGACATTTTAAGAATGCAGAAGAATTGCCTGGCTAGAGAAATCTTTCAATTTCCATTACAGGAAGGTTTAAACAGCAAGAGAAAACCTCAGAATTTGACTTGTCGTGTTTTCTTTGTAGATTCTTGTTAGCGTTTCATAAACAGACTCCAAGAGATGTAGCAACATTCAGGAAAGCCTGTTGGTCCTCAGTAATGGTTCAGTCATGCCTCCACTAGCAGAAGTCTGTCCATGTGTTTTTGTGTAATTCTGCCTTTCCTTTTGATAGCTGCTCACCATCCACCCCAGCAGCCACACTGTTCTATGTAGAGCTGCTTTGAAAATTTTTGAGGATGCTGAAAACTGCCACTCTTGAATATCTGCTCCTTTGCTGTGGCATTTGACAAAATGATGTGGCAGAGGTGGAAACAAGTGGAAAGAGACTTAAACATATAGACAGATTGCCAAGGTCATGCCTAGGAGACAATGCCATGAAATTAGGCGAAAATGACACATTAAGAAACGTTTTCTAATTTGGGAGCCATTAGGCTTGTGCATTGCCAGAGAATTGGTGGAAGTTTATGTGCAACTTTTATAAAAAAGACTTGGAAGCAGTGCTGAATGTATGGCAGGGAATAAGATTGGCCTGGCAGTAGAAGGATACATGAGCTAATAGATCTGTTCTATCTTTAATTCTTACGATTCGTATGCCATCAGTCAGCATGTGGCATAAGGAGAGGAAACTCAGTGCCTGCCAAACTGGTGCAGTTTTACAGATGGGATTGTTTTCAGCGTTTGGTTCCTGTCTGCCAAGAACTGCTTGCATAAAGTCCTTAACCCATCAAACACGGCACATTTCAGCTGACAGGGCCTCATCGATACTAAGGGAAAAAACAATCCACCTTTTCAAGAACTTGTCATTCTCCATCCTGAAGGGCGGTGCTGCACCTTGTAAGCAAAGTGGTTGTACCAGCCCTATAGTGTTGACTCCTTGCACTCAAAAATCACAGCACCTATAAGCAGTTGTGCAACTGTAATATACTTTAGCTTCTTCAAATGTTCATTCTGGCTTTAAACTTTCAGAGTTCATGGCAGTATTATTTTTTTCTTCTTCAGGAACAACGAAGGCTAAACTTCTTTAGAAATAGCAGAGATTTCAATAATAAACGCATACGTGGGGAACTAAATATCCATCGTAAAATCGGACATGATTCTGGATATACAATTCACATTACCTGCATGCACAAAAATGAGACTTAGAGGCCAGACTAGACCCTAGTGTAGACTTTTACATGATTTGGAAATGCAGAATGAGAGCTGTACTTTAGAGCAAGGACTGCTGGCAACCAGTTCAGTCCTTGTGTTTTAACCTGTGCTGATGGCAAGGAACAGCATTATTCTGAATCACCGAAGCCAGTCCAGGAATGATGAAGAAAGAACTAAGTCACAGGATGGGATGAGAGACTGTGAGGGTACAGAGTTATTTGGCATTTGTTCATCTGGCACCTACACTTCAAAGACGAGAAGCCGTTGTCATCCTACACTAATTTGCGTGGGATTGGGGACCTAACCACATCTTCATAAGAACCTGTTAGAAAGACTCCTCAGGGTCAACTGGGGGTGCGGTCCCGTTGTGATAGGCACTGTGCATCATGGCTTGGGTCATGTCTGCCTGGGTGGTTAAATCCTAGGCCCAGTGTCAATAGCTTGCTTCTTAGTCTGTTAACATGAGATGCTAGACAAACAGGTAGTGTTGCATCGTTTGAGATAAAAGAAGACATGGATAAGTGCATTATAATCATTTATTGTCTCCCACGAGATGCCTCTCCTGTCCAGAAATTCTGGCCTGTTAATATTCAGGAAATGTGCATGTTCAAGCAGTGTTTACTTTCCTGGCAGGTACAAGATTCCTGTGCTGCAAAATAATCTTACAATGACAAGGTATTTTAATGGACAAATATCAGGCAAGAAAGTAAGCAAAGCCATCTAGGTCAGTAAGGTGGAGATGACTCCTGTCCTACCCTTCCATCAAGCTGCCAGCTTTTCAGGTTTTGAAATAAATTTGTTTACCGACTCTTCTGTAAGCCCTAATGTCCATGGATTATCTCTCCTATTCATCTTGGAGTAGATACATGTGTCAAAATTTTCCAGTGTCCTATGCATAGTGATTCTAGGCTGAACTGGTCTGGATGTTAGTTATACCTTCCAGGCATTTAAAATTACAATTCATCATTAAATTCATCTGGAGAAAGATGATAATAGAAAATAATTGCACAAGGAAACTTTATTGCGCAGGGGACAAATCCCATTAAATCACTAGCGATGATCTGTGTTTGTGTTATTGTGGCAAATGGATTTTTTTCACAGAATCACAGAATGTTCGGGGTTGGAAGGGACCTCTGTGGGTCATCTAGTCCAACCCCCCTGACGAAGCAGGGTCACCTACAGAAGGCTGCACAGGACCTTGTCCAGGCAGGTCCTGAATATCTCCAGAGAAGGAGACTCCACAACCTCCCTGGGCAACCTGTTCCAGTGCTCTGTCACCCTCAGAGGGAAGAAGTTCTTCCTCATATTCAGACGGAACTTCCTGTGCTTCAGTTTGTGCCCATTGCCCCTTGTCCTGTCGCTGGGCTTTACTGAAAAGACCTTGGCCCCATCTTCCTGACATCCACCCTTCAGATATTTGTAAGTATTTCCTCCCCCTTCTATTCTTCTTGTGTAGATGGCTGTCCTTCTGCATATTGCAGTCCTGGATATACTTTATCCATAAGAAGAGTAGAAGGCTACATCTTTAAACCCAGCACGCTTTGTGAAATGTACAAGGCATATTGAGGCTGATTATTCATAATAATTTATTTCTCCCTCAATAGCTATTTTTAACACAAACTGCAAACACTTTAGAATATAGATCAACCTAGAAAATGAGTTGTGCCATTGAAGTTAATGGGATAACTTGCATGAATAAAGTAGGGTCATGATACTGTCTGCAGATTGTGCTCTGTGGCATGGGTTTTGAGTTGTGCAGTCTCAAGTCCTGCTCTGAACGTATAATGGTTAGAATGAAGGAAAGGCCGGTTTAATCCCAGTAAAACTACATCTGTATCCCTTTGAGGTTTGCAAATTGGACAGAGTTTTTCTGGATTGTTAAAAATATTTCCTCACCTTTGCCGGGCCCTGACACAACAGGATGTGGAAAAGCAAAACAGTAGGTCAGCAACCAGTTTTTTTGCAGCATTTGCCTATAATGAAACGGCTTATAAAATTTGCAAGAAAACCTCTTCAGTCATCTCTTTCCACTTTTAAATTTGGAGCACTTCTTTAGGAATACATCCACAACAAAAGCTTGAGTTTTCAGAGGCCATTTTCAACCAGTGTAAGTAGCCCTTAAGGTCCTAAATATTCTGGAAGGCTGCTCAAATCCAAAGCTTTTCTACTGAAAGTAAAAGCAAGGTTGTACCCCTTTAAAACATCTTTATGAACCATCAACAGAGCTCACTGCTTGGTAGGAACTATTTGCCATCATCAGTTAGTTAAACTAGCAGTTTTCCTGTTTAAATAGATGTAGTAAAAGTGATGATCTAGACCGTAGGCTGACCATGTGTGCAGGTGTTCCGAAGGCTGGGGATCCCAAAGCACTGGACAGCCATTTCCTGGGATGCAGCTCTGGAGTCAGTGCACCTTAGCTTCTCGCTGTGGCTTGCCTCAGCCAAGGGCGAGGCATCAGCAGTAGGAAGGAAAATGCTTTTCCTGAAACCTGATTCTGGCAGTTCTCAGGGCTTAGAAACTCTCTGCGGAAGAAGTGGAAGCCCTGGCAGTGGTGTCTTTGGCTGAGCCCTCAGACTTTTGGTTTGCAGGTACAAATTTGAGGCTGTCAAAATTTTTAGAATGCTAATTAATCCACAGCTACAAGTATTTTTAAAAATCTGGCTCTTTTTCACTCCTGTAAAGCTGTCAGGAAGAAGGAGGCAACAAAGTCCATTACCCACAGCTGTGGGGATCCTTAGATTTGCTGCCTTCATTTTGTGCAGAATTCCTCTAAACAAAATGTTCCAGTTGTTTTGGTATTGTTATAGAAGACTGGATATTTTCCCTGCCACAGGAAATACAAAAACATCCAACTAACCTGCTGCTGTGGTTTCTCACACTGTCAGTAGAAGATGAGTGGAAAAGCATTTTTAAAATTGTGAGTGTGATGGGCTGTATCCAGTTGTAGCTCCCAACTGATAGTGGTGCTAGGTAAGGCACTAGGTCTGGCCTATCACCAGGGTAGGTGGGGGGGGCAGGGTGGTGCTCCATGTGGGGCTTAGGTTTAGCTTAGTAACTGCAGAAGAAGAGGACGCAGCTACACAATGAGCAAGGGTGACTGCACTTCACTGGACCTTTGGGGGATAATCACCAGAAAGTACGAATGGAAGAACTGCTGCAGGCTCAGAGAGCCGTTACGGGCATTTATTCTGTGAAATCTGCACAAAAAGCAATGGAGGGAAACTCAGGACTCCTGTGGTGTAGTGCTGGGCTAACACTAGCTACATTGTGGACATGATTTTCCAGCTGGTGCTCTAGTTTCTGAAGATGGTGAAGTTACTGTAGCACAAGGGAACCGAAGATGATTAAAAAAACCCAAACAGATTTCTTTCACCGAGCTGCAATATTTGAATCACCTGTATGACAATATTCTCCATTTAATCCATTAGGGTGCACTGGCTAAATTGGTACATATACTTAACAGCAAGTACTTTCAGTCTGTCTGCAAGCAGGGATGATGAGTAATCAGTATTGCAGATAATACACATTCATAATACTTCGTAAGAGTAATATCTCCATCCAATGCACACACACACAGAGTGTCATGTTAACCTAGTTAATAACAAGTCAAAACTTGTTTATGCCTTATCGTATTCCTCCTGCATCAGCCCATTGAATTAGCCCACATTATAGATATTAACCTACTACTTCTCTAATACTCGTATCACCCCTTGAAATAACATAACAAAGTTCCAGTCTTGTAACAAATGTTAATTTGCAGTTGATGTTGTTGAAGAACCAGTTCACTGTCCAGACCAGCTTCTTTTTTCATAGTTGGCTTTATTGCTTTTGCTGTACTGAAAACCCTGCGGGTTGCTGTTTGGATATACTCAAATGAGATTTCATGACAAAACAGCAGTTCAAACAGAATAATGTGGGTTTGGCTTTTCTTCTGGAAAAATCAGGCATTAATATTTTTATTTGGAGAAAATGCCGTTTTTGTTGAATTTAACTTGAATGATCTTCTGAGTTCAGTCACGAAGGGGCGCAAACAGCAGCAGACTGATTCCAGATGACCTATGCTGCAGCAGGAGCAGACCACGAGGTGGGCTTAGAGCATTACAGGAGTTGTAAGTAATTTGACATGTCCATTGTAGCTCATCTTTAGTATTGGAATGCGAGAGGTTTATTAATGCTGTGAAATAATTTTCTGCCTGTGACCACTTCTAGTGTTTCCCTTTTTAAAATTCATAATGAAGATACGTTAAAAGAGAAACAATACCTGCAGAGGAATGAATCTTATTGATGAGATGTTTAGATCCCCACTACCCAGAAGGCAACAGGCAAAAACCTGATAAAATAATTAGATCCCAAAGTTTTAGAAACTGTTTAAAGCATTCTTTCTATGAAGTTTTAGGGGGATTTTTTTTTCTTTTACATTTCAACAGGGCCGTTTCATTGAGCACAGTGCTAGTTTTTCTGCAGTTTTTGCTAAAATGCTGATTTCCAGCAACAAAGACAGTAGTGACAAGGTAATTAAGTGATGTGAGCAGAGAAGGAGGGAGGAGAGTTACTGTGGGAGATAAGCACACTTCCAATTCCCCTTGTTTCTTTCCCCTTCATTAGCTGTGAATTTGCAGGAAACAGCCGAATAAAGGAGAAAACCTGAAAGAGCCTCTCCCACCCTCCCCTCCTTGTCTTACTCCTGGACTGTACCAAATGTTTGGTGCATAAAATTGACCTGAGGGGAACGTGCAGGCTGTTCTCCGGGACCATTCCCACCTGCCACCCATGTGTTTGCCAGGGGTAAAGGGATGGTTCTCTTTGCTTGACTGTCCCTGTGCCAGCCCCCGGTTGAAAGGTGCTGGAGAGCATGTTGTTTTTTGGCAGCGGTAACTAGGGAGTAACCTTTGCCACTTGCATCTGCCTCCAACCCCAAAACATTTGAGCAGTAGAAACCTGTACAGGGTTCACAGCGTTCAAATAAACAAGTTTCAGCTCATGCACGATGTGTTAGTCAGCTGCCTTGGGTGAAGCTATTTACAGCTAGTTCTGCTTACCTCTTGGCCTCTCTAGCCTGCTGCCCCCCCTTCCCCAAATTCTTGATTGGTTTCCAAGGTATGACTAATGCATTTCTATAAATGCTTTGGGATTCACACCCCAATTCTCCTACTTTGATGATTTGTTTCATCATTTTCCTGTTTACTAGTGTTTCAGTCAACAAGGGTTGTTTGCTGCCTCGGTGGAAAGCAGGAGTAACAATGGCTTAAATTATTCCTAATCAAGTTCCAACTCCTACCTGATGGGAAAGATGACAGATTTATTCCTTGTGAGACATCAGATGCTTTGGTGATTGGCATCAAGATAAGACCTCAACTACATAAACAGTGAATGAGATTAAAGGACGGTGGTGGTATTAAGGATTAAAATGAAAGACTGTACCCTTCTGCCAGTGAATGCAAATTGGTCATCAGAACAGTCACAAACACTTTCTGTTATTTCATTTAGACTTGTCTGGGCCAGCATTTATCAAGAGATCTGACACTCTTACAGCTTCATAGTGCACTGAGACTGAAGCTTTATAGTGTAGGAGAAATTATGTTATTTAATTAGTCCTAGCCCTGGTTTAAATACAAATGAATCCTGTCCAGTAAACTGGGCAGCAGGCAGCGTAGGAAAGCTACCCTAAAGAGACACAGAAGAGAAACTGCAAACACTGGAAAATGGCCAGCTGTGTGTCTCCCATCTGCGTCTGACAGAAAGGGCATGCTGGGATGTGGCAGGGGTTAATAACTGGTAGGGGGCAGCTGGGGAAGTGCAAAGGAGCCCTTGAGCTCCCTCTAATCCTTGGAGAGGTTCTTATGGGTATGGGGTGATGGGTATGACTACAAGTGTGATCTAAGCTGGAGTTCAAGATCAGAGACTGGAAAGGTCACTAGGACACTTAATATTCTTTTTCCTCTACTCTCTTGTACTTGGCTGAAGTCAGAATATTTGTCCGTCCAGCATGTGCATGAATATTTGTATTCTTTCTGCACCCTGTTACCTGGCTGACTTGTTCACAGAGTTACTAACATGATTGCACCACGGTCCACAAAGTCATGATCAAGATACTGTGCGGACAATATGGGCAAACCAAATATTTGTGGAAAAATTATTTAATTTCAACACAAATGAATAATGTGTTGAAAGTCATCTAATCAGCTGAAGAAGCAGGTGGGCATAGTCTACTAATAGGACTTTTGCATCGCTTCTGTTCAGTGTCACAGTATGGGGAGGTCCAATACTCCAGAGAGGATCTGATGAACATGGGAGAGAAAGCGATGGAGTCTGGAGCCACAGCTGGGAGGAAGGGCTGCCATTTCCCATAGAGGAAGATGGAGTGAGACTCTCACAGGCCTAGTGCATGCAGGCTGATGAAGACAAGATGGGCAGTTATCTAGGAAGGTCCTAAGCCTTTGCTAGATATTCAGGCACATAAATTGGTTTTATGCAAGACCTGTTCTCACACAGTTGAGTTCTAAAGACTACACTAATCCAAGTAATTAACAAAAATCACACTTCTGCTCCTGCTGAGATCCAAAAAGATCAGAAAGGAATTACACCTAGAGTGTCTGTCATTCCACCTTTTTTATTGCAGCTGCTGTTTTATCAGTTGTCACTCCCACATAAGAGCAGGTAAATTCCTGCCAATTTTTACACTGCAGTTGACAAGTCCTAATCAGCTAAACTTTTCAGTTGTTGCTTTGCAGACATCATATAGCTGATAAGAAAAGAACAATGGTAATAGCAAGTGAAGCTTCAGTTGCTTTCTCCAAAAAACATTGAAAGCCAAATGGTGTTTGCAAAAAAGGAACTATAGTGAAGTCTATGCCACATCTAACCTAGCTTTTACCTCAGATGCTGACAGCAGTTTTATGTCACTTTAAAAAAAAAGAAGTAAACTAGATACTTTGTTGATGTCAATTAGGTAACTTTTCATATTTGAAAGCCACCCCACAGATATTTTCAAGACCTTCTACTGCTTTTGATACTTCTCTGTTTTAGATTAATTTGGAGGTAGTTGGGTTTGTACCATTTCCCTTGTCAGGGGAAAGAATTTTACTGCTTGTTTGTATATTTCAACTGGCATTTAAAATCTCATCTCTTTTTAAGACTTCCTCCATTAAGTTGCACATGTTTAACAGTAAGGGAAATACATATTCTGCATGTAATAAGTAAAGTAGAACTTTACATGCAGTGTAAGAGCTAAAGTAGAACTAGTACATGCTGCTGCTGAATTCCCCTATTGTACTTGGATAAAAAGCAAATTGTTCAGTGAGTTTTTGCCCTTTCTATTCCCAAGCATTATTAAAAAAAGAGACAAAAAACAAAAAAAGACTTCATCAGTTGCCTTGGCTTCTTAGGTTTGTGGCAAGGATAAGACATACCTGCACTGGACTCAATGTGCTCATCAGTTGGAGTCTGTACCCTTATCCAGCACATCCTTCCTCTTACTAGCACGGAAAGATTAAGTTTTCTTTCTGCAGACAGTTCCCAAATCCCATCAAATATCAGTATGGACAAGTTAGAGTCATCCATGAGTGACCTTTTGCTGAACTTTTGAGTGAGTATTCAGCAGCTGTGTATGAGGAGCGAGTGACCCTCATGTAGACAGGGACTTCCTCATAGAACGCCCACATCATGCCCTCGGTATTTTCCAACTAAAGTTAAACTGTGTGAGCTGCCTAGAAAAAAATAGGTTATAAATGACATGATAAGAGGCACTGGGTGGGCACTGTAGTCTGCTCCAGAGATGCTGGCTGCTGGGAGTCCAGCTCGACCTACTGCTGAACATGTGGGGCTGTTTCAGTCCAGCAGACGATAGCTGGGGAACTGGCAGGAGCAGGGGCTATCAGCAGTAAAAGGACTCCTGTTCTTGTTAGGAGTAGGTTTCTAGGAAGTTACTCAGCTGGTGAGAAGCACTTGCTGGGTTTTTTTTGTCAAACGTTTCTGAATCTGCTGTCCAGTGACTTTTCCCTGACCTCTACCCTATGTTCCTTTGAGGTCTCTGCCAGTAGGAGTGCAGAGATTTTATTGTTTGAGGATACACTTTCTCAAAATGTCTGGTCCCTCCTGGTTAAACTACTCAAGATATGAGAAGCCAGAGGTAATTCACGTCTGGTTGCGAGCCCCCAAAGGGAAAAGAATATTGCACAGATATGCCAGCTAAGCAGACATGATCGTTAACCAACTGACAGATTCAAAGACTGGGAGAGTCAGAAACTTCCACATTTCCTGGTGTAGGGCCAAGGAGCTGAGACACTTCACAAGATTTGCTCTGACACATGAAAAGGTTGACAAAAGAACAGGTGACTCTTTGATGATTTTCTTTGAAAGAGCATTCCTGTACGAGAATAACACGGAGTGAGAGAATGGGGGATTGGGAAGTTACTGTTTGTTATTAGCAGGGGCTGTTCATACCATGGATGATCCCAGTTGTTGAAGATGGGAAGGCTTTTTTTGTCCAAGGAAACTGAGGGCCCACCACACTCTCCTAACCCCAAACCAAAATTCTTTAATAAACACACCTCTGACTGACAGGCACCTACCCTGTTTCCACTAAAGAAATAGTGATTCACTGTTTCTTGGATCTTATTTCTGTATAGATATGTATAAAATTAAAAATGAAAGATTAGGGCATAGCCCTATAGAACTGTTGGTGTTTCTTAGTACTCTTTCTATTCGGATATTCTAAACTTTAAAGTGAAGTTTTAAAGGGTAGAGTCTTGATTTCACGTGCAGATGGTTATAATACTTAGATTTTAATTTGAATGTGACTACTTGTTACAAATGTAATTTGCCCTTTATATGTGTCCCCTGAAAAGTTTTAGGGGGTAGACTGGTAAGACTCAGGTGACCACATGATTGTACAAATTTCAAGAAAGAAGATATTTCATGGGGAATACATTATGAAGATTTTTTTCTTGTGGTAGAGACAATGACGTGCTAGGTGTGTTCCAGAGAGGTCAGAAGAGTCCCTAGTGCAAGAAGTCATCATCTAAGAGGCAGACAAAGTGTCAGAGAAGAGGGAAGTAGAACAGGAAAAGCTAATTTCTGTTGAAACAGACAAGATTCTCCACAGTAAATAACAAAGCAAACAAAAACCCTGAAAGACTCCAGTGGTGTGTTTGTGGGGGGGTTTGAAGACAGAATTAAAAGTGGAGATAATAAGGGCCTGTGGAGAAATTCATACATGGGCTGGGGGAGGGCTAGCAAAGAAGGAATAGATATGACGAAGTGAGAAACTGGCAGAGACACAGGCGATTGCTTAGCAGAGTTGTGTGACATGTAAGACGATGTGACAAGAGAGACACATCTACAGAATTTTGAAAATAAAAAAAACCCAAACAATCAATTCCGTAATTTCAGAATGGAGTGAGAAACTTGGCAAAGAAGAGGAAAACGCATTGGAAAGATAAGTAGCAAATAAAATCTAGAACGCAGAGCCTGCGTATTAATTTCTTCTGTGCCATGACAGATTTCCATCTTGCAGTCCTGTCCCACCAGTAGCAGCAATAGTGAGAACACTAACACAGTAACACACCACCAAAATTGCTCAAAATTTTCTTGCTTATTCACTGTGGAAGATCACCTTCGGATAGGGTACTCTGACATGAGAAGAGGTGAGGGGGGGACCCAGAGACACCCTGGAATAAAGAAGGGGCAAGAAGTGATAAGGAGAAACAAGCAAGTCACTGGCGACGTTGCTGTTTCTGTTCTAGCTGAATCATCTTTGTTTTCCTCATCTTTACAGGTGATTCTGTGAAGACCTTGCCTATGGAGGAAAGATGTTCCAGTTAAACAACTAGAGACAAGGATCTTGATTTATACTGAAGGCTGACGCTGTTAAGTGTACTCTTGGGATGACTCCAGTCTACTTTTTCTCCTTCCATTTTGCATCTTTGCTTGTTTGCCTTTGAAGTAAGTCTTAACTGATCAAAAGTGAGGTGCAGCCTGGATGGAGTGTGAACCACTTTAATGTTCAGCTGCTTTGGTCCCATTCCCTGTGGGCTACACAGCTGCAGGAACAGAGTTTATTTCTGTCCTGTTAGTCCTGGCACTTTATTCCACACGCATTTTCATGCCTTCTGTGAGAAGTGGGTACTTTTCGGTGTACACAGCAGCACCAGCAACAATAGCACCATTCGGCCTATAGCCCTGTGTCTGTGCAATAATGAAGTGCATTACTTGAAGTCCCCTTGTCTTTGTGACCTTGGCAGCCCATTGTTCCTATGGCTTTGTTCCTTCCCCTTTTTACCAAATGATGCCTAAACTTGGATTTCTAAAGCAGTGGAAGTGCAGAAAAATGCCAATAAACCCAAATCCCAAAAGGAAACAAAGTGCTGTAGTTCAGCTTCACTTTACTTTTTGCAAAACTGTGTAAGAAGATCCCAGAAGATTGCACAGGCAAAATGGACAGTTAGCTGTTCACTTCTCGTTGACCAATGAACACATGTAGCAGAGTTACCCAAAGAAAAAAAAAGTACTTCCAGCTTCTGTAACTGCATGTTACCATACCTGTTGCCATAGCAGCTCTAGAAGATAAGGCAAACCTTGCAGCCTGTACGCTTCTATCTGCTTATGTTGTCGTGACTGCATAGGGCACTTTGACAAACAGAACAGACAGGATAACACCAAGATAAACTATTTTGCAGTGAGGAAGGACAACAAGGGTGTAGGGGAGGCTTGAAACAGGTTTGTTATTCAGACATGACTAGAATAAAGTCAACAGCATAGTAGTCTGCCATCCTTCCAGAGCTTAAGACAACAGGTCAAGACAAAGAAAATGGAGTCTGAGCAGGACGAATAGTCGTGGCAGATCAGCAGAGTGATGAAAGTGAAAATCATGTCAGAGGGTGAGAAGCACTAAGAAAGAAAACTGAAAACTTGGTGCCTCAGTGAGTGTGGGAGAGGAAAGGGGAAGAGGATCTGCTGAAGAATCATTGCAGTGACTTCAGTGCATCTTGCCACAGTGGACTTAGTTACGCTTATTTAAAAAATACTGCAGAAAGAGATGCATGGATTAACTGATTACATCTATGACTAGCCTCATGTTTTAAATTTTTTTGTTATAGATTCTTCTAGCAGTTTTAAGATATTATTACAAATATCTGCTGAATGAAATGATTCTTTTGGAACAAATAATTATGGAGTTGGGGGGGGCAGAGAGATTAAAAAAAAGACTAGTTCTAACTAATTTAATCCTAATAAGAGTCTTACACTTGTGTGAAAATATTTAGTAGTGGTTTTGTGCACCCCATTATATCACAAAGCTATATATCCAAATGGTCAAATCTGCTGTTTTCTGGACAAGAAAGGATTGTCAAATCAGCTGTTTATTGGCTATGGTTAGTAGCATACACATATTTCAAGCTGTGTAAAGAATAGTAGTGTACCACAATTTTTTTCAAGAATATATGAGCTTAGACTGTGGTCTCCTCAGGGCAGGGATTTTGTGGCTTATGCTGTGCTTGCTGAAAGAAGTCTTTGCGGAGTGGCATGTTCACCTGTGGTGCTACAGAAATGCTTATAAATAATCATCTCTTTGTAGCTTAGTGAACCTTTTTTCATCAAAGACTTCTGGCTATTAAATGATTGAGTTACCTTATAAATATATTCTACTCTAGGAGAGGACTTTTCTGTAGTGAATTCAATGTTCAGGATTCATAACCTTGAGGACTGCAACTATTTTATCTCCCATGGAATAATGTATAATGGAAACCAAAAGCTGTTAACCCTACCTGCTTGTATTTTTACATTGTTGTATTTTGTGATCGTGCTCTGACCAGCTTTACTTCATAGTGAGTGACCCTCTGGAGGTGCCTGTGGTATGATGCCCTCTTAATTTCAAGATACTTGTTCAAAGACTTGGCTAATCTATAAAAATCGGAAAGAAATGGGCTTATGTTATTGGGGAGGATCTTTTTCTGTCAGTGCTTTCTCTTGACGTTTGTGGCAGGTAGAGTGCTTTGGCCAGTGCCTCCTGGCGGCTGTCATCTGCAGAAGCTCTGGGTCATCTAAAATGGGCACTGATCACTTCTGAATGTTTCTCTGCCAGATGAGGAGGGTATCATTACCAGCTTTATGCTGCCATCTGTCAAGTAAAGGTTACTGTCCAAAGGCTTGTGCCAGTAGAAGGGATCCCATGAGCTGTGAGTTATCCATATCAGGAAAAGTCAGGTAGGTCAACTCAAACCACCTGGCTTGATAAACCAATTTTGTAATGGGAGAGGGAGTGCTTGCCCATTGAGTGGTTATGGCTGGCAGAGGACGGTAACAACCAACTGCTGATCAGAAGAGCCATTTGCCAGCTAAGCATCTGTCTAACTCCCCAGAATGTTTTGTGTATTTGTTTTTCTTTGCTTTACCTGAGGAATCTGTGAGTGATGTGTACAAAACAAGAGCCTTCTGTATATGAACTATTCCCATATGATGTGTGTTTTCTACAGGCTTCATGGCGGCTTATTCATATGTAATTACATTTGCCATATTCATCCAAACTGGGAATAAAACCTGAGGTAAAACAATCAAGAAGTTCTGTCCTTATTTTGGTTAAAACAGAACCGATTCTCTTTAAGTGAGTCTTCCTTACAGCTAAGTCCTTCTAAATAACTGCATTTTTCTGAAGTTGGCTGTGTATTTTACAGACAGTGGTAGCTCCAAAGCTGAGAACACCTAATGTTTGTAGTCTTACTGAGCTAACAGTAGGAGTGGAATGCAGAAAAAGGCACCTGTGTATAATTATTACTATAGCAGCCAAGATAGAGGAGTGGTAAAGGGTCGTACCTGCGGGGAGGGGTGGACAGAACAGGTGACCAGATATTGACCAGTGAGGTATGCCATGCCATGCACATCACACTCAGTTTAAAGATGGGGGATCACGAGGGTCTCTCTCTTTTCATCCATGGCCGGCTTCTGAAGAGAACCCTTCTCATTGTCCTGCCTGCAATCCTGACCCAGATTCCAATCAGTGCATTGCTGAGTCCAGTTCCTGTCTACTGCCGAGGCCAGTCTGGGACTGCCTGGTGCTGCCCGGCAGCTGCTGGCGGGACACCAGCACCCAGGGCACCCAGCTCCGAGAAACTCAGTTTTGTATGCACAGTTTTATTTCTCTTATTAATATTATTGTTATTAGTAAAACTGTTTTTATATTCAATTTATAAGTCTCTCTCCCTTTTCCTTCTTTTTCCCTTCCTCTGATGGGAGGGTGAGGGGTGGTTGATAAAGAGCATCTGCCACTCCGTTTATTGCTGCCCTGCTCTAGATGGTAACAGGTTTACTGGTGCCCAGCGTGGGGCTCAAGAGTGGGTCTGAGTTCGAATTCAGGCTCCAGCAGGAGACCAGGCTCACTCAAGAAAGTGTAAGACTTTTGCTTTGAGAGTTTTGAGGAGTTTGGAATTAAAACAGGCAGCTTTCATTCACTATGTCGAGTGCCTTGTCGTTAAGCTTGATATTATATAATATTTCTCTAGAGCTTTGTTCTGAGCTAGGTGTCTTGGTACTGTTTGTGTTGTTTGCCAGTGGTTTTGTGTGGTTTATGAATTTCAGGCATAGGAGAAAAGGCATTGTTTTGTGGTGGGGTTTATTACTGAGCTATGCCATGGTAAGATCGGCCATTATCATTCCGATGTCTCATTTTCATCAAGCAAGGAAAATGAGAAGTGCAAAACCCAAACTAGTGCCAACAGATTAATTTGAGTACTACAGGAGTTACCTTGTGGACTTTGTTAGTAATCATACTTTCAATTTGAGAAATCATATGATTTCTTTTTATGCTGTCCTGGCTTTGCCAGAGTTTGGGAATTTTGGATATTCTTGGGACTATCAAACCATTGCTCTATTTTTTTTGACTTTCCTGATTTTTTTTTAGGTGTTTGTCTGATTAAACCTTGGTGCAGGTGTAAATGCCATGGAATTAATTTAGTTTTTTCAAGGTAACACAATCCAAGCTGTGCCAGTGCAACCTCCTCCCCCACCGCAGCTACTGCAGCCCCCACAACAAGCGCTGCCAATACTGCTGCTCCTGGTACAGCCCCTGCAGGCACTCTGCCTCCAACCACAGCCCCTGCAGCTACTCCACCTCCAGTGACAGGTACAGCAGCTATTCCACCTCTGACAACAGCCCCTGCAGCCACTCCATCTCCAGCAACAGATACTGTAGCCACTCTACCTCTGATAATGGGCTCTGCAGCTGCTTTTCCCCTGATGACTGGCACTGCAGCTACGCCAACCTTTGTGATTACCTGTATGGCCATTCAAACCCCCACAGAATGTACTGTGATTACACAGGTGCCAGCGGTGTTGGTTGCTCCTGCGGCCAAAAGGAAATATAGAAGAAAATCAGAGCAGGGAGATGACACGTCATCATCAGCAGAAACAGAGATGATCGTCTGCTCCTTACCTCTGGAGGTGCAACGAGGTATAAAGAAAGATTTTAGCCATCATGAAGGTGAGCCACTTACCACGTGGTTGGTTCAATGCTGGGGTAACAGGACTGATAGTTTTGACTTAGAGGACAGGGAAGCCATTCAGTTAGGATCCTTCGTCACAGATGGTTGCATTGATAAGGTGATTGGGGGAAGGGCAGAAAATCAAAGCCTCTGGAGACGAATCTTGTGGGCAGTGAGGAGCAGGTATCCCTATAATAGTGATATAATTTGCCGCCTAAGCAAACGGACCACCATGGAGAAAGGTATTAAGTATCTGAGAGAATTAGCTGTGTGAGAGAGAATTCACAGAGACCCAGAGACAATTATAAATCCTGACAAAATGCCATGCACCTGACCTCTACTGCAGAAGGTTGTGCAGAGTGCACCATTGACATAAGTCCACTCATTGACAGTACTTAACTTCATACAAGATGATGAGGAAACAACTGTGGGTGAAGTGGCGAACAAGTTGCTGTGGTTAGAAGACAGTGTCTCTCCCCCCCTACAGGCCTGCATCTTGGCAGTGAAGAAGATGACTAAGTCAGCTGAGGAAGGCGAGAACATGTTACAAAAAATACTTGGTGAACTCAACTTTCTATGTACAGGAGCCTGTGTTGGAGCTGTTAGGAGAAGACGCCCTATTCCAGGATCAGCTCAAGAGAAACAGAATATGCCACGGGGTAACTTTTGTTTTTTCCTGTGTGACCGGGGGGAAGATATGACGAAATGGGATGGCAAGCCTACTGTTGACCTAGAGGCGTGAGTACATGAGTTGAAAAAGAAAATTCCCGAGAAAAATGTTACTCTGATTTCCAAAGGGCAGTCTCCAGACAGGATAGGTGGAATTCCTCTCCTTCCCTAACAGACTCAAAATAAAAAGAATTAGAGGGGCCCTGCCTCCAGCCAGGTGGAGGAGAGGGACAACTGAGTTTACTGGACTGTGTGGATTCGATGGCCTGGCATGTCAGAACCATGTGAGTACAAAGCTTTGGTGGACATCAGCACACAGTGTACTATAATGCCATCTAATCATAAAGGAACAGAGTCAATCAGTATTTAGGGATAGACAGGGGTATCTTAAGAGTTATCTGTATTAGAGGCCGAAGTGAGCCTAGCTGGAAATTGATGTGAAAAGCACCCTATAGTAACTGGCCCAGATGGTCTGTGCATCCTTGGTATAGACCACCTCAAGCGAGGGTATTTTAAGGACCCAAAAGGGTATCGGTAGGCCTTCGATGTAGCAGCTGTAGAGACTGAGGGCATTAAACAGCTGTCTAGCTTGCCTGGCCTCTCAGAGGACCCTTCTGTTGTAGGATTGCTTAAGGTCAAAGAACAGGTGCCAATTGCTCCCACAACAGTGCACCGATGACAATGTCGTACCAACTGAGACTCCCTGATCCCCATCCAAAAACTGACTCACCAGCTAGAGAATCAAGGATTGATCAGTAAAACTCATTTGCCCAGTAACAGTCCAATATGGTCAGTGTGAAAGCCTGATGGAGACTGACAGTAGACTATCATGGTCTAAATGAAATTACACTGCAGTTAAGTGCTGTGGTGACAGACTTGCTTGAACTTCAATATGAACTGGAGTCAAAGGCAGCCAAGTGATATGTCACAACTGACATTGCTAATCTTTTCTGCTACTCATCATGCAACTGATGCTACCTGGAGTAAGTGGATTGCATTAATACACAGTGGGCTCGAATAGGTAACTCCAGTCACCCAGGAATCTTAAAAGCAATCATGGACTGGCCAGAAGGCAAAGATTTCACAATGTCACCAGAACAACAGGAGGTGATGCGTGCTGAAGAAGCCCCACCATATAGTGAACTACCGGTGAATGAAAAGCAGTATGCCCTGTTCACTGACGGATCCTGCTGTCTTGTAGGATAACTTTGTGAGTGGAAAGCTGCTGTATGGAGTCCTACGTGACAAATCGTAGAAGCTGATGAGGGACAAGGTGAGTCAAGTCAGTTTGCGGAGAGAAGAGCCATGCAGCTGGCCTTAGGCATTGCTGAATGGGAAAAGTGACCAGTACTTTGTACTGACTCATGGATGGTAGCAAATGCCTTGTGGGGGTGGTTAAAACAGTGGAAGCAGAGCAACTGGCAGTACAGAGGCAAGCCCATCTGGGCTGCCTCACTGTGGCAAGATATTGCTGCCCGGCTAGAGAAGCTGGTTGTAAAAGTACGCCACGTGGATGCTCGCGTGCCTAACAGTCGGTCCACTGAGGAATTTCAAAACAATCAGCAGGCGGATCAGGCTGCTAAGATTAAAGTGGCTGAGGTGGGTTTGGACTGGCAACATAGAGGTAAATTGTTTATGGCTCGGTGGGCCCGTGATGCTTCAGGTCATCAAAGAAGAGATGAAACATATAGATGGGCTCGCGACCAAGAGGTAGATTTAACACTACTGCACAGGTTATCCATGATTGTGAACCACACACTGCAATCAAGCAAGCCAAATGGTTAAAGCCTTTCTGGTATGGGAGGGAGAGGTTGAAATGTAAGTATGAAGAGGCCTGGCAAATTGACTATATCACACTCCCTCAAACCTGCCAGGGTAAACGCTATGTGCTTACCATGGTGGAGGCAACCACTGGATGGCTGGAAACCCATCCCATGCCCTGTGCTGCTGCCTGGTGTAGCATCCTGGGCCTTGAAAAGCAAGTTCTGTGGCGACATGGTACTCCAGAAATAATTGAGTCAGACAATGGAACGAATTTTCAAAACAATCTCAGAAATGCCTGGGCCAAAGAGCACAGCATTGAGTGGGTCTATCACATCCCCTGTCATGCATCAGCCTCTGGGTGGATTGAACGATAAAGTGGATTGTTAAAAACTACTCTGAAAGCAATGAGAGGCGGAACTTTCAAAAACTGGGATAAATATTTGGCACAAGCCACCTGGTTAGTTAACACCAGGGGATCAATCAATCAAGCTGGCCTTGCTCAGTCAGATCTTTTACAAACAGTAGAAGTGGATAAAGTCCCTGTGGTGATCCTGGGGGATCACGAGGGTCTCGCTCTGTTTTGGTTTCGGCTGCCGCCGGCAACAAAAGCACCACGCGGCCGCCCCTCCCCACGCCGCGGTGCGGAGGAGAATGGAAAGAAACAGGCAGAAACTGGTGGGTCGGGATAAGGGCAGTTTAACAGAACAGCAAACAGAGGGAAACAGGAACAACAACGGTACAGATAAGGACAAAACACAACAACGAACCGCACGACCCAGAGAGCCGCTCTCCCGGACAGGACTGGCGCCTCGCGCTCCCGAGCCGTGAGTGAGTTCCCGCCTCACCGCCCCCCCCCTCACCCCACTGGAACCCAGCGTGACGGCACATGGTGTGGAATACACCCGGCTCTGTTTGGCCAGGTTGGGGTTGGGTCATCCCACCTGGCTGTGCCCCTTCCTGGATTCTGGTGAAAATTAACCCTGTCCTGGCAAAACCCAGGACACGCTCTCTTCATTCATGGCCAGCTTCTGAAGAGAACCCTGCTCGTTGTCCTGCCTGCAATCCTGACCCAGATTCCAATCCGTGCATTCCTGAGTCCAGTCCCTGTCTGCTGCCGAGACCAGTCCGGGACTGCCTGGTGCTGCCCGGCAGCTGCTGGCAGGACACCAGCACCCAGGGCACCCAGCTCTGAGAAACTCAGTATTGGTTTTGTAGATTTTGTTTTATTTTCCCTATTAATATGATTATTGTTATTAGTAAAGCTGTTTTTATATTCAATTTGTAAGTCTGTCTCCCTTTTCCTCCTTTCTCCCTTCCTTTGGTGGGATGGCAGTGGGGATGGTTAACAGAGAGCGTCTGCCAGTCTGCTGATTGCCACCCTGCTCTAAACAGCGGTAAGTTCATGAGGGATTTGGTTGCCAACACAGTGCCTACATACACTAAATGCAGGCTAATAATTTGTGCACTTGAAATCTTAGAAGAAGGATGGAAAGAGTGATGTGAGAGCTGAAGTCCATGTGGAGTCAAACATATTTTTACCAAAAAGGCCATCACACTCAAGGCTGGATTTGCTGAGAGTCTGGACAGGGCAACAACTAGCAGAAGCAATAGTTTCAGTGTGCACCCAAACCAGCCATTCAGAGTTTGACCTTGGGGCCTGTTCTATTACCATTGCTTTTCTTGTCAATGTTCATAAGCAGAAACATTGCCCAATGGCCGTGATAAACAGGCTGTTGTCAGAAGGAGGTGGTATCAAAATTATAAGTTAAGACGAGGAAGGTAAAGATGATTCATCTAGAACAGGAAGGGCAATGTGGCTGGTGGCTGTCATCACTGTGCTTCCACTGTACAGCATATTGCCTTGGGGAAAGCATGGCCTTTTGTTACCAATATTGGCCTGTTTTATTCTGCTTAGGTCCTTTGGGTTTTTTTGCTTTGCTGCACATTTTTATTATGACTTAGAAATAATTCTTAAAACATTGGGGAAAAAGTGCCATAATCATAACTGTCACAATCCAGTACAACACAAAAACATTGCCTCATGGAGGAGAAAGAAGGGATAGTTTTTACATCTCTATTTGTTCCATGTTAACCTTCTCTCAGAAGTTTGTCTCTCAGAAGCCAATCAACATGAGGGAGGTTTTTCTTGGAAGAACTTCTTTATTTGATGGTATCTTGGGAAAAAATAGGTGTAAGACACAAGGACGTTTTTAACTGTTGTAGATGATTTCAGTGGATGCCAGGCAATAGAAAATCAATTAATTTACATTGTTATGTTTTCTGGGTTACTAGAAGTGCCCATTTTCTCTGCAGTATGACATTAGGTTCCATTTCTGAATGGGCTTGTTCAGCCTGAAGAAGAGAAGGCTGCGAGGGGACCTTATAAATGCCTACAAATATCTGAAGGGTGGGTGTCAGGAGGATGGGGCCAAGCTCTTTTCAGTAGAGCCCAGTGACAGGGCAAGGGGCAATGTGCCGCGATTGAGAGACGGGACACCGCTTGATGCAAGCAGGATGATCGTTTTATTGTTCTTACACACATATATTTATACAGATCAGAAGGTAGCGTGTTTTAAACTGATTGGTTAAGTTTCAAACTAGGCACCTATTGATTGGTTAACACAGTTGCTAATACAGACACATTCTTTTCCTAAGCTCATCTAAACTAAGGCCATGCAGACACATTCTTTTCTTATCTTATCCAAGGCCTTGCTTCCTCCCTCAGGATGGCTCGGCACTATCTCTCTTCTTCTCAGGGTCAGGATGGCTGGGCACTAACTCCCTTCTTCCCAGGGTTTATGGCCCACAAGTTCCAACACATCCTCCCTCATCAATTGCACCGCGCTGGGGGCCCTGCTGAGGCCCACATCTCCCCCTTCCTGTTGTACAATAAGAATTCCTTTTACTGAGCGTGTTATTAGTTTTTGCAAACACTGCAGCAGGCATGGAAGGAGTAATAACAGAAAAATAAAAACAGCTAAAGCATACACTGCTGTCTTTATAGCATGTACACAAAACCCATGGTTTGCAAGTGTTACAGAAAAGACACGAAACTTTCGTGACTGGTGTTTCTATATGCTGGTTCATACAGTCCTTCTATGTTTATGATTCTACCGTCCTGATTGTCCCGGTCCTCTGGAGGAGGTTCACCAACTTGCTGCTCTGAAGGTTGGTCCCGGGTGCGATCCGATTTGTCCTCAGACGGTTGTGGCAACGATTCACGGAAAGGCCGCACGCTTTTTGCTGGAATCCATCGGGGGCCTCTTTCTGTAGAAACACAAGCATAACCTCTGCCCCACGTGATAAGGGGGTAGGGTCCCATGATCTTACCTGTTTCAGGATCTCGAATCAATACTGGGGCCTTGATTGTTGCTTCAAACGAAGCGTTTGTATTAAAATGACGAACTATCGGAGGGTTGCTGTCTAACAGAGAACAATTTAAAAAATTAAAAACATATAAGGCTTTCTGTAGACGCTCCTCAGGGGTAGCAGTCCCTACTCCCCCTTTTTGTTGTTGTAATAAACGTTTCAGAGATTGATGAGAGCGTTCAATTAAGGATTGGCCTGTAGGGGAGTGAGGAATGCCAGTAACGTGAGTAATACCCCAGGAGTTAAAAAAGGCTTTTGTTGCGGTGGACACGTAGGCAGGGCCGTTGTCCGTCTTGATTTGAGAGGGTATACCTAAAGTGGCAAAGGCACGCATTAAATGTTTTTGAACATCACGTGTCTTTTCTCCTGTGTGGCAGGAGGCAAATAGGGCATCAGAAAAGGTATCAATGGAAGAGTGAATACATTTTAGATGACCAAATTCTGAAAAGTGGGTTACATCAGTTTGTCACAGTTGTAAGCTCTGCAGTCCCTTAGGATTAACCCCTCCCGCTACCGACGGAAAGGAGTGTTTTTGACAGTCAGGATACACGGCGATAATGTTAGTTGCTTGTTGGGTAGTGAGGTCAAATTGCCGTTTAAGACCTCCAGCATTCTGGTGAAAGAAAGAATCGCTGAGTTTAGCCTGTGCTATGCGATCCGGCAATACTTGCACTGGTAATGTAAGTATATCAGCTCGTCGATTCCCTTCTGCAATAAAACCAGGTAAAACAGTATGTGCCCTGATGTGCATAACAAAATAGGGATGAGGGCGCGAGTCCAGGAGGAAAATAAGTTCCTGCAATAAAGCAAACAATTCAGAATGTGAGACATCACGTAACACAGATGCTTCAGCCCGTTCAACAATTTCTGTAACATAAGCTGAGTCAGTAATTATGTTAAGCGGTGTGGACCACTTTTGGAAAACTCGAACAACTGCGTTCAGTTCTACTATCTGAGGAGAACCAGGTACAGTCTTTATATCCGAGTCCCATTGTCCACGCTGGTCATCCCACCATAGGATGACCGATTTATGCGACTTTCCAGAGCCGTCCGTAAACACGGTGAGGGCCTGCAAGGGTTGGTCGCTTCTTTTTGGCCTGGACAGAAGACGAAAGTCAGCATTGAGTAGCTTATGAGATGGCGGGTGAGAAGTAAGTTGTCCTGTATAGCCAGCTATTGCTACACTGAAGGCATCGGATTGTTGGTGGAGCCACTGTAAGTAAGTACTTGCCACAGGCAAACAGATGCAGGCAAAGTCCATTCCTGATAGTGTCAGCAAACGTTGCCGGGCTCTAATGATTAAAGATGCAAACATCTCGTGCTGTGTTGAAATAGTCTTTGAAGACTGATTCGGTAAGAAAACCCATTCAATAATCAGCAGTGGGTCTGATTTTTGAGAATCCCACTGAAATATTAGCGCATGAGGTTGTCGAGCGGGGTTTAAAATAATCAGAAAAAAGGGTAGCTCGGGAGCCCATCGATGTGCTTGTCAAAGACTAATTGCTGTAGCAACCTTTTGCAGGGAAGTAGTGGCTTCAGGGTCAAGACTGCGGGGGGAGTGCAAGTCAGTGTCCCCTTTTAGCAGTCTAAATAAAGGACTTAAATCTGCATTAGAAATCCCCAACAGTGGTCGAACCCAATTGATTGTTCCCAATAATTTCTGTGCATCATGTAAATTTTGTATGTCTGTCTGTATCTGCAGAGGTTGGGGAATTATAGTCTGGGCCCTGATGCGCCAACCTAAGTATTTCCATGGAGATATTTTTTGAATTTTTTCCGGCGCAATACAGAGGCCTGCCGAGTTAACGGCAGCCATGACAAGAGCTACGGCTTCCTCCATGACTCCATGGAGTTGTGCAGCCACCAGGATGTCATCCATATAGTGATACAACAAGACACTAGGCATTGTAGTTCTAACAGGGGTAAGTACTTTAGCCACGTACCACTGACAAATCGTAGGACTATTCTTCATTCCCTGTGGCAGCACAGCCCACTGGTATCTTTGCAACGGGGCTTGCATGTTGACGCTTGGAACTGAAAAGGCAAATTTAGGAGCATCGTCTGGATGCAGTGGGATATTAAAAAAGCAGTCTTTGAGGTCAATAACAGTCAAGTTCCAATCTCGAGGGATCATAGTAGGGGACGGGAGTCCTGGTTGAAGGGCTCCCATATCTTCCATAGCGTCATTAATTTTTCTAAGGTCATGGAGTAAGCGCCACTTGCCAGTTTGTTTCTTGATGACAAAGACAGGTGAATTCCAAGGGCTAGTGGAGGGCACGATGTGCCCTTTTGTTAACTGCTCCGTGACTAATTCCTGGAGGGCGCGAAGCTTTTCCAGAGGGAGGGGCCATTGATCTACCCAAATAGGGTTATCGGTTTTCCAAGTTAATTTCAGGGTGTCGCGCACTTCAATGGCCCCACCTAAAAATGGGTCCGAATAGACATTCCCCACTGAGACAGTACGTCGCGCCCCCACAGGACCATAGGAACAGGTAACACAAAAGGCTTAACAGAAGCTGTATGCCCTTCCGGACCTTGGATTTGGATTAATTCTACGCTTTGGTGGCTTTTACCAGTTCCCCCAATTCCAGCTAATGTCTGGGAAACGTTAGCCAGAGGCCATTGTGGAGGCCACTTGGCCTGGGATATTACTGTGACATCAGCTCCAGTATCAATAATCCCATTTAATATTACTTGTTGCCCCCCACGAATAAGGGTACATTGGTACACAGGTCGTTTTTGGGAAATAGACTGTACCCATAAAATTTGTGGGTCCCCCATAGATTTAAACCCTCTCTGCCTTTGTTGAGGCTGGTTAGGAACTGGGGAGTCCGTCACTGTGGGAATCAATATCAATTGTGCTATACGGCTGCCTTCTGGTACCGTGCAAGGAGGAAACGGGGTCCATGCCATGATTTTAATTTCATCAGTACTGTCAGAATCAATAACCTCTGGTAGTACAAAAAGTCCTGACAAGGTGGTAGATGATCTTCCTAACAAAAGCGCTTGAGTTTTTGGGGGTAGGGGTCCCGAAACGTTTGTTAACAATAAGTGAACCGAGGAATCGAGCAACGTTACTGTGTGGGAGGTTGCCAGGTCTAATCCGGCGCTACCAGCTGCTGTTGGGTGGAGACTTGAGACACTGCTGGTTCCCTCCGTAGGGGTTGAAACGTCGGCTGCGGTACTTGTGTCTGCGCGCGTCGCTGCCCCGCGCTCCGCGATCGGTTTCCCTGTATCGGTTGACCCTGGAAATCATACTTAGACCGACATTGATTAGCATAATGACGCCCTTTTCGGCATCTAGGGCAGACCCCAAGGGCCTGGGGCCTGGCACCAGCATTGGTAGCCAAACAGTTCCTTTTCAAATGACCTGGTTTGCCGCAACCATAACAATTCCTGGGCCCCCCAGAGCTGTGCATGGCCGCGAAAGCAGCAGCCATGGCTTCAAGTTTATGATCCATAGTGCCAATTCTATTACAAGCCTCTACCATTTCCACCAGTGTGGGGTTTGGATTTGGGAGAGATTTCAGTAACTTTTTACAATCCACATTAGCATTTTCTACAGCCAATTTTAACAACAAAATCTCCCGCGCTTCCGTGTTGTCTATCTGACGCTCCAGAGCTTGCTTCAGCCTGTCAATAAACTGCATATAAGGTTCCCGGGGGTCCTGGGTAATCATAGTGAAGGTTTTTAGCGGTTTTTGTGAGTCAGGGACCTTAAAAAGGGCTTTTTTAGCTTTTTCACGAATCGCTTCAAGAGTTTCCCGTGGGATATCCCGGGCTTGAGCCACCGGATCAGAATACTGACCCGTGCCAGTAAGGTGCTCTATAGTCAGCGCAGCTATAGCTGCATTGCCGTGACCCACGTAAGTCGTGACAGAGTGCCTGGAGTCCCCCCCTCCAGTGTGACTCCCACAGGGAGTACTGTGTCGGAGTCAGTAACAGTTGCGCTAAAGATTTTAAATCATGCGGAGTCATAACATAAGTGTCAAAAACAGAAGACAGTAAACTTGCAAAATACGGAGACGAAAGCCCGTGCTCAGTAACAGTACGACGCAGTTCCTTAATTACCGAGAAAGATAAAGCCTCCCACTGAGCCCCCCGACCCTGATAGATCACAGGGGCTATAATTGTTTTAGCGATTTCTAACTCCCCCTCCTTCAAGGCTTGGCGTTTTATATTAGCCCACACATCGCGCGGGTTAGGGGGGTAGAGATCCAGTTCTTTTTCAGGATCCACCGGGCCCGGGTCAAAAGGATCCCCCCCCGGGGGGTATCCTGCAGCACACACTCTTAAGGGTTTGTTCTCCGGCAGCACCGGAGGCGCCGTGGGAGAGTTATCCTCCTCCCCTGCTTTGTCTTTATGATTTTTCTCTTGCGCTTTTAAAGTCTCAAAAACACTCCTCCACCAGGGGAGCATACGCTGCGCTTCAGCGTTCCCTGTTGTTGCCGCGTCCCATAGTTTCACCCCCACATCGTCCCAAAGTTCCCGCGTAAAGATAGTAGACGCAGTTACGGTGGGCATCTTCATTTGTACCCATTTAAGCATTAGTTTAAGATCATGCCCAGAAATATTCTTTCCATGTTTTTTAAGGAGAGCTTTCATAAGCTCATATACGTCTCTCTCTGGGGAAGATGTCTGACTTCCCATGTTTCCCACAGCTCACCTCTCAGCTCCAGAGGGATTGTTTAAGCCGGCTCCTGCTTCCTTTCAGCAGCTCATTCAACGTCCTGTGGGACTCGCAGCATGCCACGCAGATAGGTGGTTTTTCTCCGAATCACGTCGGGGTCACCAATTTGCCGCGATTGAGAGACGGGACACCGCTTGATGCAAGCAGGATGATCGTTTTATTGTTCTTACACACATATATTTATACAGATCAGAAGGTAGCGTGTTTTAAACTGATTGGTTAAGTTTCAAACTAGGCACCTATTGATTGGTTAACACAGTTGCTAATACAGACACATTCTTTTCCTAAGCTCATCTAAACTAAGGCCATGCAGACACATTCTTTTCTTATCTTATCCAAGGCCTTGCTTCCTCCCTCAGGATGGCTCGGCACTATCTCTCTTCTTCTCAGGGTCAGGATGGCTGGGCACTAACTCCCTTCTTCCCAGGGTTTATGGCCCACAAGTTCCAACACATCCTCCCTCATCAATTGCACCGCGCTGGGGGCCCTGCTGAGGCCCACATCAATGGGCACAAACTGAGGCACGGGAAGTTCCGTCTGAACATGAGGAAGAACTTCTTCCCTCTGAGGGTGACGGAGCACTGGAACAGGCTGCCCAGGGAGGTTGTGGAGTCTCCTTCTCTGGAGATATTCAAGACCCGCCTGGACAAGGTCCTGTGCAGCCTGCTGTAGGTGACCCTGCTTCGGCAGGGAGGGTTGGACTAGATGACCCACAGAGGTCCCTTCCAACCCCTACTATTCTGTGATTCTGTGATTCTGAAGCAG
The DNA here is from genome assembly GCF_030867145.1 of Opisthocomus hoazin. NCBI lineage: Eukaryota > Metazoa > Chordata > Aves > Opisthocomiformes > Opisthocomidae > Opisthocomus > Opisthocomus hoazin. Next base: position 53,953,820 of record NC_134454.1, read on the forward strand.
ACAGACAGTAATTGAGGTCAAACCCTCCATTTGTAGTGGCAGTTTATGTGGCTTTTTGCCTCTTTAAGGTGCTACTCATTGCTTTATTGCTTTCCAACTGTGATCTTCAGCCTTTTTTGTTAACTGCAGAGTAAATAAAGAATAGATCATCTGGAGGTTGTGTTTTCCCTCCCTGTCTTATGTGTAATATTTAGAAGAAGCTTAAACTTCTCGATAACTTTATACTTTCTTCAAACTTAAAAAACAATCTGGGTTTTCAGAGAGTCGTTTTCTTGAAATCCTTGAGGATATTCAGTTCTGCCACATGGAAAAACTTGTACACATTTTCAGAACACATGCAGAACAATTTTCATGGTTGCTGATTGGAAATGATTATAACTGGAGTGGTTTTGTGGTATGTAATCAGATTATATTTCAAGTTTTCTATTGATTTTATACCACCTGTTACAGACCCCAAGTCAATAAGGGAAAAAATAATGTAGTTCTTTAGCCAGTTGATCATGACTACATTTGCATAGCAAAAAATTTTCATAAATAGTCCTTGGAAATAAAAGAAAAAATATAATTTAATGAAAGGCAGTTTTCATAAGGAAACTCAAACTGTGGCTTGATAAGCATCTCTTTTAGCAGTGGTGCTGTTGTTAGAGGGTCTTACCCTTTGCATTTATCTTATCCTGTTATACCTGAATAACCTTAACTCTGACCTTTGTTGCCACAAGTGAAAAGAGTACCCAACCCAAATGTACCTTTATGAATGGGTTTAGCTCAAAATAGTTACAGACATTCTCAACTGTAAAGATACAAACTGTTTGTGAGGCAGTAGAGTGGATTGGATTAGAGAGCTCATCTGGGACAAAAACTTGAAGAAAGAAATTATTCCACCAGCAAATCAACTTCATGAGCTATAACAACTGAAGAGCTGAAACAGGGATGCTTCAGAAGAAATTGTTATTTTTTTAAAGGTTCTCCAGCAGGTTAATTTCGCTGTGGCTGAATTTTGCCTTAATAATTTAATAAGGGAGTTCAAGTGCATTAATAACCCATTTCATACAGTGACTGGGATAATTTCTGCTTCCTGGTGAAGTATGGTAAGAATACCTAATGGATATCAGATACTGCCTAGAGGCTCAACATGCTTCTGTTGAAATAGTGATTAACGATGTTTTGACATACGTGGTCAGGTAACTTCCTTGCCAGCTTTTTTGCTTGTCTGCCCAGTGAAAGTAGTAGACAACACACAGTTCACAAGATTTCACCAAACTACTGCAGTGTGAGCAGGAGTGAACAGGACCTTATCCAAACCCCATCCCAATGTGTCCCGCTGCCTCCATGTTGTCTTTGGAAGGGAGGTGTCCTTCACAGGGGCCCAAGTACATCCGTGTCCATGAGAAGAGGACAGAGAGAGCACAAAGTCCTATCTGCGTGGGATGCCCCTACTATTCTGCCTCTTGCAGATTTCCTTGTGGTTTGTGTCCTCCTGAAGCTGATCTAGGCCAAGAAAAATGGTGTTACTCCTTGGTGCCAGAAGCCTAGGCAAATAGTGTGCCAGATTAACATAATGGAGACAAAGGATATTATACCGATCCACTTCAGTGATTGTAATTATATATATCAATATACTCATTTTATGATTTGTTTTGTGATCCTTGGATGGAAGATACTAAAGAAATACAGAGAAAATGTAGCTATTCTCCATTTATTGATGAAAACTATCGATGCCAGGAAAACTGTAACATTCTGTAATGCATCTCCATAACTTTCTTTTCCCTTTCCAAGGGAATATAAAGCCTAAAAAAGTTGCACCCACTCTAATATATGCTCATCAAGCTACAAAATGGGACCTGCTCTACCAGAAGTCCTGTAGCACATTCATTTCACCCTATCCTCTTTGCCATTTCGGTCTTCTATGTAACATACTGAAACAATGATTAACATAGCTGACTAGTGCTGTTGTCCCTGACTTTTTCCCCCTTCCATGACTTAATGCCTCATTCTAATAAATCTCTGAAGTAGCTTTGAAACCCTGCCAAGAATTCTTCTGTTCCATGATTAAGAAGTCTATTTTGGCAGGCATATGATGTCATGCAGCATTGCATTCAGACTGGATTTATTCAGATATGGTAGTGAGATCATTGCACATCACAGACACAGTGTACAACTCCTTGAGAAAATTTTTTGGTCATTCTGCTGCATGCAGAGAGAGACACACAAATCTCTGTCTGTGTTTTTAGCAACTAGGATTGCTAAGTGATTCCAGCCGTTATAACCAGAAATCATTCTGAGGTCCAGAGAAAGTCCTGAGTGGTTCTACCAGGGGAGGTTGCCTCAAACTGCCATCTGGGAGTCATACCACATTGGCAGATGGTGAAACCTCCAAACACAGCAGGAACTAAGGATTTGCTGAGTAAGACCTCCTAGGTTCAAATTAAAATCTTCTTCCTCGGCTTCCTGTCTGCCTATGCTCTACCCACCATGACAACATGGCTTTGGACATCGATTAGCGTCTCTGCAGCTGTTCAGCACAGGTTTTGAAGGAATTAATGGAGCTCATTGTTATATTAATTTTTACCTTGACTACTGTACAGAAATTACAGGGAGAAGGATGTGGGAATGAGGTGCTGAGGCAGTTTTTATCTCTGCCTTGGCTCTTACTGATATTAACAATGTCCAGAAAGTTGTGTTCCTGTAAGTGGACAGCAATCCCTCCTTTCTGAACCAGTACTTCAGTGATTGGTCTCGACCTCTGCCTTCAGGTTGCAAATCAAAGTATGGAGTTTTTGTTAGCTCTGTTTGTAACAGAGACAGATGGTACATAACTGTTTGCCACTCAGTACGCAAAGTTACTTGAGACAGAGTTCAGCCTGGATTGCGAAAGTGTCTCTTCTGTCTCTAGCTTGACTACTCTGGATTTTGGGCAGGGTTCACAAAGTGTGGGAACTGGCTATGCTATAACCCCCAAGCTGAAGTCTCAGGGTAGGAAAGGAGTACTGGGAAGCACCAGCGTTTTTGCGGACAAACCTGAAGAAACAGTTTTTTGAGAGAGTTCTGGTTTTTTTTGTTTTTTCTGTTTTGGTGGCTAATGTCCAGTATTCAGAAGTTACAACTTTATCTTGTAGTAGTTCACTTGCTCCTGTGGTTTTGTTTCTATGAGCTGCTTGGACAGTATTTATCAAATATTTCTGTTTCTACTTCAAATGAATTTTACTTCACCTCTCTGGAGTACTCTGTCCAGTTCTGGGCTCCCCATTTCAAGAAAGATGAGGAGCTACTGGAGAGAGTCCAGCGGAGGGCTACGAGGATGGTGAGGGGACTGGAACATCTCTCCTACGAGGAGAGGCTGAGGGAGCTGGGCTTGTTCAGCCTGAAGAAGAGAAGGCTGCGAGGGGACCTAGTATATACTTACAAATATCTGAAGGGTGGGTGTCAGGAGGATGGGGCCAAGGTCTTTTCAGTAGTGCCCAACGACAGGACAAGGGGCAATGGGCACAAACTGAAGCACAAGAAGTTCCATCTGAACATGCGGAAGAACTGCTTCGCCCTGAGGGTGACGGAGCACTGGAACAGGCTGCCCAGGGAGGCTGTGGAGTCTTCTTCTCTGGTGATATTCAAGACCCGCCTGGACAAGGTCCTGTGCAGCCTGTTCTAGGTAACCCTGCTTTGGCAGGAGGGTTGGACTAGATGACCCACAGAGGTCCCTTCCAACCCCTACCATTCTGTGATTCTGTGATTCTGTGATTCTGTGATTCTGTGAAAATCAACTAGAAATGTGATCTCTGGTGTTTCCAAACACAAAAATAAGGGAACCTTTTGTAAGATGAAAGTTTATAAACATCCAGCAATACAAGGGATACAAGTAGTCTGAATCACAGTCTGTCTTCTGTTTCAGGGAACTGTGAACAGATTCTTAATCTCACAATCATGTAGCAATTCTAAAGCCTGTAGAGTATTTGAAAACCCTTTCTCTGAATGACTTCATCCTGTTCTTGAATCAAAAGCTTTCTGAAGCTGTTCTTTCTGGAAACTATATTCACGAAAAGGCATATCAGATGGCTCTTGACAATGCAAGATGGGAAATTTGCTGTGCTTTCTAATTCACAAGGATATCTTTTGTTTCTAGCTGTTCTTCTCTGCTGGCTTAAAAGAATAGCAAAGTGTATAGATCCTCATCCAGCACTGCTCTTCACTAAACAAACATTCTGCAAAAGTTTCATTTTTAAAATGCAGTTACATAAAATGCATAGTTTTGGGTCCCATTTGCTGTGACTGCTTTGGCAATGGGACTATGGTAGCGCAGAGGTGAGGTGCTCTGATACTAAATAAATATACTGTGAAGGTGTGAAAGGCTTCCTGGCTTGTGTTGTGTGTTTATGGCACAGTGAGTTGGAGCAGTCATGCAGTAATCCTCAGGCACATCAGATGTGCACCACTTCCCAATGCTGCTAGCATCCTCACGAAGTGCGCGTTGTGTGCATGGCATAAAGAAACAGATAAAGCTTTCATGATTACTGTGATTGTGGTGAAATCCACTTTAGGGAAATTTGAGAAATTGTTTATATGGATATTTTCACACAGTGGAGGCTTCTGTGAGATGTGGCTATAACCGGTTTTAAAACAGGCTTACACTTTGGGGACAATTTCTCCTGCATTAACTCATACTTGTCGAAAACAAGAAAACAAAGATAAAGCTTTAGTCTGGGATATTTGAGTCAGTGGGTGGAACAGTTTAGTGTACAGGTAGAATATTTTATTGAAGGATATGACATAAAAAAGACAAAGTGTTTTGACTAATAGGAGGAATACTTTTCTCAGGAGGCTGATGTGAGTGAGTGAAAGCAAAGCAGAACCCTAACCCTATTTACCAGTGGAAGCTGCTTACTAATTTGAAACTGCAATGTAGTATAGCTTGATAATTTCCACATTTTCGTGCTGTTATTGAATGGGAAGGCTGAGGACAGTGTCAGGTGAAACTCTTAACATCCTATTTTCTAGGCTTAGGAATGCCAGTCACCGTTCTCACTGTCAGCTTTTCCCACATGACTGAGAAGGGACAGCTGGAAACTGCCTGAAGGATAAGGTGGATTCAGAGTTATACAGGTCTCTAGCATGCACCTGTGTGCCCTTCATGCCTGTGCCTGAGCACCACATGCCATTTTGCTATACTTTTCAATTTATATCCTCCCCACCACAACAATAACCCAACAATATAGTAAAGGTCTCAGCTTTCCACTCACACACCTTTTTTTTTTTTTTTTGTATCTAGTGTGTAATTAGGGAGATTTTCGATATGGAACACTACAGTGTAACATCTGAGCACTCAATCTTCTGCCTAAGAGTTAAGCGCTTTATCTCAGTGAAAGCAGAAGGTATTTTAAGAACATTACCAGAAGGCTTGCTTCAGACAGATTTTTAACTGAAGTTTTCTGTGCCCTAACATTGGGCACATTACAGACTATTATCCCTCCTTTATCTTAGCAGAAAGAGTGCCTAAATTAGACAGCTGAAGACGTGCTGAATAAAACTGAAAGCATTTGAGTTCTTCAGGCATTATAAAAATTGTATTTTAAATGACGTCAGGCCTCCATACCAAAATTGCTAGTCTAAAAATGTCACACCAAACAGGATACAAGAACCAAAAGATACAGCAGATGACCACAGATGTGTTAGCTGTGTTCAGCCTGAACTCAAAAACTGAAAGCAGGCTTTTCACAGTGTAGACTTCTCAGTGTAATAGACTAGAAGATGATTCGTGTCGAGTGCACATATTGTGCAACTGTGGAAACTAGCATAATGTGAAATAACAAAACCACATAAGGCATGGAACAAAAGATAGAAGTCTAGTGCGGTTTGAGACTGGGCTAATGTATATTGCTTATGGAAGATAGAAGTCCAGTGCGGTTTGAGACTGGGCTAACTATATCGTTTATGCAAGATAAAAACCAAGTGCGCATGCGCTTATAGGAAAAGGACATTTAGAGGACACCGAGGAAGAAGAGACTCTTCATCATGAAGACCACCAGAGGAACTATAAAGACCACCAACGTTGTAACCAGGGAGACAGAATCAGTTAACCATAAACATGAACAATGCTGCTATGTCCCTTGTACACCCCTACCCACCTGGACATTAGGTCTGGGAACAGAGGGTCTAGTCCCTAGGTAACCATTAATGTTAAACAAGAGTGGTGAGGGGGATTTTTAATAGAAATAGCATTACCTAATAGTTGCAGGTGCATTTATAGTACCTATCTATTGTGTAAATTAACTGAAGCAGAGAGTCTTGCATCTCCATACAAAGGGGTTAGTTTTTGATAGGGACTGGAAGTTGCCTAGAACAGGTCAAGACTGTTCCCACACCCCACTGTGTGGATGGGAGCCAGAAGAGAGCTGAGTTTGTGCAGAAACTGTGATAAAGAGGATGAGCCTTCATCTTGGACTCCCGATGACCACCACTAGGAGGCACTGCGCAAGCGCAGCTGGGAGGAGTCTATGGAAATGACTTATTGGGACTGATTTTAATATGAAAGGGATAGGATATACATATGTATAGGTGGATTGGGAAACCTAATGAATATGTGTATTTTTGATCTATATAAACTGCATAAGGAAAGTATGAGGTATGCACGTTTGGTGGAATTATCCCCCGTGCATCCAGCGCTGCAACAAAGAATGCCTGCCTTTTAACCCTACATTGGTGTTACGAGGTTTTATTTCCAGATTTTCGGTGACAACATCATAAGACGCATGCATCAATAAATGATGCCACGTAAGCACAGAGAATCAAAAGAAGGAGGACACTTCACGGAAACGAACAGCTCGGAGAGAATATAAAGACCGCCAGTGCCATTAGAAGGTGTGCGTGTTGGTGGAGCAGTGACTCCCCGCGCACCTAGCGCTGTTTGCTTGCTTTTTATTGCCTTAAATATTAATAAAGAAAAAGATAATGCCAATGGCATATTATCATTTATAACATCAGGCACAGCTGTATTGAGACTGAGAACTACTGCCTGAGCCCTGGTTGCTTATGGTGTCCTGTCCAGTGGAACCAGGCTTAGTGGAATGAGTGACATATAACTGTACACACAGCATCTTCAGCTCCTGCAAAATGACGTAGTTTTGCTAAATTCAGCTGGACTTATTTTTCAGCTCATCTAAATCACCCCAATATTATTGACTTCAGCAGAGCCCTCCTCATGTCTGTGTGGTATAGTATGGTGTCATAGCCTTTCCCCTTATTTCAGCTACTAATCAAGAAACTGTTTTGGAGGGAGCTCTGCATTCATCGTTCAGCTTTTCTTCCTGCTCACCCCTTGATACAAAGTGGGGAGACCAGTCTGGTGTTTTGCCTTCCCTTGTCTGGCAGCGTGAGGTTGTGTAGGGGGGGAGGGAGGGGGTCAGCAGTTTCCATGCTTTTTCTCAGGTTAACACTGAGATCAGCTTTTGTAATTTAGAAGAGGGGAAGATGTATTTTGGTTGCAAAGACTTAAAAAACAACAAAAGACTGCAAATGGCTCACGATTTTAACACTGTTCATCCAAACTGCAGAGCTATTTTTCTGGTTGAAGTGAAGAATCCTTGCATTGCCTTTACTGAAATCAGAAGAACTACACAGATGTAAAGCTGGTGCACTGGAGAGTCAGGCCCACTCTGTATAAAGGTATATAGCTGCTTTGGTGAGGAGCACTGGCTTATTGCTTTTGCAGTCATTTGTAAATATGAGTGCTTTCGCTGTTAGGCAATACCTCAAAAGCCAGAGTGGCAGCATGGAAAGCAGATGCTTGGAGTGCCCCCCACTATTTTTAGTTACTATGCAGAATAATTGGGAGCATCATCTGATATCAGCTCTGGGAAAAGATATTTCCCTTGTTTGAAAATAGGTCAAGTGGAAACCTGGCATTTCCTTGACTACCTGGTTGCTGTGCTTTGCCAGTCTGGGCAGACTTACTCAGAATACCTTCTTGGAACGAGAAATAAAAAAAGTGTCAAAGGGGCTAGGACTCCTTTCTCTGCTAAACTCATTTACCAGTTTCAGCTTTCTGCTCTCTTTTTTTCCCAAGAGCGAATGACTGTCAGGCTTTGCAGCCACAGTGTTGTAAGCATCTGATTAATTTCTTGGATAATCCAGAGCAGAGAGGGTAAGTGGCTGGTTGGAGACGATGGTTTCCTACTGGCTGGGGAGATACTGTGAGGTGTGACTTCAATGACAGTTTTGAGGGTGACACAGCAGACGCTCCTATTGCATTGAAAAAGTTGTTTCAAAAGCAGCTGGTGCTTCTGTTTCTATTTTTGTTCACTTCATCCAACTGCACCCGTGAAAAACCCTGTAATAATATGAAAGAGTCACTTCTTACATTGCTCAGTATTTGTTTTGAAATTCTGATGCAAATTTGAGTGCCAAGCTACTCCTTCTTCCATGATGACTTGGTTTTGAAAACAAATGCAGAATTGTTGAACAGTTGGTTTAAGGAGTTAAAACAGGCAACAGCTCTGTTCAAACAGGAACACGCCTCTGTATTTGAGAGTAGGGTTAGTCTCTGGGATAGCTTGAGGATTTTTTATGTGTGGTGCAGCACACACTGGAGTGATGCTCTAGCTGGAGTCTCAAAAATAAGAGTTTTGTGGCCTCCAGGCACAGAGGTTTACAGCACCCATGCATACAAACATGCAGGGAACTTGTTTTCATACACATACATGTACCTACTTGTGCAGTTACAGTAAGTGCTTTCTTAAAATAGTTAAGCCACAGCAAATGATTTTGGAAGGCTTGCAAAGTTTCAAACCCCAAGTCCTCAGGGCTACCCACCTACCTTCCTCATAGCAAGAGCAGGAACAGAGTTCAACCTACTGTGCGCAAAGGATGTAATAAAAATGGAACAGCACCCACCAAAAGATGGTTTCAAAGTCTGCAGATTAGAGCCAGCATTTTTCTGCCTGTCTTCTGAGCTTTCTCTGAGCTGACTACTCCATCTCAGATTACTTCCCCTTTCTCTCCCCCCTCTGCCTGCACTACTGGTGGGTGATATGAGATGATGGATGTGAAAGTCACAGGATGCTAGAAGCTGACTTGTCCAGCTCAGGACAGCCCACACAGCTGTCTGGCATCTGCAACATGCTGCCCTGTGTGGACCTGGGGGGTGGGGAGCCGGGACAGCTGCCACTGCCCTCTTTTCGGTGCTCTGCAGCAAGTCATGGCAGCCTGATGGAAGGAGATTAGAGGAAAGGCAGGTGTCTGTGACTATTAATAACACAGCAGGGTTTGTTGTGTTGTTCAACTTGCTAGGCCTGCTTCTTCCTGCTGAAGGGTGGCTGTTCAGGACCAGGATGGCTGAGGCGAGCTCTGTGGTTTCCTAAAACTGCCCCTGAAGGGGCTGGAGGCTTGTGCCATAACACAGTTTATGCCCCTTTGGCAAAATCTGGCTCGCACCACAAGGAAAAAGTAGTCGCTGCTTTGGTTTTGCCTGTATTTGTCTTGCAGTGAATTGTTACTTTCTAATTACTGCCGTAAGTAGCTGTAGCTTCCTTTAGGAAGGCAAAGTGATCTAGTGCATGCTGCAGCACCATGAATCATGGGCTTTGGTGCTCTGTGCTGCGTTTATCATGGATGGGTGAATGGGCGGAAAGGCTGTAGGGACCCTGTTTAAAACTGCATGGTTCTGCTTTCTGTTTGCAGGGCTGTGTCTTGAAAGGTTTTCTGATCTGCCAGCAGAGAGTGAGTAAATTTTCTGGAATACAGCCCCGGACTGAAGAATTCAACTGTCCCATAGGGGCTGCCTAAAGAAAGTGATCGCAGATGTTCCCTCAGTGCATCAAGCAATATCAATGTCTCCTGCCTCTTTCGCCGAGTGGACCTGTGGCTGTTACACAAAAAATGCTGGCTAAGTGAACAGAAAAGAGTGAGAAAGGCTTGCTGAACTTGGAGTAGAGACTTGTGCAGATCAGAGCTCTGTGACAGAGGAATCGCTTATTGCAAGGTAGGGAAAGGAGAGAGAGGAACCAATGGGGGGGAAAAAGAGGGGAAAGGGTAGGTAAAGATTTAGCCATGGAGTACAGGGTGGTTGAACACTGGAGAGACAAAACCGAGAAGAGATACAGGGTGAGGCCATGTTTCAGTAACAACACTTGTATAAGGACATTGATTTCCATCCCCATGCTGCATCATGCATAGCATGAGTACTATTATACCATACTCAGGAGCGCTGGAATATGACCCTGCAGGGGTGGGAGGTGCTCAGCCCCATCCCCATCCAGTGAGTCTCAGCTGAGGACACCTGTCTAACTCCATGGAGTCAATGAGACTTCACAAAATGCTGAATTAATCCAGAGCCTCTGTATTTCCACCACTGAATCTCCAGGTAGACCACCTAAGGTTCAGAGAGAGGGACAGGAGTGGGTGGGGGAGGAACCCTGTGGGACTGCAAACAGAGGCCCTGGCAGCAGGAGCTTTTCCAGCGTGTATGCTCCGACTCAGGGCGTTAGAAGTGAGCTTTGAAAAATCACATTGGCAGCACACATGAATGTTGCAATGTGAGGCAGATTGCTTTAGTCATTTTTTTGGCATATAAAAAGCCAAACTTCCCCTTGCCCCTTGTAGAAGAAAAGAACATTGTTAATTAGGCTTAGTAGACACTGTGGGGTTTTTTTCTTCTCTTTTTAGAGAAATGTGATCAGTGCAAGAAAAAAAGCCCAAGAGCCTGCCTCTTAATTCCCAGTGGCAACGCATGGCTTTTGCTCTGGGAATCATGCTTGCTTCCACACAGAGAAGCCAAATCCTCCCTGCTCCACTTTTCAGTACGCACCTCTGACTGTAACTGGTGACTTGTCCTAGTGTGTCCCCACAGGATTTTGTGGTTACTGCCTCAGGAAAATCTAGCAGTAGCTCCTTTCTCCTTGTACCACGCCACTATACCAGTGGTATCAGTCCAATAAAAAGTCTGGATTCAGAATATTCCTTCTGCTGATATGAAATCTTCTTGTTGATTCACTGCCCAGCACATAAAATTAGCTCAAATTAATCTTCTAAAAGTAAAGTGTTTGAAATTCTTTCGCATTTATGCTGATGGCTATTATCTGGCTCTTACCAGTTCTACATGCAAATTAAATAAGCCGCTTAGAAAGTAAAAGGCTTTTGGAAAGCTTATGTTTGCAAAGAGGATAGAAAACCACCCTGCCATGCCTGCGATGCCACTGAGCTCCACAGCAACTTGATGGCAAGCCTTCAGCTGGCCTGTGCACTTCATTGGCAAGTGGTAGGACCTGGCAGAGTCTGACCATGTTGGAGATATTCAGCCGGTGTGGATTGTCCTCAGGGATTTAACAAATCATGAGTGCAATGCATCGGACAGTGTCATTTTTTTGCTGTCTCTTCCAGTATGAGTGCTGGGGGAACCAAAGGAGGGCTGGATTGGGCACCAGCAAAGGCGCTGGTTCGTCAGGTTGATAGGGGTCAGGGTGTGGAAGGGTGCTGAAATAATGCACGGCTGAAGGACAAATTCATCGAAGAGAAGTCCCCTGAGGACTTGTTAATGCACAGGAACCACGTCAGGCTCAGAAGGTCTGTGAACTGAAAAGGATTAGAGGCTGTGAGGAGGGCACTGGAGGGAAGAGTCAGAGATGCCTGTCTTCCACAGCTTGTGCGTATGGCCACTGTTACAGGCAAGATGGATCTTTGGCCTGGTTCAGAAAAGCTGTTCTTATTATATATGTATATGCAAAAGTACACAACCTATTTTGAAATAACAAGCCAATTTAAAGAGGGGAGTGTTATTTTCAAAAATGCCTTAGGAATATTTTTGAACAAGACGAAAATGAAAGAGAATCTTGATTCTCCTGATGATTTTTTAAAATATTTTCTTTCTTACTCTTCTAAAATGTTTCTAAAATATTCATATGCAGATGAGGAATAACGACATTGCTGTGGGGATCTGTCATGAGTAGGGATTGTTCTTTGTCATGGGGAAAGATTTTAAGTTACAATTTTTGTATAGGCTTTTAGCATGTCACAAGTGTATAGTCACATATTTTTTAGGATTTCCGTGCGTTAGAGGGAAATTGCAATACGAAATGTAGGTGGAATTGTTTCCAGAGGCAGTCTCTGCTTTTGCAACAAGCATTCCCACACACATTTTAGGACCTGTGACTCACCATGGAGCCTGACATTAATCGTTAATGCCAGCGCTTTCATGAGAGCCCACCGATTTAGTATGGCTCAGTGTTTGGGTGCTCAAATGAAGATGTCATCAGGAACTGCCTCTGAATGACTAGTTCACACTAGCTTCAGTGGGTGTTAAGTGCCCAACTACATAAACATCCTTTGCGAATCTCACTGGCTATTCTGCATTTTAATGAGTATCTTCCTTTGTGTTCTGTGTTCTGTGCCAGGGACAAACAAAGGTGTCTAGTGGACTTTATTTGTCCTCACACATGCCTCTGCTATGGAAACTGTCCTTAGAAGACCCCCCCATAACTTCTACTTACCAAAAATTGATTTAGGGAGGGCACTGGTAGTCCAGCACAATGTTTTCATAGCTCATGAGGCAATGAGAAACCTAGCTAGACTTGGCACCATCTACAAGAGTGGCACAAGTCTCGCATGACAGGTCAGTGTGGTTAAATCCAGGAAGGATGACTTCCATCTTTAAATCATGGGGCAATGTATAAACAGGAGCACACGTGAGTTTTTATAGCTTACACTGGTAAGTGCAGTTAATTCATGTAACTGGCATAATGTCACAAGCTGGTAATTAGCCTGAAGCACATTTTACCATAATTGAGCTCTTTATATCCACTCACAATATATCAGGACAAATAATAAGAGACCCATGATATAAAATTCATATTTTTTGTTGCAACAAAACAAAGCTTACATGTCAGATTCTTTGCTGTCTAAATCGTAAGAAACCGACAGCAGAGAACAAATGATGACCTCTGGTGATAATTTTGTGCTGGTGCTTTATGCCAATTAGAAAGACCGTGCTTTTCTTGAGCATGCCCTCTATAAAAGCAACTGAGGGTTGGTATAATGTCAGCACTGGCAAAATTACACTATCTGTGTTCCCTGCACTGCCTTAACTGACTTACTGACAGTAATGATTTAATTACTCTGAGAGGTGCAGAATCCAGGTGGATACCCTTGAAAAGGGTGTGTGTATGTGAATAAGTTCTGCAGACACCCAGGTCAGTGAAGCAGGAGGGGAGGAGGAGGTGCTCCAGGCACCAGAGCAGAGATTCCCCTGCAGCCCTTGGTGAAGACCATGGTGAGGCAGGCTGTGCCCCTGAAGCCCATGGAGGTCCACAATGGAGCAGATCTCCACCTGCAGCCCATGGAAGACTCACGCTGGAGCAGGTGGATGTCTGAAGGAGACTGCGACCCTGTGCGAAGCGTGTGCTGGAGCAGGCTCCTGGGAGGACCTGTGGAGAGAGAAGCCCACACTGGAGCAGGTTTGCTGGCAGGGCTTGTGACCGTATGGGGTACCCATGCTGGAACAGCCTGTACCTGAAGGACAGCACCCCATGGAAGGGACACACACTGGACCAGTTTGTGAAGAAGTGCAGCCTGTGGGAAGGACTCATGTTGGAGCAGTTCGTGAAGGACTGTCTCCCGTGGGAGGGACCCCATGCTGGAGCAGGAGAAGAGAGTGAGGAGGAAGGAGAGGCAGAGACAACGTGTGATGAACTGACCACAACCCCCATTCCCTGTCCCCCTGCACAACTCAGGGAAGGAGGTACAGAAATTCAGGAGTGAAGTAGAGCCTGGGAAGAAGGGAGAGGTGAGGGGAAGGTGTTTTAAGATTTAGTTTTTATTTTCTCATTCTCCTACTCTGATTTTGATTGGTATTAATTAAATTAATTTCCCAAAGTCGAGTCTGTTTTGCCTGTGATGGTAATGGCTGAGTGATCTCTCCCTGTCCTCATCTGGACCTACGAGCCTTTCGTTATATTTTTCATCTTTGGTCCAGTTAAGGAGGGGAAGTGATAGAGTGGCTTTGGTGAGCACCTGGAGTCCAACCATGCAAAACCATGACACGAGTAAAATGTTACAATAAAGATAAAATCACTCCTCCAGAATTTTTGAGTTTTGCTCACTGCTGAGTTACGTCACTTTTGTAGGTTTGAAACTGGTTTTCACTGGAGTTACATGTCTGAAACCGGAATAAGGAACTGATGAATTGCAGCAGTGCCCTGCCATCTGTGAGAAGACTCCCACAAACCTCCACAGTCTGATTTGGGCACTCTTTGGAACATGTGGCTGGTGTCTAGTCACTGACCTTGATGTGGTCTGTCCTTCATGAGTGGTTTGCCTTTGGCTTTGCTTAGAATCAAACACCTCATGCTTATGCAGTTTGGTAAGTAGGAACAAGAATAGTCACTTGAACATCTAATGGCTAATTGTTTTCCTGGATGAGACTGCTCACATGCTACAGGGTAAGCATGTGCTTCAATATTCACCTGAACCAAGGTCTCCACTAGTTGTCTGCTGACTCTGATCGACAATGTCTCTATAGCCCATGAGAAGGTGACTACACTTTCTGAAGGTTTCATTTCATGCTCATAGAGTCTCAGAAAAAAAAAATTATATTAATGTATGCTTCAGTTAATTCCTGAAAAAACACTGTGAAATATAAATAGAAGATGCAGAAGTATAAATAAAAGAAAAAACAAAAGCACTGCAGTATTCTCTTACACACCCTGCACCACTGTAGCCAGCCTCCTCCTCTGGAGGCGGAATGCTGGCTATAGTTTGTGTACTGCAACCTGATTTGTACAGATGCAGTTTTCTATTGCTAGGTCTCAAAGGTGGGGAGACCCTTGTAGAAGATGAGGAAGTAAAAATGCAGAAAAGTGAGAAGTTTTTTTGAAAGTCACCAAGCATTTGTATATTAGATCCGAGACAGTAGCAGTCCCTTCTCCACGCAGCAGGCCAGAGTCACTCCCAAATAGATTCAGAGATCTGTCCAGACAATAGATAATCTATAATCTGTAATATATAACATATAAATAGATAATCTGGTAGATAATCTAGTAGGGTTTCTGTCTGGATGAGAAAAAGAGTAAGAAGCAGTGAATGGTAGCACGTTGGAAAAAAAGCAGAAGTTATAACTTAGACACCTCTAGAATGTTTGGAAGCTCAGGGTCTGATGCTCACTCAATTAAAAGTAAGCATCATTGTCTCATTAATGTATGCCAGGCACAAGTACTCTGAAATGTCTAAATCGCAACATATAGAATGTTGACATATAGCTTCTAGCCCTTGCAGTTTTAAGAACATATGTGTAAACTTATTATGAGGGCTATTCTTTTGAAAGAGCGGCTATACTCAGATGACAGAAGACCAAAGATTTTAAGAAGAGATGCTGAATACTGTGAAACTTCAAAGTGGCCAGTGTAGCAATGCTATTGTTGGCTACTACCTAAAAAGCAGGGACTGAAGAAAGAAGAGGAACAAAACAAAAACCAGTTTGTGCCTATGCCAAAATTTAGTCAAACATATATATCTTCTGAGTTCCAAAATACATAATTGCAGTTCAGTTTTGTTTGCATTCCCAATTTTGCCTGATCAGGACAAAGAAATTCTAATATAGTGAAAATAAGACCACAGTTTTTCTAGCCTGGCTTGAAGATTTGGAGATCTTATAAATTTATCTGTTCTTCTAACATTTAAGATTTCTTTGCTGCTGCAAGGGGCTTGTTTAGTTAAAAAAAGGCATCAGTTCAGGACTGCTGTCCTTCACCATTACTGTGGAGTTTGAATATTGAACCAAAATGACTTAGAAGTTTACAGATATCACGTCAGTTTATAATATGGAGGATACAGTATTTGAAATGCAACTGCTTTGCAGAGGTATATATAAGAAAGCTACCCCTTTTTCTCCATCAGCTGTACAAATGATATCCACCAATGCAGAGATAGGTGTGACATTAATTCTGTGGGAAAACCACATAGTTTTCTGGTAATTGCATTTTTTCATATTGTCACAGGTCTTTAGGCTTGTGCGTAATGGGGAAGGTGCAGCCCTATTTACTGTGGCAATTAAAATATGATAACGGAAACACTCTGGGACATCATAAAACATGATTGAAATTAGGGTTATACATGGGTGTTTTCATTTAAAGTCATCACTCTGTGTGCACTCCAGTGACTGGCCAGCCTCTGTCTGTTGGGAATCAAACCCCTTCCACAGAAGGGCAAGTGAAAGAGGTTGTCTCTATGGTTTTAATGCCAGTGAGGCAGAGCCTCCTGGTTATCTCGCTTCAGTCTGCAATTCTGTTCTGCAGAAGGGGCAAGCGAAACCTGCATCTTTTTAAATTTTCAACACAACTTTTGAAGAACTTGGGCATAATCTGTTAGAAACAGAAATATGCAGAAATCCCACAAAGAAAAGGTCCTGTGTGATTCACGAGGAGGATATCCTCAACTAGTGATTGGAAAGTGAATTGCAAACACCTACAACTCTGACCATGACTGTTGCCAATGAGGCGTGAAAAAAGTTGGGTTTGGCAGACTGACTTGAATCAGCTGTGTTTTGTGATTATTGGTTGGTGTCAATGTCTATATTAAAGCATCTGTGAAACCATCATCATCTGGGTTAAATGTGCTTTCATTTACAGTACTGAAATTCAAGACTGCTTTGTATATGGGTAGTGCTGATAGAGCAGAACATGGCCGATAAATATCCCTGCATATTCCCAAGGCAGACTTAAACGAAAATCCTGAATTTGAACCTCATAAAAAATTTGGTGAGGCTCTGATGTGGTAATGAACTTCATGTCTTTCCTTCCTATGAGAAAAATCTAATCTTATTTGCATAGTTTACTAGGTATATTCTTTAGGGTACATAGGATTCACACCAGTGAAAAAGAAATTAAATTCCCTAGATCTGATACCTTGACCCTCTGACTTTGATCCTGTTTCAAACACAGACTCATTTAAATGACTTATATTCTGCCCTTTGTTAGAAGAGAGGACAATTTAAGTCTGCTTTACTTACAGAGCCTTTCCAGAAAGCTCTGGAAAAACACTTTGTCTCCCTCCCACCGCCCAGCTTCTCCATCTTAAATTCATGTATTGTGTTTACATGAAGACAATGAAAAATATTCTTCGTAATTAGAACAAGATGAAAATTTAAAGGACATTTAAGCTTTCAGTAAGACCTCATTATTAAAAAAAAAATAAAAAGGGCAAGGCATGAAATGGTTTATAAAGGAGCTTATGGAAGAAACATGATACTTGACAGAAAAACTTATCCCCTCCCCAGTTTTTGTGCTTCGCTGTCACAGGAAGAAAAAAATTCAAGAAATACTTGAATTTTATGAGCATTTTAGTGTCAATTTCTTCATTGAAGGTTCCAGAGTTCTTTGAAAGGATTCAGTAAACTGTGGGGCTGCTCCGGTGCTATCTCTCAACCTCCAGGTAGGTATGTGGCCAGGTACAGGGGCTGCATCCTCATTGCTTTTGCTCGTTGAGTTATTTTGGTACAGCCTGACCATTGTTGCCCCAAGGGAATAAAAAACTATGGTAATCTATAATTTTGTACTGATTTGCTGGTAAAAGAACACCCTTTAAAGAAGTGCTACAAAAAGTTGGATCCTGTCAGAAGATAAGAAGGGTCTGTGTATTAAAAGCACAGCTATCCTCTGCTGGTTATTTTTCTAAAACATTTTCCTTTGTTGTCACCTCCGTCACTTCCTCCATGCTCAAGACTGGTGCATCTCCATGAGTAAGAAATCAAACAAAGGAGGCAGGAGACCTGCATGGATGAACATGGAGCTTCTAGCAAAACTCAAATAGAAGAGAAAGGTCTATCGAGTGTGGAAAGAGGGATGGGCCACTGGGGAGGAATACAAGAATGTTGTCAGAGCATGCAGGGAAGTAATGAGGAAGGCTGCTTTGACTGCTGCCTTTGACAGTATCTTGGGACAGAAGCTCAAGTGCCTTCATTGAGGCATATAAACAATATACACATAGTTAGCTAAAGGTAAAACAATCATAGAATCACAGAGTATTTGCAGTTGCAAGGGACGTATAAGGATCATGAAGTCCAAATTCCTGCTCCTCGCAGGACTACCTAAAACTAAACCATTTGACTGAGAGCATCATCCAGACACTCCTTGAACTCTCACAGGTTGGTGCTGTGACCACTTCCCTGGGGAGCCTGTCCCAGTGACTGACCACCCTCTCAGTGAAGATCCTTTTCCTAATGTCCAGTCTGAACTTCCCTTGAAGCAGCTTCGTTCTGTTTCCTCGTGTCCTATCGCTGGTCACCAGAGAGGGGAGATCAGCAGCTCCTCCTCCGCTGCCCCCAGTGAGGACGTTGTAGACTGTGATGAGGTCACCCACCAACCTTCTCTTCTACAAGCTAAAGCCAAGTGACTTCCGCCGCTTCTCGTGAAGTCTTGCCCTCGAGACATTTCTTGATCTTGGTCGCCCTCTACTGGACACGCTCTAATAGTTTGATGCCCTTGTTTTGACGCACCCAAAGCTGCCCACAGTTCTCGAGGTAGGGCCTCACCAGTGTAGTGTAGAGTGGGACAATAACATTTGCTTCCTGTGTCCAGATCATTTGTAGAAATATTGAAGAGAATTGCCCCTAAAATCAAGGCCCGGGGAATCCCACTGTGGACTGCCCGCAAACCTGATGTATCTCGATTTGCTCTAAGACTTTAAGCCCGACCCGTCACCCAGTTTCTTGCCCAACGTATTATGGCCTTCTCTAGCTGTGTGCTGGACATTTTGTGTGGGAGGATACTGTGAGAGACTACATCAAAGACTTTGCTAGGATCAAAAAAACCCCACATCTAGTGACTTACCTTGGTCAACTTAGATGGGTGACCGTGTCATAAAAGGAAATTAAGTTGGTTAAGCAGGACTTTCTCCTCGAGAACCCATGCTGGCTATGATCATTGACTGTGTTGTCTCTCAAGTGTTTTTCATTAACTCCCAGAACAACCTTTTCTGTCATATTACCAGGCACTGAAATAAGACAGACAAGCCTGTAGTTATCACGGTCTTCCTTCTTTCCCCTCTTGAAAAATGGGACAATGTTTGCCAGCTTCCAATCAGATGGGACCTCTGCAGACTGCTATGAGCACTGAAAAATAATGGAGAGAGGTCCCAAGATGACATCAGCCAGCCCTTTGGGTACCCTAGGATGAATCTCGTGAGCCCCGTAGATTCACATGCACCCAGCTGGAGCAGCAAGTCTTGAACAAATTCAGAGTTGGGTAGGAGTTTATCATCTACTCAGTCATGCTTTTCCAACACAGGGCTCCGGGGGGCTCCAGAGCCCATCACTGGTGTTGAAGACAGAGGTGAAGAAGGCATTAAATGTCTCCGGTTTCCCTACATCCCTATTTGTGAGGAGACCGACCTAGTCAAGCAATGGATGTTATCTCTGATTCTCCTGTTGCTACTAACATATTTAAAATGCCCATTTTGTTGCCCTTCAGAGTGCTGGCCAGCTTGAGCTCTAATTGAGCTATGGCTGCATGCATTTTCTCCCTACAGTGGCTAACATCATCTCTGTAGTCCTCCTATGTCACCTGTCCTTGCTCTCAATGTCTGTACACTTTCCTTTTCTGCCTAAGTTCTAGATGAAGATACCTGCTCAGCCAAGCTGGCCTTCTGTTCCATCTCCTTGACTTCTGGCACTTTGGAATTGCTTTCTTCTGTGCTTATACCTTCAAAAGTAGATTCCCAGGGGACCTTACTAACTAGCTCCTTCAGCAACCAGAAGTCTGCTCTCCCCATATTCAGGGTCAAAGTTTTGCTGGTGCTTTTTCTGCTATCACCAGTGATTTGAAACTCACCTACTTCATGGTCACTATAACCAAGACAGCCAACAATCATTACTTCATCCATGAGTCTCCCTCTGTTTACAAACAACAAATCTAGAAAGGCATCTTTCCTAGTGTCCCTTAGTTCCTGCACCAAGAAGTTATCTTCAACATGCTTCAGAATTTTTCTGGACCTATTTCTGTCTGCTACATGATATTCCCAGTTGATGTCTGGAAAGTTAAAATCAGGACAAGTGCAGCGGATCTAGAGGTATGCCTTAATTATTTGTAGAATAATTTTTCAGTGTCATTGCCCTGACTGAGTGGTGGATAGTGGACTCCAACACTAACATCCATTTTATGTGCTTTCCCCTTCATCCTTACGCAGAGGATCTCAACTGTGTCCTTCTCAGCTGCATCTGGCAGGGACAATCCAGCCTCTCCCTTACACACAATGCTGCCCTTCCACCTCATCTGCCCTGCCTATGCCTACCACTCCTGCAGAGCCTATAACTGTTCCTAATGGCACACCAATCACATGACTTCTCCCACCAGGTTTTGCTTACACCAATGATGTTGCAGGTCTGGGGCTGGGCCAAAGGTTCTAACTGCTCTTGCTTATTCCTTAATACTTGAATAGAAATCTTTGAATGTGATGGTGAGGATGGAAGTAATAGTCAGATTTGGAGGGATGATACAAGTAAATAAATTTATGTGGATGATTATTAGAGGAAAGCTGGACTTTATATAAGAAGAGGGGACAGGTGAATGGCAAGGTCAGTATATGTGAAAATACTTACACCTGGCTGTCTGCCTGTCTCTGTATTTATGTCTGGTTTCTGTCTATCAGATTGTTGGTACATGTTGTTCCTGTAGGGACAGTGTTATGGTTTGGCTGCGGCCGGCAATAAAAGTGCCACGTGGCCGCCCCTCCCCCCGCCGGGGTGCGGAGGAGAATGGAAAGAAACAGGCAGAAACTGGTGGGTCGGGATAAGGGCAGTTTAACAGAACAGCAAACAAAGGGAACAGGAATAACAATGATACAGATAAGGAGAAAACACAACACAAACCACACAACCCACAGAGCCGCTCTCCTGGACCACCACAGCTGCGCGCTCCCGAGCCGTGAGAGAGTTCTTGCAGTCCCCCCCACCCCCCCAGAACCCAGTATGACGGCACATGGTATGGAATACCCGTCTCTGTTTGGCCAGGTTGGGGTTGGGTCCGCCCACCCGGCTGTGTCCCTTCCTGGATTCTGGTGAACATTAACCCTGTCCTGGCCGAACCCAGGACAGATAGGTTCACAAAATTATTTGTAGGTGTTGAAGTCTTACAGCCAACTTTAGTTTTTTAACTCACGTGCCTTCTGAAGATGTGGAGATATAATTATATTTCTAAACCTGATTTTTCTCCCAGATAGAAGAAGAAATGGTATAAAGCACACGTATCTTCTTGCTTTTCTTTCTAGTTCACATTTTCTGGAAATGTAATTTGTACATGACAGCATCCATTTACTGTTAGAAACAACAGCCAAAGAAAAGACATGTGTGTGTAATACTAAAAGTGGACTGATGTAGTTAACTGCAGTTCAAGTGTAGTTCTGATCTTGCTCCGCTTAAGCCGTACAAACACGCTGAAATGGAAGAGGACTTTGTCTATGTCACTGCCAAACTGACTGAGAATCATATTTCATCTCTGTCATCCAAATGGTTAATCAGTTTAGATTTAAAAAATCATGGAAAGTAGGGACATAACTGAGAAGACGCAAGATTAATGTGAATTGATTTCTTGCTCTATTTTTTGCTGCTTCTAAGCAAAACCTCTGTTGGTTGGGCCTCTGCTTTCTTGAGTGATGAGACAGTGATTTTTCCTTTGACTGCAGGTTTTGTTGTGAATGGAGCCTTTGCTTTACTGTGCAACTGTCTCACGTGCATTGCCATCTACTGATAGCAGCTGAAACTGCAGCTTCTCAGGAGTGGTCTTGGAGTTTCTTTCTAGCCTGGAGTTTCTCACAGCAAATTGTAATCCAAACAGTTCAACAAAACCTCTGTCTATCTATCAATGTATCTACATCCATCTATCTAGAAACTAGAGATAAGACATACCATTCACCAACACCGCATATGTTTCTAGCTTTGCACATTTTTGTAAACTCAGTGATGTTTTGAAGTTGTATGAAGGCTCTTTCCTGATACTTTTCACTATTGAGATAGTCACAGAATGACAGAAATAATAAACTGATGATCTTTCTCTACTTCTGAAAAAGTTAGAAGTATTAAGTCAATTAATATGATTTGCCAGATAGGCTTTTGTGTTTATGGAGAGATGAAATTAAGGGGTGAGTGTTGCATCACACAGTAAAACCAAGTAAGTGCTAATAAAACTGTCATATTCTTTCCCAGAATTTGGTCCGGTGGCCTTGGCGAGGACCGTGCAACATGGCATGTGAGGCACAGAAAACGGGTACAGAAACCTCCAAGACATTAAGAAACATTAGGGGGAAAAGAAAATAAAGCTTTTTCCATGCCTCATGCTCAGCTGCCTCACCTCCTCTTTGGGATGGCTGGAAGGCTGACTCAGGGTTTGGAGTACCAGGATCATCACTGGTATTAAACCTTTGGTTGTGGCATCGTGTCATGGTAGTGCTGGAGTTGTCTTTACTCAGGAATGCAAGGCTGTGTTTTTGCTGTGATCTTCCCTCAGTAAATCATGACAGAATGCTTCTGTGTTCAGGAAGAAGGACAAGGGTATTCTGAAAAAGCTCTTGCAAAATTGCCTTTGTCTTTCAGCAACTACCAAAGCTTATGTGAACAAAATCTCACTTGCACAGCATAATGGTGTAGTTTTCTGCAATTTGTTTGGTAGCTGATGATCTACATTTTGCCCGAACCATAGTAATTTTAAGACAACCTTTAGTCTCTGCTACGTTTACTGATATTTTTTCAAAGGATCTTTGATGCTGCAAATCATTCTTCCAAGGGTGCTTAACTTTATAGCTTTGGTTTTAAAGAATGTGATTTTATGGTTTCAAGCATAGATTTCAATCCTCAGTTTGTGTGTCCAAGGTTGGAGCATAATAGTATTTTCCCAGTCATTGTTTCTTGTATATAAGTGTGTATTTTTGCAGGCCTTCATGTTTTCTTTTCAAAACATTTAATCTTATTTTATCCTTTGTTTGTTCTGTGTTCACTTGATGCAAGCATATTTATTTCCCTCATCAGCAGAATTTCTGGATTTGTGTCTCAAGAGACCATTAATAGTTTAGGAAACCCGTAGCCTGCAGTTAACTTTTTAAAAGTTTAACCTGTTCTATGGGTTTGTCCAGAGTAGCCAAATAATAAAATTTATCAATGTTCAGCAGCTGTTGAAGAGGTCAGTAAAGAAAGAATCAACACTTTCAAAATCTTTCCTAATGAAGCGGTGTCCATGTATCAAAGACTGATATTAGCATTGACACCGACTGTCCTCTGTTCTGGGACATCAGCTCATAGAATTAAGGCTGAATTTGTATGGAAGTTGAAAAATAACTTTTCACTCATATGTTCATGTTCTCATAATAGCCCTGAGGCAAATGGGTTTTATGGGACGTTTGCTGTATGAGTAGTTGAAAAGACTCTAAGTAGTATGTTTTTGGGTTTTTTTCCACTTCATGAAATAATTTTTTTCTTTTCATCTAGTACTAGGCTTTTCCTAGTACAACAATAAACACTGCTGGTGCGCTTAGCTTGTTTGACCTTGACCTCTCAGTATACTTCTTAGCTCCTAGCAGCAGACACTGACTGAAGGCATTGGAGGCCTAGAGATTATTAATAATCTTTCATTCAGTGGATGAAGAATTTTTCACTGAATCAACTACTTGTTGCACTGCTCTTCCCTGGACTCCTGTCTTTCATTTGTATTGTATTCATTTGATTTTACAGGCAATGTCAAAGAGAGAAGTAAGAATAGACTGGTTTGTCTGGCTAAGGGCACCATGCCCTCATTCTTTCTGCAGAACCTGATTTTTTTTACCTCAGGGTTTTGTTGTTTTGCTGAAGCTTCACATTCAAGGTTTTACTTTGTAACTCCTGACCATGATGAAACCTGGTTCTGGTGCTCTTTGATCTATTATTTCTCTGGGGGGGGAAAAAAAAAGAGGCCTCGATGGTTTTGTAGCATTTGCCACTTTCCATGACATCAGAGGAACTAGAGTGGGGTACAGATGCTAGCTAGAGAATATGTGGAGCTTGTTATGATCCTAGTGCCTTCCTAAGATGTAGGCAGGTCTGCTCCAAGCACATACAACGATTGAAGTAGAAAGAAAGGAGCCCCTGCAGATGATTACAACCGTTCCACTTCCTCTGTGCAGTGGTAAGGAGAATTTTGGGCTGTGCCACCTGTGTCTACTAAAGTCCTTTGCAAACATGCTGCTTGAAAAATGCAATCAAACCTTGGAGTGGAAAGTAGTCACTATTGAATGTTAAGTTCTGTGAGTGATAATGGCTTGTACAAGCGTTATCTGGTGTAGTAGAATACATTGAAGTGAATATGGCGTTTAGGAGATACTGTTTTACGATTCACATGGGGCATCGGGGCTGTGGAGTCACAGAGTCTCAGGATTTTAGTGCTCCCAAGTACATCCTGCCTCAACCAGTCTGTGCAGGCTAAGACTTCTGTTCACCCCTTTCTGGCTGCTCCAGCTGCATTTACTACACAAAATAAGTACTTCAAGTCATGTAACAAATAGTGTTTTTTAAAAATCTCATTTTAGAACAAAAAAGCAATAAAGGACTGCACCAAGAAGTAAATCTGGAGTCCCTCTGTTGAGTGCAGCCACAGCTAAGCAGCAAATGCAATTATCTGAGCCGTGTGCCCATTTGTCCTCATAGCAGGTGCTGCAAGCGGTCAGACATAGCTGGCAGTGTGTGATAACGGATGTTATTAAAGAAAGCAGCTGTAGTAATAGCCATTAAGTCAGCCATTCATTTTAGCTATGATAAAGACAAGAATATAATTCTAGGTAGAATTATCTAATTCTAAGTAGCATTATTGTTAGAGGAAGTATATATATCCATATCTTCAGACAAACTTACCCAGTGCCTGCGGCTACAAATTTTCAGAAGTGGTCTGAAAAACAAAGCATATGGATGTGTACATACTCGGCTAAATATTTCAGTTTCTAATAAAAAAATAATTTGGCAGAAATTCCATGAATGTTTAGGAATTAAAAGCTGGTTTTGAGCTTTTAATGAAACATTCTGATTAATGGTGGAGCAGGATAGATTCAATGATACAAAGCAATTTGGATTATTTCCTCTAAATCCTATATATCACTCTTACCTTTTGTGATCCACATTAATCAAATTTATTAATTTTTATTAGTAATTAAGTTATTTTTTTGTAAATATGGTTTCTTCATGAGGCTTCTGATGTTCTTCACTGAACCTGGTGATCATGTCTACCAGGACAGTATAAAGAACCTACATATAATTAAAAATACATCCTGCTGTACTTTTGGCTTAGCTTCCATTTTTTCAGAGAAACTTGAAATATAGTATTTCAGAAATGTCAGAAAAGCTACAAATGGCTTCAGAAAAATAATTGCAGAAGTCTGTTGCAGTTTCATGTAGGTTTTTGACTTAGCTGTTAGATTTCTTCTTCATGAGCTGTCCAGAGATCTCTACCCAAATAAGGTTTTGTCTACAAATAGATTCCAGCTGTAGCTATTTTCTCTGTGAATACCAGTGAGGCATCAGAACAAAGTTGTTTGTGTTTCTGTTGCACAGCATTCCCTAATCAATGTTCAAGAGCTGAACATATTCATCTGGGAGTTGATATTCAGAAAGGATGCAAGTCAGCTTTTGAAAGTTTCTTGCATGAAGTTAATCAATCTGATTTGTCATCTGACTGTGCCTTCCCACCCTTGCCAGAGTCCCCCCAGTGCCACTGTCACCACTCTGCTCTGCTTGCACCGCTGTGGGATGTTGCCCCTTGGGGAGGTTTTGACCCACGTTCTACCTCCCACTACTCCCAGGCATGATCGGCATTATCATCCACTCAGCTGTGAAAAGATGTGGGATAATGAGGACGGTAGGCACAGACTTCGCAGTTAATGCTGTTCAGGCTCATCTGACTCATTTGGATGCAGCACGTTAGGGGAAGATCGACGTTAAGTATTACATTACATAGAAAAAAAGCATTTTCACTGGTACAGCTACAATGCCATGACTTCAGCTTGTTTTCCTGTCTGTTTCCAGAACTGCCTGATTTTACCCTTTGCTTCAACAGGGCAGAATATACCTTTTGTGTGCTTCAAAACAAGACGGCCTTTTAAAATCCCATTGAAGGAAGGGGTTAAAAGGGATTTTAATAGAAGTGGCATTAACTAATAGTTGCTGTGCATTTAAAAAACTGATAGTGCTTATCTATTGTCTAAATTAACTGAAGCAGAGAGTCTTGCATCTCCATACAAAGGGGTCAGTTCCTGATAGGGGCTGGGAGTCGCCTAGAACCGGTCAAGACTGACCATGCTGTATGGATGGGAGCCAGGGGAGAACTGAGTTTGCACAGAAACAAAGGTCAATCAGCAGACACCGTGATGAAGAGGATGGGCCTTCATCTCGGGACCCCTGATGACCACCACTAAGAGACACTGCGCAAGTGCAACTGGGAGGAGTCTATGGAAATTACTTCGCAGAACTAATTATAATATGGAAATTATTTCTCAGAACTGATTTTGATATGCAATGAGGATAGATGTATATGTATAGGTGTATTGGGAAATCTAATGCATATGTAATATTTGATTGTATAAATTGAAGAGACACGTTGCTGCTTGGCGTGCACGACTTTGGTGGGACTACCCCCCTTGCTGCCCGGCACTGAATAAACATACCTACTTTACAATCTTACAGATTGTGGAGTCTGCTTTCCGCATGTCACCATCCCGAAAAGAGTCGCCTTTAGCAACAAAGTCTGACAGAAAATAATTTATTGCCCTAAGGTTTGCAGCATGTTTAGAAACTGATAGAAAATGTAACTTGAAATATGGAAAAAATCAACATTCAGGGCATTTCTTTGTGGTAGAAAGGGTTCACAGCTGATATGCAGAAGTGGCAGGAAAGAAATTACAGTGGTTATTTCTTAGTGAATATGTTGTGGCACTGTAACTTAAATGCTGATTACAAGCAAAAGCGATGCTTGCAGTTTTGCTGAGACACTAATGCTTGTACCAAACATTGTTATGTCATTGTTTTTTGGTGTCATCTTTACTTCCCTTGCATGTATTTATGTGTTTGGCAGATGGCTATCAAATGGGTTATCAGTTTAGCGGTATGAGGAAGGGTATGCAGACCAGTACTTTCCACTTCTTCTTCATTACAGTTTTTTTCCATGAGTTTCAGCTGTGGTAAAGGGATAACTGTGTATTTCTGTCCTATCTGTTGCGTACCATGCGTGCTTCAGCACTTCGAATGTGTAGTAAATGTCTCTGACAAGGAGATACGTATTTGTGCAAAGAAACAAAGAAGTGGCATATTTGCTAGCAACAGAAATATTTGCAGTGTTCACCAAGCTCCGTTATGAATGAGCCCACTTCTCTGAACCTGTCTGCACTGGGACCATTTTCATAATATATTATACATTAAATCCACTCTGTGTTGTTCTGATTTTACTGTTGTTGTTGAATAGATCTAAGTTACATTAAAGGCCCTTTTCTTTCAAGACTCGTGTGCTGTACAGATAAGTTTGTGTAAATGAAAACTGTCCATGCTCTTTATGCGGTCACTTATATTTGTGCTAGAGAAGCAGTGGGATGCCATCAAGTTAAAATGGTACAGTTTGTCCTCAATCTCTGCTGAGTATTTGGTCTCCAAGGGTAAACCGAAACATAGGATGTGGCTCTGTACTATGTTATGTCCAGTGCCAAGTCTGTCTTCAAAGGTTTGCACCCTCTTTCTCACTCCTGACCCTGGCTGCTCTTTCCCACATCGTGTCACAATTTGACACTCCCTTCTGTGCTCATACAATTGTTTGTGGGATGGGATCACTGCACTAAGTTGACTTAAGAAAATGATGATTTGTTTTGATTAGTGACCCACTTTACAGGGCAGCCCCATGGAAAGTGTTGGTGGTACACTGGCAAGGGCAGCAAGTGCTGGAACTCATGGAGACAGTTAGCTCCTTCAGCCACAAAAGTAAACCACAAACCAGACTGGATCTGGCTTGTCTACACTAAAAAATTGCACAGTGGTAAAAGCACTTCACTAAATCTGATCACTATGTGAGTCAGGAGACCTTCAGAAACTAATAAAATGGAGTGCGCAATTCACCTGTGTCATAGCAAATGTTCACCGAGAGACCACATTCAGACTGCATTTATGACCTTAATTCTTTTATTTACCCATCTTTCTGAATGCTACCTTTGCATCTTTGATATTCATGTAATATCATTTTTGTTGGTAAGATTTATAAATGAGCCCTCGATGCATGTCCCTTTCCTTTTTGTATACCCAGTCAAGTATTTCCAATGTGGCTAATAAACGGAAGTGAGGTATTATTAATCTAAATTCCTGATGAGGGCTTATACAATTCCACCAAGACTATGGTCCTGATTTGACTGCAACTGTGAAACATCTCCTTACAATGTTTTCACTGCTTTTTTTTGTACATACTTGCAGAATCATGAACTTGAATGTCATGCTCTAACTCCTCCCAAGATACTGTTCTTTCTGTTATTAAAGAAGTACAGAAGTATACCAACTGAATTTTTAGAACATGATTATTCTTTTTCTGAGATCTTAAAACCATGGCTTATTAGACATGGTCTAACTATAGGTTTTCAGAAACAATTTGAATGTTTTCTAGCTTCTTTTTTTTTCATTAGAAGCCTTTCCCAAGTATGTAAAAGCTCAGGAGCTAGGGTATTCTACAATGAGTAACACAATAATGCAGTAAAGAAAATAATAATTGTTCAGAAAACATGTTTTACTGACAAAGATGTAAGACCTCTTGTAGTTGTATATGTAGAATTAATTTCTTTGGGAATATTTGAAACATAGGATGTTAATGTTGTAACAGATACAGGACTAAACACCAGGTTGTGTTTTGTCTGTAACTGAATTTCAAGTCAGTCCAAACAGGGCCTACAAACATTTTCAATATTTCAAAGAAAACCCTGATGTTAAAATTTGAAAATGAAAAGATAACGTAGGCAGCATCACTGGGAAACTTCCAGATAAACTTGCTTCAGACATCTGAATGACAGCTCAAAAGAAAAACAAATGGCTTTCATAGTCAAGTGGATAAGAAGATCCAGAAACCACTCAGGAGCATCTGAATATGTCAGATAATCTGCAGATTCTTACCCCTTTTTTCAAACCGGGTCACACTGAAAGAATTCCGGATGATGAATATGGGGGAGGTTATTAAGGAATTATCTAGTTAAATACAGACTAAGGATTGTATTTTATGTTGTTTTATTTGTAAAATGTTGTTTTATTTGAAGCAAGTTGTTTCAAAACTTTTACTTCCAAGCCTAACCTCTCTTGTTAATTAAATTTTTGCATTTTTTCACCATTAAGCTTGTCTGGTGGTATAGGTACAAGGTGAATCAGGGTAGAACTGGTAAACTAAGGATGTAATAACTGCATGAAGGCAGAAGTAAGGAGTCTTAATAGAACTGCAAGGAGATGCAAATATGAATTTGCAGATATATCAGCTTCTGTCTCCATTTGTTAAGCTGTTTTAAATCAGTGCCAAGCAGTTAAAACTGTGCAATTTAAATATATCTAAGGTAAAAGCTGTCTTTCATGAGAAAAAAAAAAATCCATGTAACGTCCTTGACATGCTGAAGTGTATACAGCATCAGAGTGTGCCTGTGTGGACAGTGTGCAACATCCTTGCTCAGTAAGGCACTTGGGCATTTAAACATTAGTGTTAGTCGTAAGTAAGTAAATTGCAGGAGAGGTGGGTTTTTTCAGTAATAATAATAAAGAAGGTGAACAACTTCTTCCATTCTTTTGACCCTAGTATGCCAACCCTAAATAGTAAACTAAACATTCATGAAAGATTAATCCCTTAGGAAATTAGTATCTTCTTATATTTCAGCCAGTGAAACTTCACCAGCGCCATCCGTTCAGTGACAGACAGGATGATGTTGATGTGGTACACTTCATCTTAAACCACTCAACCTTCAGACAGTCTCTTATATATGTAGCAGCTGGAGCAGCCCTGCAAAATACAGTTACGATGTCTAGACATGAAAAGCCACTCGCCATTGAAGGAAATGGTAAATACAACTATAATTATGCATCTTAAGCACATACTGATTTTCTGCATGTAGCTGAACAGTGTGCAAGTGTTGTTTTCTTCTTCTTTCCGATACAAAATCTCCTTTGTCACAATTCATTATCTTTTTTTCAGAAATATGTTTAACTTGGCTTTTGAAAAGAGCTTTGCTGTATAAATTGGCTAGCTGTAGCGTGGCAGTGTGGCTTTCCACTGGTTAATAAATCAAAAGAGGGCAACCACAGTCCTATTACTTGTTTTATGTTTATATATATTTTATAGAGAAAAATAAGAAAGCAAGGGTGTTTTGTGCCTTCTGTGAGCTGCACAAAGGCAATGCCTCCTTTTCTTATTGCTTTCTGTATTTGGTATGAAATGTCAAACATTCTTCATACTAAAATTAACAATATTTCTATACTGATACTGCACTGCTCTGGATGTTAGAAATGTCTTTTTTAGGAAGACAATGCCTGATGGCTCATTTTGGCAAAGTGCAGGGTAATTTATTGGTATGGGAAGAGCTTTCAGTTCTCATGGGCAATTTTTGTATGGAACAGGTGTGACATTTTTGATCTTCATCATGGAGGAAAACTGCCAGAGACCTTATTCTAGACTGGTTTCTGGATGAATTCATTAGGTCTGGCTAAGTACCAGTGCTGGCACTACTAATGCTTTCTGTATTTTTCATCCACGCTTGTAACGTGCAATAGTAATAAAATGGGTTCTGCTTCCACAGAAAATGTCAGAAGGGATGGCTTAGCATTTTGGCAGAATATAACACATAGTTCATTTTAAACATCCATCCTATTTTCTTTCCTGTTATTGTCTGAGCACCCTAATTATTTTTTTTTCTCTCCATCTTTTCCTACAAGTCCCTTTACTGACCAATTAGGTTCAAATTACTTACTCGCTTAGGCAGAATTTTCATCTTAAGAAGAAACAAAATGAGCATGACCATAGAACATACACATGTTTGTAAGCATTCCTAATTAACATATTCTTAGAATATCAAAATTCGAAGTTTATGGTAAACATCTGCCTTCTACTTGCAGATACTTGAATGAATTAACTTATATTCTGATTCAGTGACTTTACAATTCATTCAAAGTACAGAGGTTAGCATTCCCATGGGGAACAAAATCCACACATCTTTTAACTGGAGAAAGATGAGATCTTTTGGTTGCTGAATCATGATCACTCCTTGACACATTTTGCATGAAAAT
The DNA here is from genome assembly GCF_030867145.1 of Opisthocomus hoazin. Lineage (NCBI taxonomy): Eukaryota > Metazoa > Chordata > Aves > Opisthocomiformes > Opisthocomidae > Opisthocomus > Opisthocomus hoazin. The sequence goes on from NC_134454.1 coordinate 53,985,075, forward strand.
GTATCCTGTTCATAGTTTATAATAAAATCTAACTACCTTAATAGCAGTTCTGAGTATATTTGGAGATGAGATGGTGTCAGAAGACTTAAAAAGCTGGAACTCCAATCTAAGTAACTATGAGACAATTTCAGAATGTGGTTCTGAGTCCGCTTCTGACTTAAACTGTTCCAAGTGCTGGAGTTAGCACAGGGCTCAGACACTAATCTAATTGCAATTTCTTTACAGGAGGCTTTGCTTTGTCATTGCTGACTGTCCTCAGGAATATTCTTGCAAAGAATGGACCACCCCAACAGCTGCAAAAAATGCAGTCTAGGGCCATATGTTTTTGCTTCTTGGTATCTTTATCTCTAGGGAAGCCCTGGTTTGGCCATTCTTGTTCATAACATGTCTTCTGCAAAATCTATGATAGTAGGAGATGTGTGTTTCATGAAGTTGATGAATGTGAATGCATTGTTCTAGGTTTTTTATACAGGAAAAGAAGACTTAGGGCACAAAAATATTCAGAGTGGATGTTTAAAAGAGATTGGAGAAAGTGCTTTTTATCCTTTAAAGATAATAGAAAATATGTGACAAGCTGGTCAGTTATAGGTGTCAACCTCAAAAGAACTGTCTTATCACAAGGTAACCAAAAATACGATTGATTTCAGATCCACTAAGAATGCTACATTTGTAACTTGAACATAAACTGTTTTCTCTTATTAACGTGCATTCTTCCTGTGTTAACAGTACTACAGATGAATGACAATAAGCTAAGTAAATCACATTTCAGAACCTGAAAAAGTTCAGATTGGTATGATTTACTGCAGTCTCACACTTCCCAGAATGCACTGGACAATTAATATACTGATCCTAATTCTTGCAATAAAGACTGCAATGAAAATGAAAAACTGCCAGTGATTAAGCCAACTGCGTGATGAAGATGCAATGCAAATATGACTTCTCCTTGCTGTTTTATTACAGTAACCAATGGGTCCTGCAAGCTTGTCCAATCTCTAGTCTTGGGTAGGACAAAGGACTAGAAGATTAGGTCTTTGATACTGTAAGTCACAGTGGCTTGGAAACTTTTATCTGTGCTCTCCTGCAGAGAGTGAAATACTGAGGGCTTTCTCACTGAGTTATCTTCCTTTTCTGCCTTCTATAGGTTTTATACTAGGAAAATCAACTTTGGCCTAAAATTCTTGCACTGAAGTCAGAAATAAGGTTATTTTTCTCTGAGGGGGAACTTTACCTAAGAGAAGTCCTTAATCACAAATTGAGACACAGCACTCAGACCTCATGGGGTGTAAGAACAGCCCAGAAAGAAACAGGGAAGAGGAGAGTGTAATCAGATGATGTGCCCAATGCCAGCCACAGTGCCAACCTGATCTCTGTGAGCACAGTCTCTGTTGTTTTAGTAGGACATTTGTAATTTCTCCTTACCACTGAAAGAACAAATGAGCAATTTAAGGATATGAATTGAATGGATTCCATTTACTGCCTATGGTCCCCATTTGTAATTTTCAAATGTTGATGGAGTACAATTTGTTGGACAGATTTTCTTTAGTGGCAATCTGAAGAGTGGGAAAGCTATTGCCCCTCAGGCAACTTCTGCAGATTCTTTGGGTGTGGTAGTCTGCAGGCCATAGCATATACATTAAGACTAATAAGTCTCTGGAGACACTAGTGGTTTCATGACATTGTAGTATAAATAATCTACCATTTTAGTATTTACTACCTTGCTAATTCAGCTGCAGAAAAACAAGCACTATAGTTTCTAGTGTGAGTGTAACTGCATAAGAATTATTATTTTCTTTATAGATTCCTGGCTATTGCTGGACAGGATATTTTTATGGGTTATGATTTTTATTTTAGTTCATTGGAAGAACAAATTGCAACACCAACTGGGAAAAACATAGAAGAAAAATCAAGAAAGGTCTCAAATACTAAGTGTTCTCATTGTTCTGTAAATGCAATTTTGCTTTGTAATTTCTGTGTTACGTGTCCCGTTCTCCTGTGTCCAAGGTGGGCCAAGCTTTTTTTCTCAGTGTTTGGAAATACTCTAAGAGGATGGGATCTGTAGTATCAAGGTATCACATCTTGGATATTGAAGTCTGCGCCAATTCACTTTTGCCCTAGACTTTCTGTGAGATCTTGGTATATTGTTTCTGGTGTGTTTCACAGCCATTACTTCAAGTGATATCTGTCCTCGCAGAAGTGTTGTGAGACATTGTCGTATTACATGATAAGAAAGAATAGCATGGAAAAGTATGTAAAAACCTAGAGTCAAATATTCTACTACTCTTCCTAGCCTTTTTGACTACTACTTCACACGTGTTTGTTGTCTAATATGACCTTGCATCATTGACATTTCTACATGCTGGGCACCCAGTTTATTAGCTTTCTATCTAGGCTGCTGTCTTTCTGGCATTGAAAATAATCCAGCACAGTGCAGTTGAGAGGAAGACACAATAATTGCTTGCAAGTCTCTGTCTGCATATGATCCATTTCATTGGCATGGCAATTAGTTAACAAAGTAGTCATTTATTTTATAACATACAAAAAGTCTTATAGCATTTTTTGAACTACAGATTTCTTTGCATATCACTGAATTTTTTTTATGGCATCAGAAGGCAGAATTGCTTAGTAGCAGTCAGTTTTACATAGTAGTAACGTGAGCAGTAATATTTCAGCAGGGGGCCATATTTTATGGGGTAGTTCCAAGAATCATTATCCCTTGCACAGTGAAAAATCAAGGAAATCTTGTCAGTATAAAACAAGCTTAAAAAAAGCGCCAAAACATGAAATCAGAGTAGTACCCTCTGATAAGTGGTGTACAAACAGCTTGGGAAGATAAGGTAAGGATGTAACAGCCCCCACAATCTGCTAAATGACCACGTCATACAGCAAGGACTCCTATGGTTTTATACATTTCTTTCTGTTCTTAATTTTCTCACCAGCCAACATGTCAACATTTGGAGCTCTCTCCTGAGCTGTCTGGTGTTCTGTTTTCAGTGCAGTATCTGACTTGCAGGCTAGTCTGAGCCAGTGTTTAGGATGCCCTTTTTAGTCCTGTTGGTTCATTTGTGGCTATAGCCTAAAACATAAATAAGACTTCAAGTAAAATGATAGATTATTCAGATTATGCTTTACCTGCCCTTAGTCTAGAAAGATGAGAAAGTTTCCCTTACATTACTACAGAAAAAAAAGTCAGAAAGTGATTTGGTTTCCCAGAGCATAAGAAGGTATGGACTACAGTTCCAAATATAGCTAATGATATATGTGTGATTAGGGAAGGATAGTGCATCCTGGAAGATACAAGAGCTGAACATAGTTTGCTCTGGGTCACAAAAACTCAAGTTAGCTAACTTAAAGCCTTATAACCTGATATTTGCCCTATGAATATGACTATTGTGAAGAACTGAGGTCCTATCAACACTTTTCTGGAACAATGAATAATTCTAGACAGTGCTTTATTGAGACTAAGTTGGTTTTAATGGAGGATTCAGTGAACTTTTCATAAGTGGGATCACATGAAGACCTGTTTAAAAAAGCAGAATACAGCTATAAAGACCTGAAAAGATCCCATATAGTAACGATTTTGTTCCTGTGTCAAAGACTATGCATTTATATTTTAACAAACCAGAGCATCAAAAATTCTCTTCGTTTTTCCTATGGGATGATAATACAGTGCCTAAGGTATGCACTGTACTGTTTCTCTGTGTTGTGGTTTATAGAACATTTCAATTAAGTGCTAAACTGTATTTAGATTTAATGTCACCATGAAATGTTATTTGAGTATCACTGAAATGCTTCTCCAATAATTCAGTAAGACAGGGTTTGCCTAAAGCAGTTAAAGTGTTGAGTTATGAGCTGCCTAGCCTTTTGCTTTCTTCTTTGAAAAGTGTTACAGTTAATGACCTGAAATAGCTTTCTAATAATAAGAATGTTAAACATAGTAATGATTATTTATCTCTCTGATTGCTCAAACACCCAACCAACTAATAACACTGGTCTTTTAATGACATGTGCAAAACCCCCAAACACAATATTTATACAGCTTGGCTGAATTACAAGTCTCCAGGGATAGCTGTAATGTGGGTGTGGTGTGGGATGGCTGTGTAGCTCACATGAATGCACGTATATTTGTTGTTCAGGACAGACGTCTGGGTGGTAAATCTCCTTCATCCCCCCTCCTCAGTGTTTTTTTTCCTGCTAAATTGGACCACCTGCAGTCACAGCTGACACAAGGGAATAACTTTTAGTTCTACCCTGAGCGTCGTTTTTTATGCTAATGTCACAGCTCGTGACATAGAGTGTGAGGAAACTGGAGGAATGCAGAGTGCCCCTTGGCTTATAGCTTCTTTAAAAACAAGTTCTAGAACAATGTTATCTGCATCCCACCCCACGATCTGGGAGAGATCTCTTATTCTGTGGATACACCAGAATAAGAAGCACAAACCTCTAACATTCTTTATATCAACGCATTTCCTCTCTGTATGAGCATGGGACTGTGGAGGCAGGGATGTTCTGAAGTTCAGTTTGGAGCTATAATTTTAAATTTTTGCAGAAATGACTTATGAATCTGCACTTGTGCTTGTTGAGTATAGTGTAGTACACGATACTCTTCTAGCTGCATGATTCCATGTAATCATTGGCCATTTTTTCTGGGCTTGTTTTGTGGCAATTTATACTTGTGTTTGTTTTTATGCTTTTTCTTGATTTCTTTAAAAACTTTATCCCTCCTGTTTCTGAGCATTTAGAGGAAAAAAGCAACAAACACGCAGAAGTCACTATTCAGATGCACTGCTCTCTAGTAGTGTTCTTCGTACGTTCTTCAAGCAGTCTGAATCTGTTAACTAGTTTAACAGTTTATTTTACCCGAAATTTTGAATTCAGACTGGTGCATTTGTTACCCTTATGCTATTAGAATTAATTAAACCCCAACAGCTACCTTCTGTCCTGCTTAAGCCTCTGTGTTGCATGGTCCATTGTCACTTTCAATATTAAGACAATATAATGTCAACTCAAGCACAATACACTTTCACTGCAAATGCATGTTTCAGTATATATGAGAAGCCTCCAGCTGTTTGCTTGTTGTATGTGCTCATCACATCTGCAGTGAAGCCAGTCCTGTACCATTAAAGTACTTCCCTAGGAATTTCTGTTTGGCTGGAGGTAGATCAGCAAAAACATTAGTTGCAATAAAAGACTATGCCCTATTGTTGCATGCAAAGTATCTCTTTAGAAGTGTCTGTCTTCATCTTTGCAAGATTTCAATAGCAACGTAATGGTCTTTGTCAAATGGAGATCCTGTTACTGTCAGCAGCAGAAGGCATATGTCCAAAGAGAACAAAGGAGCTCTTATTTTCACATTCCACTGATGATATTGAATGATAACATTTTTGCATGGTCTTAGAAAATTATTGTGCAGATACTCTGGAAATGGTAGAAAATGTAATTAGAGAGAAATATTTTGTGGAGGGAACTCAAACTCCCTACATATGTCTCAGTTTTAATATGCCTGTCAAATTCTGGATAATAATGCTTTGCCCATTATTGCACACAGTGAAACAGGAGCCTAGATTCCTTCTTGTTTGCAACCTCCCATATTTTACTGCTTTTCTTGGTACTAGGTAAAGCTAAGAAGTTGTGCCTGATAGTTAGCTACGGCAGTCCCTAGGTTAATCAATTTGTGTGTAAATTTTTGATGAATCACACTAGTGGCTTAATAAGATTTATTAAAGGAACTAAGGAACTAGGGAACGGGTGGAGAAAGACAGAACAAAAAGGAAAATTCAAAAACATTACAGATGAGTGATGAAGGAAGATAACTGTAGTTCCTTCTTGTCTAAAAAATGCAACTGTGATCATGATGTCACCTGTCCTGTCTGTACAGAGGGAAAATTAAATAACATATACCGGGAACATACATGGTCTTTTGGAGTGGAATGACAGCTGTCTATTTACATTCATGGTAATGTTTCTTAGTGTTCTCAGTAATGTTCTGCTAACATGTATTTCCGTATGTTCCACTGATGTGCCTCAACTGCTGTCCCACATGTACGAGCATAAAGACACTTCAGGAGAGCCTATTATCTCCTAGCTTCTCAGATATTAGTTGGATTGCTTCTGAAGAAACATTGTTGGTGAATATCACTAGCAGTTTCAGGAGTGACCCATTAAATAAGAAGTTCATACCAATATTTGCAGAAAACATATGAATTAAATATTGTGATATAATGTGTATGAAAGAGAGAAATATCTTCCTTCTCTATATATGAATTGGATACTTTTCTGGTTATTGATGGGTAGCAGACATAGCATCTCTTACTGAACTTCCTGAGACTGAAAAATCTAAGCAAGAGATCCACCCCAAATCAAAGGAGTTTCTGAGAAGAAATAGTACTTGCTTTTGTAAATAGGCTCTCTCTCTAGAGTAACCGATGTTTTTATCATCTGCTGAGTGGCAGAAGAGGGTTGTGGTACAGTACAAGAGTGAGCTGGGTCAACCTCTTTCACAGTGCTTAGAGATTTTTTTGCTGGAACTTTCTTTGCCTGCTCTTTCTTCTGGAACTGTGCTCTTCACACATGCTGCAGCTATGAAGCTTCATGCCCTCCAGTCAGTCAAATCAGAAAATGCTTCTCTTAATCTTCCTTAATATTAGTCAGTGCTTATCTTTCTCTAAGAAAATCTCTGAGACCTGCCTGAGAACCATTTTCATATTCATTGTTCTTTTCCTCAAATTGTAGGATATTGCTATCGTGTTTATTTTTGAAGGTACTCCTGTCCTACATATTTCTTCCATGAGAGGGAATTCTTCACGGTATCATCTTGCGGCTTGCTTATTTGGGTGCTGAAGGGAAGTGTAACTATTTTTTTCTGCCTTCATCTTATTTCTTGAAAACTCTTTGCCGTGTTCCAAAAAAGTGGGTTTGTGAAGTCATGTAAGGGAGTACAGTGCAGTAGTTGCCAAGAATTTCTTAAAACCCCTACATCCCTAATGACTGATCCACACTTCACATGTACTGGCCTTTGTGTTCACTCCACAGATGACAGTAATGTTGACAATGAAGAAGGCAGTGCATCTGAGAATGAAGAAAATGACAAAAGAACAGGTCAGTAGGGTGGATTACTTTGAGGACACACTCAGATGATTTTTGGTTATCTGTATGAATGAAGGAGGAGGAAAGTTCTACCTGTAACATACTGCCTTCTCTCATGTGTTTTTTTTTCCTCCATCACAGATAAAGGGGGGAAGAGAACAACACCAAGAATAAGAAGGGGACATGCCAGAGGGAGAGCCAGGCGTGGTGGTGATGAGGGTGAGGATGACGAAGATGGGACGAGGAGAGCTGGTCATCGCAGACACAGAAACCGCAGAGGACGGGGACGAGCATCTGGAAATGAGGGCAGTGATTCTGATGGGGACCCTGCAAAAGCCAGGAAGAACCAGGCAAATCAGAAATCCAAGGAAGATGATGAAGATGAGGAAGATGAGAAAGGGGAGGATAAAACTGGGAAAGGCAAAAATGAGAAGAAAAAGGATAAAAAGCCTGATAAGAAAGGGAAAAAAGAGAAGGCCAACAAGAAAAAAAAAGACAAAAAGAAATCAGGATCTGGGTAATTAATTTTTTTTTTTAATATAAAATCGTGGTTATCTTACATAAAACCTGCTTTCATTTATAGCTGTGAAATACCAAGAGTCATTATGACTCCTTTACTCATTACAGCCCGGTTGGACAGACTTTGTTTTTCCTGCAGTGAGGAAGCTCTGACTGAGTGAAATGTGCGCTTTGCAGAAAGCCATGCCCACTTCAGTGGAAGGGAGTCAGTGGTTTGTCGCAGGACCAGGGTGGGACCTCGGGAAATGACCAACTAGGCCCTTCCAGGACTGCTGATACCCTGAGGATTTGGTCAAATCTGGTCAGGCAGAACTGGAACTCAGGCTGACATCACCCTTTTTGTAGTTAAATGTACTAAGTTTATGAGCCTTTCTCTGGAGAAAGGGAGTGAAAGTGACAGAGGAGGGGAGCAAATCACAGAGAGCGGCGACATGTCAGGTGATGTAACAGGTGACATGTCTCCTGCTTCTTCCTTTCCCCAAAACTAAAACCCCCCAATCTCCAAGCTGATAACCCTCCAGAAACCCAAGGTCTAGTTTTATTTCCAATGCAGAACTAAAATCTTGACACTTTTCACAAGAGTGGGTTCTTGTTTCTCAGCCAGGATTGAGCCAGTTTTTTGTAAAAGCTCAGTGCCAAAATTTCAAGAACCCAGAACCAAGGACTGAGATGGGATTTTCCAGTCTGTCTTCCACTCACTTCCTCTGAAATGCTACCTTTCACTTTTCCAAAGCATTTAATGCAACCTGGGGGCTTTGGAAGTCCCCACTGACATGGAGCACTTCAGACAATCATTTTGGGGTTTGTTTTTGCCATCCTGGCATTCTCTTTCTCCCTATCCCTTCTTGTGCTATTGAAAGGAAACAGCCCCTGGGAGTGGTGTATAATAGAGCAAATAGAGCTAGGCATGCTTATCTCAGTGGAGAGGGAGAGAGACACCCCTTCTCCCATTCCCCACTTGCTACAGCGGTTTGTGTTCCCAATGGCATTGCTGTAAAGCACAGCAGGAGTCAAAGGAAAGAAAAAAATACAGTGAGATATGCTATTGCATTAATTTATCTATGATCCCATTTCAATATACTCTTACTTCATTTCCTTTCCTCACAAGAGCTGCAAAAATCTTTCCTTGTACTGGCTCTTCACTGTGGTGCCAATTGTACCCCTTGGTGCAATTTCCTGTACTCATATAGCAACAGCACCAAGGGTGTCAATCCATGTTCCTTTGCTTATTATTGCCTTCCATTGTAAATATTTATTTAATGTTAATTAAAAAAAGAACACTGAAAATGTAAAATTGAATGAGGGCACAATGTTTTTTATTGTTGTCCAAAGTTCTTAACATTACAACACATATGTTTAGGCTAAATAGTTAGAAATTGCTACCTGGAACAAGACTTCATTCTTGAAGAAACAAGCGTAACATTTGAGGAAAAACTGGATGCTCTAGAAGACACCTCAAGAAAATTGTAATTTTAGACTTTTAGAAGACCAGCTGACAAGAGAGCAGAGTTATAAATATAAAATTGTTCATAAAGATTTTTAAAATAAATGCAAAAATAATGTAAGAATGAAGGAAAATGGGCTTCAATCCAGTTGTGATTCAGATAAAGGATTTTCAAACCTTCAGGACAGAAGAGAAGGGTGGCAGCATAGAAATTTAGCCTGTCTAGCAAGTCCATGAAGACCTATCACAACAAATGCTATGTACTGTTTAAAAGTACATCTTGCTGACATATTTTTTTAATGGCCAAGACATTTCAGCATGGGGAAGCATGACAAGAGTAAAATAAGAAGTTGAGAAAGAAAAAAGAAGAAAAAAATCTTAAAACTAAAAGAAAAGTAAGATTAAAAATTAAAGTTATTCCACAGAATATAAAATTGTATTTGCTCCTGTCGTTGTGAGTTTTGCCAGACTCTATGACCAGTGCCCTTTTTGGCTAGGTCATAGTACAGATCAGTAGAATCCAGTGCTATTACCCTCTTTTTCCTCCCTACTTTTCACCTAAATCAGAGAAACCTCTTTATGCCTGTATTATTCCACATAAAGGATATAAAGGAACCCAGCAGAGCTCTGTGTTGATTCTTTTTTTTTTATATACAACATGATTATTTTGATCTCAGCTAATTTGTGATAGTGAGTTTCACAGGGTAATTCCATGGTGAAAGGAATTATTTCTGGGTGAGTTTTAAATCTTCTGCACTTAGATGCTGCTGATGTTAATCTGGTTGATTCTTACCTGCTAATGAGGGTGTGAGAAGGGCCTGCTCTACGCAGTTCATAATCATCATCCCAAAAATATTCATGATAAATTGCTCCTTGTACTCTCACTGTGAACACCTGTGATGTTCCTAGTTTGAAAAGATATTTTGTTCTTGTTGGCTTGCCTAATTGTGACTGATTGGTCTTACAAACTGTACGCAGTCACTTGAGCTACAAATCCTTATATACTGCCTAGCCTGTGCAATTTCTGTTTCCACTGTGGAGGTTTATAAGTGAGCTACAAATCCTTTATATACTGCCTAGCCTGTGCAATTTCTGTTTCCACTGTAGAGGTTTATAAGTGAGCAAATCAAATGATTTTTAGTAAGATTACTCAAGAGTATAAAGCTTATGCAAAAATCCAGGGGTACACGGAAGATTGAGGCGGTATATTCACTGCATCTTTTTGCTAGGAGGAAGATTGCTGAAGAGCATTAAGGGATATTTTGGGGGTTATCAATAAACAATAGAATTTTCACAAACAATCAAGAGGAAATGTAGTCAAATTTATTCACTCAAGACTATTTAAAGTCCTACCATTTTTTTCCCTGAAAACTTCCAGTCCCCAAGGAAACATTTTCATCTTAATTTTTTACCTCTGTAAAATGACTTTTACAAAAATCATGAGAAAATTAGATTACATCCATAAAGAGGAGGTGAAACTAAAACCAAGACACAGTCGTATAATATGGGCATAAAACCAAAACACAGATTAATAGTACAAGCAAGTTCATTATGTGTGTGATTTAAGGAAGTGCCACTGATTTCAAGAACTCTGCTGATTTAGGAAAAGTTGCATTGTGTGCATGGAATTGGAGCCAAGGAATATGGTAGCTTGATACGAAATTATTTAGTGATGCTTTGTGCTCTGTGTTAGCCTGAAGGTCACAGTGAACCCTGCTGTCTTTCAAATGTAGGAATCACAACCTTTCATGAAAAGCTAAGACTTTTGGTTGCAAAAGACAGAATTCTGATTTCCTGACTTGAATCTCATAGTGTTCAACCACTCAAGCTAAAGGAAAAATCTGCTGTAACTGCATAAATTTCGATTGTGTAGTGTAAATACTCCTGAACACACTGTTTTCTTAGAAGATGCTTAGAAATTTGGAATTTCTATTACTTTCCTGGTTCCAAAGAAAAATGAAAAAATAAAAAAGAGATATGTTTGCAAAGACAAATAAAGCAGTAGTAGGAAATAGGCACAAGAGCAAATACTATCCCTAGTTTACCTCTTGTGTTCTGCTCAGCTTCCTTTCCTCAGTAAGCTCACTGCATTAGCACCTGCCACTCATACTTCCCACCACTCTCCCTGCAGTTTTGTAAAACTGCATATTTCAATTTTGTATAACCCAGCAATATTCTGCCAAAGGAAATCCTTCATATTTGGCTTGTTGCTGTCTGCTTTGTAAAATGTAAACAGCTGAATTTAACCACTAAGGATTTAAAGCTCTCTCCTTTAATCCTTCTGTTCTTCTTAAAGATGTGACTCTTCTTGCATTATAATGCCTCAAAATTTTATGCACATATTTTTTTACTGGCCTTCATCTGTTTGACTTAAGTTTTCATATAGTTCTTCACTTGCTCAATGCGATACCAGAATGACAATAAACATGTCTGGTGTTCAGTAGCAGTATTTCTTTCTGTAGATTTATGTTTTTGGTGGTACTTGTTTTTATCACATGAAGTTGGAAATTTTATGGCTGGTAGGTTCAACTTTCTAACATGACAGTCTTTTCAATAAATAGTATTTGAGTCTTCAATAGCAGGGCATCTAATAATTATGAGAGCCTCTTTCTTTCCTTCACTGACTTACTCCCGTGTGTCTGAAATTTTTAAACTCATCCCTTGTAGCTTTTGCTATAAAGATGTTTATTTCATGAAAACTGAAGGTAGATGACCAATGAGAATTTCTTATTTTGCTGTATTGCAAAAAGAATTTTGCTTTTATTGTGTGTGTTCGTTCAGAAACTTTTCCTATTCTTGCTGAAAAACCATTTATCCTTCATGTCACACAAATAAACTCTTTGACCTTTATGTCACACAAATCTTTAACTACAGCTGTGTTGTCTGTTTTGGGAGAAGAAGAAGAAAATTATAATTCTTTAATTATCCAGGAGATAGAAATTATATGATTGGCTGACGTAGGTAATGAATCACTACACTCTGACATTGTATTTTTAGTATCAAACTCCCAGAAAGGTGAATTATAAGCAGAACAGACTGAAGACTGCTTTCTTTATAAAGTCTGAGTGAAGTGTTCCCAAAACAAACTAGAAAACTTTTTAACCCCCACACCCCGCACTCCATTTTCAAACACTGAAAGCAGAAAAAATAAGGCAAAAGAAAACACAACAAGAAACAAACAGAAATGCATCAAACTGCTTTTATCAAGAATTCCGTGACAGTCATTACTGTCAGGTTTTTAGGGCATGAAGTCAGAGTCTAATGATTTCCTTTTTATCATTTTCCTGTTTGCTGGTTTAAGAAGGGGAAACACCTGTTGCGAATGATTTGCTATATGCCATTATATGAGATGTACAATAGCTCATAGAAAGGATATCTATGCGGGTTTTACGAAAGTGGACATTGCCTTAATCAGAAATCTTTCCAAAGATGCTACAAACCAGTCCAGGGAAAAGAAGTTCAGACTACAAACACAACACATCTGGAGATGCTTTTACTATTGCATCTGCTTACTCTGAGTGCTAGGACACAGCACAGCCTTGCTGCAATGTGGCTTTGAATCATTTCCATCGCTGAAATGTTAACTACCTTCATCAGCAGACAAGCTGCCATCTGGTGTTTAAGCTTTTCTTGGCTGTGGCTGTGGTGTCTCTTCTCTCTCCTGTGGCATGCTGAAGTGGGGTGAACACGTTCATTGTTATGGCTGCAGTGTCCTCACTTGCCTGTTGTGAGTTTGGGTTGGACTGTTAGGAGGCTGGTTACTCCTGCAGGAACAATTAGTGCCTGTCAGACACATCCCCAGGAGAGCTGCCCACTGTCGATGGGATGCTCTGGGTGTAGTGCTGGTTCAGCTGTGGCTCTGCACTTTGTGTAGAGGGTTTGCCTTTCATAATAAAATTAATGACAAGTCTAAATGAACTGTGTCCTCCCTTCTGTGCAACAATGAAGGTGTTTATCTTGGTCTCAAAGTTAACGAGAATTAACACCAAGTATGTCATTCGGTGAAAACTTCTGTCATTTCTGAGTTTTGGTGATGGTTTTTGTTCCTGCTTTTGTTTGAAGCTCTGATTCTGACTCTGAGGAGGAGCCGATTACAGAGGAGGAACTGGCCAAGCTGAAAGAAGAGGTAGAAGAAAAAAAGAAACTAATTGCCACACTACGAAACAAGCCATGGAAGATGAAAAAGAAGTTGTCTGTGCTGAAGTATGGTTTAATTTCCAAATGAATACTTGTCTTCCTTCTTTGCACTTTGCACTGTTTTTCTGAAGTTTCACTTTGTTTCTAGACCTGCTGACACAATTAACTTCATGCCATCTCTAATCTCTTTTTCACAGGATGTGGTTTCACAGAAAGTAGAGGTAAATGGCATTGCAGATCACTGCTTTCTTGTCTCTGTAGACCTGAAATCAAATATGAAAAACTTAGATCTTTTTATTATTTTTAAGTTTCCATTACATTTCCATACAAAATATTTCATTTTCTTCAGTTAGGTTAATGTTGGTAAATTCTTCCATTGATAAGTTTAATGTCTCATTCAAGAAAAATGATGTAGTGCCAGGAATACCTCAAGATTACTGGGGTGAGACTGGGGATTTATCTTTCTATTCTAACTTCTGGGAAAGAAAAACAGATTTTTATTTAACTTATGAAAAAGCAAACTGAATGGAAACTGAGCTTACTTTTTCATGCATTTTTAGATATGTGACATAGAAAACTGTATTTTGCGCTAGCAGACCTACCACTGTATTTTCATTAAGGCTAAAAATAAAGTTTTCATTTACAGTTAAATTTCCTTGAAGAACAGGAAACTGGGTAAATACACTTTATTCTTTTACCAAAACTGTTCCGCTCCTCTGTTTTACATAACTTGTTCACTGCAGTACTGCCCAAACACCAGCAAAACATATGGTCATGTTTTGTTAGTCACATCTAACAGAGAAAAGATGGTGTATCCCACAGACAGTGTTTGATATGGGTAGAAAACACAGACATAATGGTAGGAGAGAGCATATGAAATATGGTGTGGAAGCTCTACAGGTTTTTCCTTCTGGAAGTTAAGGTCATTTTGGGAAAGATACAGCTACAAAGAGGAAATGGTAGGTATGTTGTGAAAGGAGGAGACATGGAAGGGGGGTAAAAGAGAACAGAGTACCTAGGAGACATAAAGTGGAAGTATTGTGAAGATGAGAGAAATTTCAGAAAAAATAGATGAGTAGCTTAGATAATCAGATAGCAATTACTTTATTTTGCATAGTCTATAATTGTAGGATCCCCGCGTACATTAAGTTAAAATTTATTGCATTCTTACTATCAACAGAGCTTCTATTTTTATAGCCATTCTTTTATCTCAGCATTTCTAGCAACTCCTAGTTCCTAGGAAACTTCCTAGCCTGGTATGGCCCTCGGACTATTACCCATTATTGCTCCTCCATGTGGGTGGTGATGAAGATGCAACATGTAGTCCAAGGGCAATCAAAAGAAACTTCCAGGCCGTGGGACACATCATAAGGGAAGCTGGAGCAGAGGTAATTTTTTCTTCTATCATTCCACTTGTGGCCAGTGATATTGGAAGAAACAGATGGATCCAGTCTATTAACACATGGCTCCATGGCTGGTGTCACCAACAGAATTCTGGATTTTTTAATAATGAGATGGTCTACACAGCACCAGGCCTGCTGCTTTTGGATGGGATTGTTCTCTCTCAAAGGAGGAAGGGGGTCTGTGCTCACGAGCTAGTGGGACTGATTCACAGAGCTTTAAACTAGCTTACGGGGAGAAGGGGATAACATCAGGCTCACCCATAACAAGACATGGGGCGAAGCACCAAGATTTGAGGGACAGGGAGCTAGCGATTGCTCTCAGCCTGTTGCTCTGAGATGTGCTGGCTACACTGCAGCATACTTGAAGTCTTACAGAGAGAAGCCAGGGGCTTCTGATGTAATAGGACCCAAAAAGGACCCACCAGTGAAACATCTCAAAAGAAGTAAGGTGTGGTCCTCTAAAATGTTGGCATGGCCGACAGCCCAGCTGCAGTGCCTCTAAACCAATCCATGCAGCGTGGACAACAAACAGGAAGAGCTGGAAGCCATCATGCTGCTAGAAAGCAGGATTTAGCTGCGATTACTGAAACTTGGTGGGATGTATCCCATGACTTGACTGTGGCTATCGATGGCTACAGGCTATTCAGAAGGGACAGACGAGGAAGAAGGGGTGGAGGAGTTACCCTCTACTTCAAGAAATGGACAGATTGTGAAGAGCTGTCACTGAAGCGTAGCCATGAACAGGTTGAAAGCTTATAGATAGAAATTAGAGACCGAGGCAACAAAAGGAACCTTGTGGTCAACATTTAGTTCAGACTGCCTGATCAAGGGGAGCCGATTGACAAAGCCTTCTTACTCTAGCTGCAGGAGGCATCTTGCAGGCTCTCCTCCTGCTAGAGAACCTCAACTGCCCTGACATCTGCTGGAAAAGTAGCATGGTGAGCTGTGGGCAATCCAGGAGGATAAAGTCTTTGACCAGGTAATAGAAAGCCCTACCAGAGGTGATTCATTCCTGTACCTGCTGGTCACCAATGTGAGCGAGCTAACCAGAGATGTCAAGATTGAAGGCAGCCTGGGGTGCAGTGATCATGGATGTGTGAATTTTTTAGTCTTGAGGAATAAGGGACAAGCAAAAAGTAAAGTGAAGACCCTGAATTTTAGGAAGGCCAGCTTCCAGCTCTTGAAGGAATTAGTCAATGTTGACCCCCTGGGAAACTGCCCTCAGGGACAAGGGAGAAGAACAGAGCTGGCAGATCTTTCAGGACACTTTCCGTAGAGTGCAAGAGCTCTTGATGCCCAGGTGTAAGAAATCAGAAACAGACAGTAAGAGGCTGGCATGGATGAGTCAAGACCTGCTGGTCAAACTAAAGCACAAGAAGTAAATGCATAGGCAGTGGAAGCAAGGACAGGTATCCTGTGATGAGTATAGGGATGTTGCCTGGTTGTGTAGGGACCATGTCAAGAAGGCCAAGGATCAGCTGGAGCTGAACTTGGCAAGAGATACAAAGAATAATAAGAAGAGTTTGTATAGGTATGCCAGCTAGAAAATGAAGGTCAAAGAAAGTGTACCCCACCAACAAACATGACTGGCATATTGGTAACAATGAAGCAGAAGAAGGCTGAGGTACTCAACAATTTTTTTGCCTCAGTCTTTGCTGGCAACCTCTCTTCCACACCTCTTGAGTGGATGGACCTCAAGGCAGGGAATGGGGGAGCAAGGTCCCCCACATCGTAAGAGAAGATCAGGTTCACCTGAGGAACCTGAACATACAGAAATCTATGGGACCTGATGAGATGCATCCCAGAGTCCTGAGCGAACTGTCTGATGTAGCAGCCATGCCACTCTTGGTGATATTTGAAAAGTAATGGCAGTCAGGTGAAGTCCCTGGAGACTGGAAAAGGAGAAATCTTGCACCCATTTTTAAACAGTGGAGAGGAGGATGCTGGGAACTACCAACTTCTCAGCCTCACCTCTGCCTGGGAAGATCTTTTATGATGAGGATGATGAAACACTGACACAGGTTGCCCAGAGAGGTAGTAGATGCCCCATCGCTGGAAACATTCAAGGCTAGATTGGATGGGGCTCTGAGCAATCTGATCTAATTGAAGATGTCCCTGCTCATTGCAAACCATTCTATGATTCTAGTGTCAGCTGGTTCTCTCAGTCAGCTTATACGACATTGTAAAAAAGATCTGTTTGAAGACAACTGGCAAATGTATTTGCAGTGAGGGCAGGTGGTGATTAACTACAGACAGAAGCCTCTAAATCAGATGTGTGATTTTTTGCATAATACATTTTAATTCGGCCACAAGTTGTGCTTTTGAATCTGCAACTCCTTGATGAACGTCCTCAGATTGTGTCATCCTTTCCAGGTCGGAGGGAGTAGGAATATCAATCCTTTCCAGCCTTAAAAATTTATGTTACTACGAAATGTTTGAATTGGATGAGTGCTTCTTGTCATCCTCAGTGAATGCTAAATTACTGCACTTTTTTTATTCTCTGAGGTGGGCTTTCTGAATTAAAACAATAGTGAGTTTTCAAAATCCCACCCTTGTTATCTGTCTTTTTCTTAACAATTTCTATATTAATATTCAGGGTGAAGCGGTCCCTATACATTCAACCTGGGCAACAATTCTACCTAAAAGTGTACTTTGCTGCAGCCCTCTCTGAAGTAAGCTTGGAAGCACATTATCAGCTTATTTGTCCTAGGATTTGTATTCTAAGAGCAAATGACAGGTCTTCAGATTAGCTTACTTATTTTGAATCTACTTTTATTAACTGAAGAATTATTTTTTTTATCAGTTTACTCTGTCAAACAAGATTCTAGAAATAGTCACCTTTTATTCCAGGCTATCTCATTCAGATTTTCACAGTTCTATACAGAGTCACGCATATCTCAGCAGACAAAGCACATATATCCAGCAAAAAGCTGGAATAAAAAAGGAAACCTGAAAACTAATATTTGGTCACATTTTTAAATGTATGAGCTGAGAATTAGGTATCTAAATCTGTGTTTAGCATCTTTGATGAAAACAATGGAATTTGGAAACACTCTGTACCTTTGAAAAAATCAAACAAAATAATTTACGTACCAAAATACAGTCATAGACTAAATTTTTTAGTCTTGTTTTTTGAATTGGCTTTTTGGAATTTAAGTTCACCCGAGTTGCAATGGAAAACCTGGTGTTGTTATGCTGCCTAAAATAAGAAGCTGTATCTTATCAGTGGTGCTCTATGATGATTGTAGTTATAACAATACAGAGTATCTATATCAGCCCATTTTGGGGTATCCATGTATTTGGTTTGTATTTTGGCAGGTTATTTAAGATTTATACCAGAATAATTAGTCTGATAGATTAGCATTATTCTTGTACATGTGGAAAATGGACACACACTGGCTTTAAGTGCCTTAAACTTGTATATCAATAGCAAGTGACTTTTGAATACTCTTATACTAACATCTCCCGCTTTTTAAGTTTTTGTCAGCAGTTGTTATTAGTGAATGTTTCCCTATGTCATCTGCTTCTTCCCCTGTGCAGGTTTTAGAGTGTTATGGGATGTATGGGGGAAAAAAAAATAAGCCTATGTTCTTAAGGACAGAAGAAATTTCCCTATTCTTTGTTTTCCAGCTTCCACAATAGAGAGACAGTTCACTGGAGCTTTCTTGTCAGAATTATGAGAAGTGTTCTTTACTGGGATGCAAACCGGACTTCCAAGTTTGTTCTGTATTAGCACCTGTCTTTTTCCAAGATAGCAAGCAAAATGTTCTGCAGGAATGCTCAAGGATTTGTTACATATTCATGACAAAATAAGACCAAAATTAAGTACTTTTTCAATATTATTTTGAAAAGTGAATATTAAAGTTTAGTACTTTTCTGTCTAAATATTTTTTTTAAAAAAGTGTTAATTTGTCAGAACAAAATATGTTTGGGGAAAGATTTAATTTCCACTAAATTTTGTGTTTTAACAAAGCAATAAGAAATTTTATACTGATGAAATGTCTTGTTTAAGCAATTTCAAGATTGAAAAGCTCCTGCATTTTCATGTTTCAAAACCAGTTTTTTCATACCTTAAAAAAATATAGGGTGAGAAAAAAGATTTCTACTTAGCTCTATTTGTAAAATACTTAACCTTTTCCTTCATTCTTTTGTTCTGAAAATGCCTAAATGAACAATAACTTTAGAAAACAGATGCAGAACCTGTTGCTCTCTAGAAAATGCCTTCCATCAAAACCTGCCTGAGGTACTCACTGTCAAAATGACATTCTTAATAGAGCTATACTGGTAAATTAGATCAGCTCTAATTTCTAATTTACATCTGTGTGTCTAGAAAGATGCATTTCAAGCAGCTCCTGATTATTCTCTGAAGAACCGTGACTGAGGATACTGCTCTGCTATAGAGTGTCCCTCTGCAGTTAGAGGTTAATCTGTACTGGCACTGTCAAACTCTCACCTCTCCTTGAGACATCACGGTCAGATCTTTACAGGTCTGGAGATGTGAAAAAATTGAGGAAATAGCCATGAAGAGAAACAAAAAAAATGTTATGCTAGAAACAGCACCTCCACTCTCCCAGGCCCTAAGCAATAGATGTGTCAGGCTGTGGGCTGGGGACATAGTAGTCTGTGCTGTTCAGAGTGTGAGTGTGGCTGGATTCCAGAGTTTTTCTCATTTCCAAGACAAATATTCTCCTTCAGAGGGTTTTCTTGTTATTTTAATTTTCCTTCCACTGTTTTTCATGATTTGTGAGTACAGTTGTTAAGATTTTTCTATGGGAGATAATAATTTGTGCACACTTCCCCTGGACACTGCTTACTCAGGTCAGCACAAAATTACCTAAAAAGCCATCAGATGGTGATCACCATCAAACATTATTTACAACATTGACGTTTACAGAGGGGGTTAAGGTATTGAATAGATTTTTGGGTTAGAAAAAGGTACTAACAAGTAAACTCATGGGCCACATCTTCAGTGTTGCAAATTGGAAAACCTCCAGGGAAAGCTATCCTAATTTAGCTCTGGAAGTCTGTTTTTGGGGACTACCTGCCTGTCTGTGGATTCTCCTGGCTGGGTTTTGCACAGACATGAAGGAAAGGGGATGGTTTAAAATCTCTGCTACCATGTTTGGCTCTTGTATACTAATATCACTCTGCTTGTTAGTGCACACAACACTTTAGACAGCCAAAGATTTGTGCTATTAAATAGCAAAGACTAGAAACAGCTCTGTGGTTTATATCCACCAATAAAGCCTATTATGGTACTGATCAATCAGAGAACTGAGCACAAGAATCCAGAAATGTGCCAACAGTGATCTCACTTTAAAGCTGTACCACAAGCCAGTTAGCAAACTATCAAAACAAGTAAAATGACGATTAGAAAAAAAAAAAGGCAGTCAATTGTCAAGCTTAGGCTTTTGAAAGAACTTCCAGTTAAATACAGACCACAAAGAGAGACACGAAAATTTCCTGTTTTTTCTAAGAAAAACAGAGCAGAGCAGTCTCTTCTTCATCTGCCAGGGACAGAATATAATGTGGAGATTTTTCAATATTCTTTTTAGCATCATTTGTTTTATTACAGGACTTGATTACCCATCAAGACAGATGAACTGGAAAAAGAAAATTTTACAAGTATACAAACCCCAAATATATATAAGGTGCATCTGTTGGATGGTGGAAATTTCTCATTTTTGGATGTGCTCTTTGTACTCCAATGAATCAGTATTTCGTCTCTCTTACTATAGACATACTGGCAGCGTTGGAGGCCAGCCTGGATGTCCTGGAGGCCAGCTAGGTATTAAATAACACTGTAATTTGCCCATTATTACTGATGAACGGCTTTCCAAGTGAGCTGTGCCTGACAACAGTTCTTTTGCTGTCAGTTTTTAGCAAATATTTTTAAGACTTGGAGAAGTCCTGGGTGTGCAATATTAATATGACATTTATTTTTAATGAGTTTTTAGATCTTGAACCTTCCTGAACTGTTACCGAAAAATGTGAGCAATCCACTTGAAGCCTATTCATCAGCAACAGCCTCTGAGAGCTGTAATTCATCCTCTCTCTGCAACACTGAAGCGCCCAAAGTACTGTACACCTCGCACTTTGGAAGCTGTAACTCCACACCTAGTATTAATAATTAACTCTGTCTTCTCTGGGACAATAATGCCCAGTCTCATGCAACATTTAGTAGTTTCTTGTGTCTGTAATTCAATTAATAAGGTTTCTCTGAAGCTTCTTTAAATTCACAGTTAGCTAACGGGGCACACTTTGGCCTATCTTGTGATATAGGTAATTTACCTATAACACATGATACTAGTGATTACTAAGCTCAGTTTTGTCGCTCTACGTTGTTTCTGACACTTCCTCATGTTAGTGAAGTTCCATCACTTCCAAGTAGGTGTGCATATATATGTATGTGGTTTTGATTCTTCTTGTGGTTTCTAAAGGAGTTCTAAGGGTTCAGAACTACTTTTTACTGCTTCATCATTCTTTCTGACTTCACATTTTATTATTAGCATGAAAGAAATGGAGGAAAAGACAAAGTGTGACAACAGTCTGCAGGGATATACAGGTAGAGATCTTTCAGTGAGATAATTTAGACATCAAAATAGAAGCTTGAACTGAGTAACATTTTGAATTATATTTAAAGAAAAGAACATGTGCCACAGACATGGAAAGGACATTGTAAGCCTACTCCCTGACTGAAAGGTGTCAAGTAGTTGCTGGACTTTTAAAGTCAGGAAACCTAAGTAGAAGTAGGGGAAAGGTCTCCTTAACCTACAAATCACGTAGGTCAGGAGTAACCCAGTGGGACTAACCTGCTGCAGAGCTGGTAAGGGAAGAAAAGCTGACAGGGAGAAGGAAAACATGTTCTTTTGATGGCTCCAGCATCATCTGGTAGTTATGGTTTTGTGTTACTTCCTTCACATAACTGCACATATGTTTCTTCCTAATTACCCACAGACCCTCTTTCAAGCTCTGCTTCTGTACTGATTTTGCTTTTCAGATATTTCACTAAAACTCTGGTGGGAATTTTTCACAGAATCAAGTTGTTATTGAGAATTGCATTTAACTCCCAATGAAATATGAACTTGAAGTCATGCAAATACTTGTGGATGCAGTTAACAGATAGGCTGCTCTGGGGCACTTTGTAACTCCTCTTTATATTTGCATGTGGTGGGGTTCCCTTGTAAGATTTAGCCTCTCTAAATGAGTGGTATTAAAATGCTATTTAGAATGTTATTGGCAAAATCCGCCACACACCAAAAAAGTAAGACGTGCTTATAGATCATCAAAGACACTTAATTTC